>NC_059427.1:70963630-71271380 GCF_021028975.2 Sphaerodactylus townsendi | reverse complement strand
AACAATATTAACAGACTAATTTGAATTGTGCTTTACTCAGGTGCTTCTTATCCCAGCCTCAGTTAAGTACCAACTTTGAACAATGTTTTAAATTGCACTAAATGGTTACAAAGAGGCGGAACTAATATTTCCTACTTCAAAAGCAAGTAGATAGCAAATCATATAGCAAATCAGAACTTTCCTTTAGGGCAAAGGGCAGAACAATTCAAAACCTCTCTATTTCAGAATGCACAGCCTTTAACAGAGAACACTCCAGGGTCAAACTGTTTCCTAATTGCAAACTGCTCTATTTGCATAACAAATCAGAAACATGTAGTTTCTAGAGACAAAACAGAAAGACAACACAAGCCTATTTGATCAAATATGATAAATTTGGTTCTAAATATTAGGTTGAAAGCCATTCAATCTTCCACCACTTCAGAACAGCCCAGAGCAAAGGAGAGGGAGAAAAGAATGGTTGACATGAGAATATATGTTATTTGGTGCTGAAGTTTCATACATTTCTGTAAGTTAAAGGTGACCTGCAAACCAGTTTGGCTAAGTTTTGTCAAATTTAAATTATATATATGTGAATGCCCCCATTACCCAGGCTAAAAGAACAGAGGCTCTCAAACATATTCAATTTCTCAGGCTGCATGAGCCAAAACCAATTGGAAACAAACAAGAAATCCAAGAAAAAAACCAACCAGCAAAGACTCTGCATACTTGTGCAGCATAATTTGAGAAACACTTACCTGACCCCTTGTAGGCTGGCTCCATGCTCCAGCAGAGTTCTGGGTGATGTGACATCACCATCATGGTGTATGCTGGGGATTTACATCGGAGCAGGAGCCTAGTGGGGCTGGACATCATGGGACCTAAGGAAAAAAGATAGCAAGTGTTTGGGCTGTGTGCCGAATGCTCCTTTTAGTTAAGCCTCAAGTAAAAGGGGCATTCAGCATAAACAACCCATATTAATGTCATGTTTGTCAGACTGATTTGCAGATCACCTTTATGACAATATGTCCTTCCCTAGAGATGTTGATTCAATTAGAAGCATTCCTAATTCATGTTTTTGTACACATCCTTCATCAAGCTGAAACTTCTTGCAATTAAGAAACTTTCTAACCCATCTGCTAGTTTCAGATTAATCAGGTAACTGACCACTAAGTATGAGAAGAGTTCCATGGGAGATTACAGCATAGCTAACTGCACCATTTCTGCTAGCAGAAGATAGGGGCAAGATGACTGAGAGGAAAAAAAAAGTATTTGGAAGCCAGACAGTGTCACAAGCCACACGGAAAGAAGAACAAAGTCATACAAAAATGCATTACATATTAAGAATCATATTTTAAAAATGGAAGCTATAAAACAGTATGGGATTTACTTTTATTTGCAGCTTTTCCCTGTTTACTTGCATTAGTTGTTTGCTGTTTACTATGTCAACTAATACCCTTTTAAAATAATTCCCTTGGCATAAAATTACTCTGTTTACTCAACCTGCCAGACGATTGTGCTAGTTTGTTACTTCACAACAGGTATAACTGCTGATATGGATAGATACATCTTGTTTCAACTGTATATACTGCCTCCTATCAGACATCATACCAAGCCAAGGTTAAATAAGTTTATGGCAATGTTTGACTTGCCTATCCATGGTGTGCAGCAGGCGGGCAGGCCACAATCAGAAGCCGCTGTTTGTGCTAACCAAGGGCCTTTCCTCACTTACCTTAAGCCCCGCACTACTCGAGGAGAGTAGCGCGTGGTCCCTCGGCACTCCCCACTGAGAGGGGCGGCGACAGCGCAGCCGCCCCGAAGCTGCTGCTGTCGCGCCCCTCAGCGCGCAGCATCCCAGGTGCTCTTCTTAACGGCGCCTTTTGATGGCCCCGCGCAGAGCGCGAGGTCGTGGGGATGGCCGGGCGTGCGCCTGGGATGCAGCGCGCTGAGAGCAGCACGCGGCATGGAGGGGAACGACGATAGTGGGGAAAGGCCCCAAGATAATGGAAATGACAAATCATAGTTACAGCCATGGCTGTACATCTACATACCTCTGCGGGTCAAGTGGAAGAACTGAACAGATGGAAAATTTAAGACCAGCAGTTCCAAACCATAATTTGCCAGTATATATGGAATCTTACACCATAGCTTGGGTAACATCCATATAAGAGATGTAGTAACTGTTACAAAGTAAGACCTTTAGTAACTTTATTGAACTGTTGATCAAAGCTACACTTTAAAGCACAGGTGTTAAACTCGCGGCCCTGCAGATGTTATGGACTACAGTTCCCATCATCCCCTGCCAATCTTTGAAGCATCGAGAAAGAAGAGTATAGAATGCAGCATGATGCTGTGAAGCATTGATTTATAAATTCTACACAGTACTAAAAAAAAAAGGTTGGGGGAAATCACGCAATAGTGGCCAGGAATCGTTTCAAGGGGGGAACAAAAGAGAGTGTGTGTGTGTGGGGGGGGGGGGTTGAAAACATTTTACAAACGTTTTAGGAGATCTGTTTGGAAAAGGTCACAGTCACTGCAGTCCAATTTGGAAGTGGGTTACAGTTTAATCAGGAAAAATAATTATTTGGAGGGAGGGCTGCTGAAATATACCTTGCACTGTGTTTTACACTAGTGGAAATGCAAGATAGGATATTATCAAATTGGAATGCAAGGGCTACTAGCAATTCCTATCTTGTGTTTTAAGAAATATTCCATGGGATCTAACACAATTTTTTCAGTGCTAAGTTCAACTGAATATACAAGCCTGCTGAGAGTCCCTAATACTGAGACTGTATGGAGATTGATCCTAAGTCCAAATAATAAACCTTATTGGTTACTATATAATGTTTGTATTTTCTATTTCTCCCCTGCCCCATCCACAGTTCTCATCAAAAAGCTATGATAGTATAAGGCAGTTATAAGGTACAGCTGTTAGCAGTTGTCTCCTTGTTTAGTATAAGGCAGAAATTGTAGCAAACCTAAGACATTATACTTCTAAATTTCATAAATATGCCAAATAGTATAATTTTATATAACAAGTAATAGATAATATATTTTATGTTCTTAAAGCAATTTAGGACCAATAAGAAATCAAGTATTGCAGATCTACTGATTTCCCTCCCAAATTTCTGTATTGTTTTTCTTCAGGGCTAGGGTTTATGGGTTCAAAACATCCAGAACATATTTATATCCATGTTTATATCCAAGTTACTTCCTAGGCTAGACATGAACAGCCATTTATCTGGTCAACAGTGTCACAGATGAATCTCTTGCAGGCAGAGAAAATGATGTGTGTCTGTAAAATTATACAGGTAATTTTTGTGGAAGCCTCTATGAAGGCCTTAAATATATTCAGTTATGTAATAAGTCTCAAGGTCTTAATTGTGGTTTTTGCTAAAAGGAAGCAATAGGAGTCTTGACTCCTTTTTAAACTGAAATACCACCCTGAATCTTGTCTGAATATTAAAACAAGATATGCTTTTTGATAATTACATTTATTGAGAGACAAGGGAAATATATTCCTATATATAATGAATGCACAAATGTTTGTAGGTAAAGCAGGCCTCAACTAGCAAACCATGAAAAGACAGATAATGCCACTGGATTTGTTCTTGTGAAAAAGCAGATTTTATAGGGTTCGATTGATAGTATCCCAATATAAGTACATCAAACACTTGACACAGATATTATTTTCAGTGCCACAATATCTGGTTAGACAGAAGAAGGACACTGGCCTTACTGTGAAAATGTCACAATGTTATTTTTGTTATTCCTGCTTGACTATTTGTAAATATTTTGTAAATGATGAAGAGTTCTCGTGAACTACAGAAGCTGGCACAGTTCTGTTTCATTTTAGTAGATGTTAACAAAAGGTATTTGATGACTGCACTATTTGAAAATGAAACAGCCAAATGCTTTTTAAATAAGGACCATGTTGTTCAGTACTAATACTTTCACAGTGCAGCTAAAGAACCTGCATTTACAATATTGTCAAACGCACAGGGAAATGTTGCCATACTTTTATACTACCATGACTTTGCTGTTGCCAACAGAAAAGCAGATTCAACCTCATATCCGTGCATTTCTAACCCTAACAACAAAGGTTGGTTTGAAACCAAAATCACAACCTCATGAAATCCAAGTTTTGTTGCAAGCACAGAAACCTGCTTGGTCACAACTGAACCCAAGTTGTGGAATCCATTTAGTGTTCTAACACCAGCTGAGAATCTTAGGGTACACCCAAAAGCTTCACGTGTTAAGAACATCCATGAAAACAGTGTTATGGCAGAATAAGAATAAAGAAAATATAATGAAAAAGGTATTCAACTATTGCTAGTACCAGTATCCGTTCCCAGTTACAGTTCATACCTATAAATAACATGAGTTTGGATGTCATTTTTTCACTAGAGCCATTCTAGACATTTCCTTTTCATGAAGGAAAAGAAATATCCCACAGTTTGTTTTCAGACAACAAATTAATCTACACATAATATCCATTTTTACACAGAAAAATTGAGACAACTTTAAATCCATAGATCCTGAACTGCTTTCATGATATTTCCTTATTAGTACTACAGGATTAAAAATAAATTAAGTATGAAAATCACAGATCCTTAAAAACTAACTTGCTCAAAAATGATACTCTGCTAATCACTGATTTCCTTTACAAAATTAAAGTCTGACGCAGAGAACAGTGGCCTGCTTATGATCACCCGCTGAATTCTATGGCCAAGGCTTTCACTTGTCCCAGCCAGAAGGGCAAACAGGGAGGTGGAGCTCCATGGTACCCGATCTGCTTCTGGTCACTGCTTCCAGAGTTGCACTGGCCTAACTTTTAGGCTGATGAAAATGGAGGCATTCCCAGAAGCAGAGCTGACATTAATCGGCTCCCACTGGGCTTTGGCCCCAGGAACGGCACTGGCGAGGAAGACAGATTTACGCCACCCGTTTAGGTGGTGAAGCTTGTTTTCCTCTATGGGGGGCTTTTGGGAGGCTGAAGAGGTTTTTTGTTTCTTCTGCCTTCTCAATCAGAATAAACTCTAACCTTTTAAAAAATTTACTAAAGAATTGGATAACACTTTTATACACAAACAGATATTGCCAATGATTTACTAGATCGGAGCCCTTCGGGGATCGGGCGGTATAGAAATTGAAACAATAAATAAATAGATCCTAGAAGCTGTATGAAGTGAAAATCCAATAAATATATACATGTACGTTTACAATATTATAGCCTTTGGACTCAGTCATCAGAAGCTTTGATAATGATCTCTTTTCTTGTAGCCTTCACTTGAGCTTTAAGCTGCATTGCACTTAAAGCTCCAATACTGGATAAGGAATTCAATCAGAATTATAACATTAATATAGTACTGCTATTTTTCTTCTATTGCAAAATGTGTTGTGTTCATGTACTCTTAGGCCTAAAACTACCAGGATACCATCACATGTGTGATCTCCATTAGAAATGTAATTGCCCATGTGTATATTTTAGGTGTTTTGTTGCTGCTAATAAAGTAAATATCTTTCTCTCTTTCAAGACATCAATCACTATATCTGTGTCTTCAACATAGGGGACAAGCATCAAATGCTCCCACTAAATAGCCACAACATAGAAGGAAATAATAATAGATGCAAGGTCTACCAGTTTCTTGTAGCTTTCTCAGATTCTATTCCACTTTAACACAATTTATACATAATGTTTGACCAAACCAGTTTCAAGGCAACCAATTCCACTACCACAAGACAAGTTTTAGTAGTGTGTATTCAAATGACAACAGACTGATAAGGAACTATTCATACTAAGTTTGTCCTCAAGTGTTAGATAAGTGCTTCACAGGGCTATACAAATCAACAAAAATAATGAAATAAATGTTCAGCAATTTGAGTCCACATCAGGCACACTGCAAGTCAAGGTGTGGGAGGAAACAGCAGAAGAAAAACCCTTAACTTGCAACTACCTTTCCTAATTGGAATTCTGACCCTAAAACAGTATATTTGGAAAAACTGCAATATTTAACAAAGATGCATCCGCAAAGTCACTGATGATATGGTACACATAGTGGTAGGCCACATGTTATTTCATGAGGACAGCCTCTACCACAATGGAAGAACTGTTGGAATACTCTTAAAAGAGATTATGGGCATCAGGTTGTTATAGGTAGCCAAAAATTAAGTACAATGTACAGTAATATCCATCCTGTTGAGAGAAGTGGTTACTCACACGAAGATGTTGTCTTTTGGCATAATATGACTTAAGCCCTCATCCATCTCAAAAATTTTGTGGAATCTGTGGTTATAAACATCTGTCACCATCATCTGAAACCGCAAAAAATTAGGGTTAAAAGTTAGAAACCACAAATATGGTACAGTTAAGTTTCTTTCACTTCAGAACAAGGGATAATTTCTCTACAGAACTTTTAACAAAAGTCTCTGCAGCAATGAAGGGGTTCAGCATCAGCAGTTCATGAGATGCCTGGAATTAAGGTTAATAAACCAATAAAGGAAAGAACAAATAGCATAGGAATGCCCAATGTCTTCTTTGTAAAGAATTTAGCCTCTCTGGATACCAGAACTTAGGTTGGAAAAGTCACACAAGTCTTTTTATTACATGTTCTCTGGCTACGTTCTAAAATGCAAGTTGTTTAGAACCAGATCTTTGTTTATATTTTAGAATTAACCAGCCATGATTTTACCATCTGACCCTCTGGTTGCTTCATTATGTTATATTAATGGCTGAGTAACTGCTTCAGATAGAGAGCTTATAATGGGTTGTTAGCAGCTTCGAAATGTGCACATTCTGTTGGAAGTCTTCTGTGGTCCCCCACATTAATGAATGAATGATCTAAATATGGAACACTGCTCTCATATCTAAGCTGCCACTTCAAAACAAAATTACAGATCCAGAAAATACAAGGGTTGGTAAATCCATGAAAAGGTTTTGTTTATAATGATATGGGAACAACAAAGTTAACGATGGTAGTTCTTCAGCATGTTTAAAAACATGAATGAGTGATCCTTCTGCATGATTTATCCATTTTCCTTTCATTTTTTAAAAAAATCATTTTTGTAAAAAGTGTTTAGCTTCTATCACAAAAAACCGTCAGAAACCAGACTTTTACTAAGCTGAGCAACCGGCTGCTGAAACAGCTTGCCAAAGAAACAATATCTGCAAGGCTTTAAGAGGGCCAAAGACAATTCAGATTGGATAGAAGGGAAGGATGGAAAAAATTAACACACCTCTTTTCTTCCCTCAGGGAACCCAAAATACATCATTTATACATCATTCATCATTCTTCCACTCTGTCCTCACAGTAATCACCCTGTGAGGTAGGTTAGGCTGTTCCCTGATGGTTTCTGAATGATGTGATTTCTTATTTTACAGTTTGTCTTCATTGATTCTCCCATGCAGAGATCAAACTCTGTCCAATGCAGACAGTATAAGGGCATTATTGGCACATAATGAAATATATCAAGCTAGATGATCTACAAGTGGATGAGCCCAAGGTGGTGTAGTTGATATGCTTAGGGCTGGTAACATTAACCGTTTGACAAGACCACTTTTCAAACATTTTAAGTAGCTGTTCTTTACATGTTTTATCAGACTATAACCTTGCACCAAGATCAGTTAATTTTCATTTAAGATATATATCTTACTTCATTGTCTTTCTTTTCTGTTTGAACACCATGTGGACATCAAACATTTTAAGATATTGTATCTTGAACCAAACTGTTCACTTCATCTAAAAACAAAACTTAGTAACCCTTTAAGACATATGCTTTCAAAGAACAGCCTTGCTGAATATGAACAACAGAACTAAAAGAGATATAAAAAATGTTCAGTATTGTGCAGTTATTCTCTAAATGTGCATATTTCCCTATTAGAGGAAACTTATTCGATAAAAATGTCCCTTTATAAGGTCTTTTTCTTCTTTAAAAAGTTATACATATTAAACTAGCTTCAAAAAATGTCATTACAGCTGTCTGACTAATATGTTAAGATTACTGTTTATAACAGAGTCCACACATTTAATTGATCATCCAGTTTATGCTTACATTGTCTGCAGGGATGCTGGAAAGTTTTGAGAGTGCATCACACAAATCAGATACAGCCCCCATCATTGGCACAACTACCCGGTACTGGAAATAAACAGACAAATTTATCATAGGCAAAATGAACCTTGGCATGGAACATACATTAAGAAACAAGCAGAAAACCACTAGTAAACTAGCTATGTAAAGCTAAGAATGCCTCTATGGGTTTTAAGTAAAACCACAGTTTGCTTTTTTGATTCAGATTCAAGGTAACTCGCTCTGTAGGAAAAAGTAGAAAAGGCATATCAGGTTCTTACTATAAAGTGGATGTTGCTATGTATCTTGTTTTTAAACTTCAAGTTGGGTCAGTATAGCAAAAGATCTCTATATTTATTTACTCTCTATTCCCAATAGTTATGCCATTGCCATCTTCCTTAGCACAGCACGTTTTTTAGATGATTCCAGCAATCCATCATCACCAACAATGCTCAGAACTGCCAGGAATTCACCTTAAAATGTAAAAGGTATGGCACTGTAGCTTGTGCTAACATCACATTTGGTTTTCCCTGAAGCTTTTCCTTTCTTTGTTTAGTTTCTTGGTTTTGAATACTTCTGCCACCTAGGACTCTGCAGTCTAGCTGCTTTAACACATTTTAAAAATCAGCATGATGGAGGTCATACTCCAAACTGGGAAATATATTTGATGGCTTTTTAAATCCTCAGATTTTGACTGAAAACAGGGTTAGAAGGTTAGAATACAGTTCGAAGTTTAGATAAAGTTAGAAAATGGATCAATGTAACTCCAAAACAGTTTTTTTTAATTGGTAAAAAGCACACGTGGTAGACCTCAATTTGGGAGTTTCCCCTTTCCCCCATACTGTTTTTCCCAACTTCAATCACCTTTTAGAATTATAACTGGAAGAGAAATATGGGCAGTTTGTGAAATCCCCAAAATATTACGCTATTCTGAATGGGTGTGAAAGGCTTCTAATATATGGAGACCTCAACAGCCTTTTATTTGCATTCCTGAAGATGGCAGAGAAGACAACAATAACAGCTGCGGAGGGAAAGCCAGAGAATAGCCCTCATTGTACTATCCCATTGTAATCACTTGAATGTATTAGTTTCCCATAACTTTACCAACCTTCTCATTTCTAATTTGTGTTGATACAACTTTGATTTTTGTTTGTTGCCTTAAGCATAATAATGGAAAGGCAGGATACAGATTCAGTAAAACAGGCTATAAAGACAGCTTATATGTTTCCTCCAACAGGGCAAATAAGTGGCTCCAGAGGTTCACTTGGAGCAGGAGTAAGACAGATCAGATAGAAGTTACATGAAATACCTTTGTTTGAGACCTTTGAGAGGTGTTACAGTCAGAGCAGACAACAAGTGTCTAAATCAGTAAATCATGTATGGAAGTGATCCTCCCCAACAACTATAATTTATCAATAAAAAACACTTAGTAAATCAGTTCACAGATCTTCAAGTTTCTCAATCAGTGTTGCCCGTAGTGATGGACCAACTCCCACCAGCTGAATTTGGAATGATCTTAATCCTTATGAGCTGGTTCAGTTGAGAGTTCTGAAAAAGCATATCTGTCTCTCCCAGCTCAGAATCTGAGCACATGGGTGTTGTTGGGAATTCTCCTCTCCTCCCAAGAAAATAATTTCAAATGTCAATCCCCCCAATTTTTTTGGCCTAGGTTTTGGGCAAAAACTGAGCAAAAACTCTCAAATATTTAACTTTCTAGATCTCCAACCAACTTCAGTCATTGAGGTAAGGCAAGATCCTGAGTCCTGAAAGGGAGGGGGCTATACAACCCCAGAACCAGCATTCCATCCCCAAAAGTTTGAACACGAGCACATGTCAATATGTGCCAACCACTTTTTAGTGCCTTCCCTTCACAATTCTACCAACACACCAAGTGCCAAAAAAATATGAAATACGAAAAGTATGAAAAGACACACATGAATTTTTTGGCATTAAGTATACCAAAAAAGCAGCATTCATGAAAGTACAAAATGTTTGATTCTACAGCAAATTATTCATTTAAATATTAGTAACCATAAATTAAATAGAAAAATGAAGTTAAAAACAAGCTACCTAGAACCTATGCACACACCAACAATGACTTCTTTCACAAGGCTGTGTTTCTTGCCTTGGGGTTTTAAGAGGTAGGTTCAGCTGAAAAAATAGCAACCTGTCTCTTTTAAGTCCACTAAGCTGGGAAATAGTCTTACATGGATGCTGCTATAAGGCTGGAGTGACCAGTCTACAACATCTTCTTGCAAGTTTCTACCTCTAACAGCACATAATAGATAATTTCCCAAATCCACATTCTGCCCACAAGCTACTGCCCACAAGCTGGAAGGAAGGAGAGCAAGGAAGCAGTTTGCTTTCCTGTAGTCTTCCTCTCAGTAGTAAGGTTCAACCCATCTTGAACAAGAACTTTTACATACAAAATGGGAAGATAATACACTTGCTTTCAAGTGATTATTATGTTCAGATTATGGCAGGGACATTGGTATAGATTTTTATGGGGGGGTTTGGGGGTGGGGCCACACCCCCAACCGCCCCTAGGGCATGGCCACGGCTCCCCAAGCCCCGCCCCTGGCCTAGTGTTTATAAAAGCAGCTCTCCGAGGTTGGGGATGGCAGACTCCCCTGCCCTGCCCTCCCCTGCACCTTCCCTCTGGGCAGAGGCATAGAGGGAAAATGGAGACTGGTGCAAAATCTGAGTTTTGCGGGGGCCCCTCCCGGGCAGCCGCTGTGATGCTGGAATCCACCCCCAAACAGAATCACTTTCAATGGTGTTTAAACTAGAGAGCCCAAATTCTCCTTTTAAATCCACCTTAAAGGAAGAATCTGGGGTCCCTAATTAAACAACATTGAAAGTGATGCTGTTTTGGGGTGGATTATCCCCCACCCTGAAACAGCATCACTTTCAATGTGGCGTAGTGGTTAAGAGCAGGTGCATTCTAATCTGGAGGAACCGGGTTTGATTCCCTGCTCTGCCACTTGAGCTGTGGAGGCTTATCTGGGGAATTCAGATTAGCCTGTGGACTCCCACACACACCAGCTGGGTGACCTTGGGCTAGCTAGTCACAGCTTTTTGGAGCTCTCTCAGCCCCACCCACCTCACAGGGTGTTTGTTGTGAGGGAGCAAGGGCAAGGAGATTGTAAGCCCCTTTGAGTCTCCTACAGGAGAGAAAGGGGGGATATAAATCCAAACTCTTCTTCTTCTTCTTCTAAACTGAGGACCTCAGATTCTCCCTTTAAATCCATGCTGAAGGGGGTGGATTTAAAAGGAGAATCTGGAGAAATTTGGGGGGTGCCTGCTGTCAGGGGTGCAATTGTTAAGCTAGCAGCACCAAACTTTCAGGGTATCTTTAGAAGTCTCTCCTAATGATACCACCCAGGTTTGGTGAAATTTGGTTCAGGGGGTCCAAAGTTATGGACCCTCAAAGGTGTAGCCCCCATCTCCTATTAGCTCCCATTGGAAACAATGGAGGATGGGGGCACCCCCTTTGGGAATCCATAGCTTTGGACTCCTTCGACCAAACTTCACCAAACCTGGGTGGTATCAATAAGAGACTTTCCTGATAGTACATCCCAGGTTTGGTGAAGTTTGGTTCAGGGGGTCCAAAGTTATGGACCCTCAAAGGTGTAGCCCCCATCTTCTATTAGCTCCCATTGGAAACAATGGAGGATGGGGGCACCCCCTTTGGGAGTCCATAACCTTGGACCCCCTGAACCAAACCTCACCAAACCCGGGTAGTATCATAAGGAGAGTCTCCCAAACAATCCCTGAAAGTTTGGTGCTGCTAGCCCAAACAATGCGCCCCCTGCAGGCCAAAAACCAAAAAAGAACTAAAATGTTTTTAAAACCCACAAACGGAGGGGCGGAGCTTTGGACATGAATGCGGGGGTTCAAACCCGAGAAACCCCCCCCCCCCACCTACGTCCATGGATTACGGGCTGTACAAAGAGCTACACTAAGCTGCTACTGTTGAATTATATATAAGAGAAGGATGTTCATTGTTTCCAGTACAATTCCTCATTGGCCTCCCCATTTGTTCCCTATTCACAAATATTCTTTACTTACTTGAGTAGGTCTGCGCTGAGGATCTGCAAAAACCAAGAACACATCCATGGGCCGATCTTTCTTCAAGGGCAATGGAAGGGTTAAATAGCAAAAGGGATCAAAAGTCACAGAAACTTTAGAACATTTTGGGCAAACCAACGTGGATTTGAAAAGACCATGAAAAATATCAACGATAATTGAGTCATTACGGAGTTGATGGTTCTCCCATGCTTCTTTTGCCACTACCTGTAAGAGGAAAACAGATGCAGAAAAGGATGTACACAGTCTAACTCATTTTAACAGCAGATAGAAATATCTGTCATGTATGTATGAACACATGCCAATCCCCTAACAGATAAGATAGGGCACTCTGAAAATTAGGTCATACAAACAGGTGGTGGGCCTCAAACTTCCAAGTATCCTCAGGAAATCAAAGGGCCATTTGACTCACTTTAGAAAGGGCACGTAGGAGCGATGGTGGCAACCACCTGAGTCATTTTCTCATTCCAGAGGTCAACAAGACATTGGCACAAGCAACAACCATATCAACCAGAAATCCCCCCGAGCCACCAGGAAGCCATTTAGATCCATGTGGTTCAAAGGCAGATCATTTTCATAGATCCCCCACTCCTAAAGAATCTGGTATCCCTGTAAGTCTAATAGTGTTCTGTCCATTGCAATGGGACCATCAATTCCTTCATCCTCAGATCACATTCCTTCCAGGCAGAACAAAATACCAGGTCAAAAGTGTGACCTGCAAAATGTTATTACTTTTATGAATAGGGACTCTTAAACCAAGGAAACTGTTTATTTCTGCAAGAGAGGGAGAGTCAGGAAAAACCGGACATGGGTTTTAGCTGGAAAAAGCTCAATTTTACCTACATTCCAAAAGAAGAATGGCTGGTCATAAAAACACTCAGATATGTCAAAAGATCTGATTGGGGGAGCTTGGAGTATATTCCACAAGGGGTAGGATTCTACTCTGAATTTGGGGGTGAGGGTGGTGATGGGGTTTTCATGTAAGCAGGCAGGCAATTTAAAAGGTAGAATCTTCCTTCATTTTTTGTTCATATACTTTGTCAAAATGCTGTAATCTGAGCTGAGACCCAGCCTCCTCTATGAAAAGGTGGTAGGGAATCTGGGAATGTGTTTGGTCCCTCTAATATAAGTCTTATAATGTAATGTAGCTAGACTTATGTTTTTCTTTCCTTAGATCTATACCTCCTAGGCATGACTGCTATTTTCCATGTATGTGATCCAGTTTAATCTTTAGTCATAAAGCTTCTTTCACATTTAAGAAAGCAGGTTGTGGATCAAAGCACATTCACATGCTGAAGACTACTCAGACAAGCTAAGGACAAGCAGGCACAGGAGGACTTAGAGTAATTGGAAGCCCTACCCTTTGTACCTGTTCCGAGGCAACCTTGCCAGAGTCCTTCAAGGCATTGGTTACACGAGAGGCTTTTATATTGTGGAACGGTGCCAATGAAGAGGAACACAATTTTGCATGCAGGCAAACATGCAACACACATGTGAGAACACACAGAGGCTCCTTCCGCACATGCAAAATAATGCATTTTCAAACCACTTTCACAACTGTTTGCAAGTGGATTTTGCTATTCCGCACAGCTTCAAACAGCACTGAAAGCAGTTTGAAAGTGCATTATTCTGCATGTGCGGAATGAGCCAGACTCAAGGCAGGTATGTTACAATTACTGCAGCCACATTGGTTTACCTTCCACTAAATAAATTTGAAATAAAATTCTCATCCCACTCTGGCAGGCCATTCCAAAGGAATGAACCCACAGTGGAAAAACCCCATGACCTAAGGGAGGGCACCATAAGGAGAAGGCTGTTGGAAGAATGTAGTTGGCACCTGATGTGAAAAACCTCTACCCAAGACTCTGGACAGCTGCTGCCAATCAACAGTCAACAGTGACCTCAATAAAGGGACAGTCGGATTCAGTATGAGACATTTAATAATTCAAATGCACATAGGAAATGAACATACAAGCTTGGGACTTATCCCAAATTTATCTAAACAATGGTTTGAAGAATCTTCTGAACTGAGTCAATAAAGATCTACAGTCCCTGCTACAATAATATTGTTATATCATTCACCTTTCACTCATTCTTTGGGAACAGAGTCACAAATAGAAACCCATTTAAGTAGAGGAGAGACTGGGTGGAAGATGCTGTTGAGTAGAATGATTATGGATTAGATTAGTGAAGAGGGAAAAGACACATGTGCTCAATGAGAGACATGGAAATAGGATAGATAGGAAAAGATCATAGATCTGACTTCTCTCGTTCATTTTTTAATCTTTCACATAGCAATATAATAGCAACTGAACTCAAAGAAGACGACTGTCTTTATACTGTACCGAATCAGGCCGGCCATTAGCATCTTTCAACTCCAAATAAGGTTTCTTCTTTACTCTGTTTAGATCTTCATGTAAACCATCTAGAAGAAAGGCCAGAAGCTCCTGGGAATCTTGTTGCTGATATCCTGAAAACTGAGGGGCAAATCGGCCAACTTGGGTCTAAAATTAAGAATAAAAAAGCAGAGGAAATGTTGCGAAAACTGCAGATAAACTGCACAATAAACTCAGTAATTTTGGTTTCCTTTCTGTAAGATAAAAAGCTTTTACTTTAGTTTGCTTACATTAATCACACTGAAATGAAGAGAACACATTAGTTTACAGGACCAATTCTGTTAATTACTACCACTGTTTAGTAGAATATAATTCTTATCAGCCCTACCAGCATGGCCAATTGGCCATGCTGACAGAGGCTGATGGGAATTGTAGTTCCTGAACATCTGGAGAGCCGCAGGTTCCCTACCCCTGCTCTAGGGAGAATATGCATTTTATAACCCATACTGCAGAATGATTTTTTTTTCTGACAAATCACAACTGACTTATGGCAACCTTGTATGGTTTTCAAGGCAAGAGACGTTCAGAGGGGTTTTGCCGCTGCCATGCCTCTGCGTCACAACCCTGGTGTTCCTTGGAGGTGTCCCATTCAAATACTAGCCAGGACAGACCCTACTTAGCTTCTGAGAACTGATGAGATCAGAGTAACCTGGGCTATCCAAGTCAGTGAGAAATCGATCTAATGGGGCACAATTCTTTATCTGACCTATCACACAGTACTAACAAGTGTTTAAATACCAAGACTTGGATCCTAAAACCTTTGCTTCTGTCTAAACCCCTTCATTGTCTGTAATGGGAACAGTGTTCCATTGTAAAGCATGCTCTTCTGATGCTAGGCAGTATTCTGTCACTTAAAGACAACCAGCTTCTCATGAATGGAAGCTAGAGGAATACAACAGAGGACTTAGAAAAGTGCCACAGATCAATGGTAGAACATCTCCATGGCATGAAATGGTCTCAAGTTCAATCACCGGCATCTTCAGTGAAAACAGGTGATATGGAAGACCTCCACCTGGAGAGCCCCTTCCAGTCTGAGTAGACGATGCCAACTTTGATGGGCCAATGGTGCGATTCAATATAAGGCATCTTTATGTGATCATGTGCCTGTGCCACCATAACAGAAGCAAGGCTTAGAATCCAAATTTATATCTATCAATTCTCTAAACTACTCCAAAGCAACTCAGTGCACAAGCAATTTGAGAGTGATGCAAACTTATAAACCACCATCAAATCTTAAAGAATTTGTTTCAAATTGGACCTCTAGGGCATTATAATTCTAGGGCTAACTTTTAAGGCTTGAAATTATTTTAGGTTCAACCCGAAAAACTTCTATGCTAAAAGCTTCTAAGATTTGGAAATAACCGCCCTTAAAGTGTGGTGTAAAAGCTTTACATAGTATGCATGGCAGCACAAATGTGCATCTAGCTATGCTGTGCTTATAAAATGTCTACTTACTTTGAACATGCGGGGAGCCACATGAGAGTACCTCCCCGACCACATCTGTTTGATGAGCTCTGCGTAGGCTTCTGCAATTTCTCCCCTCATTCCGAGAGGATTGTCCTGATTTATTTCAGCCTCATATTTATCTTCCAGGAAATAATCGGTCAGTGGAGGGGTGTTACTCAAACACTGGAATAGCATCCAGAGGAAAAAAAAGCTATGTAAGAAAGTTATGCCACTCTCCATTTTCATCCAAAAACAAGCTAGCACTATCCTAAAGCAAAAAGACTCTTTGAGTGGTCTGTGCAGCCACACATGTGGAATCTCAAGTGTGCAGACAGAGCCCACCCCAGAACTTATAAAACTGAGTGCAAGCTTCACCACCTACAATGACTGTTCATTGTGTGCAACCAGTCAATGGAGCCACACTCTCCTATCAGACACTGAAGGTTAGATACATTAAATATACCGGTTATAGGGGAAACTGGTTGGGGTGTGTGGCAGTACAGATGGCCACTCAAAGAACACCAGTTACAGGTAAGCAACATGTCTTTCTTCTTCATGATTCTGAGTATCGCATAGATTGCATGCTAGGGTGCACAGAGTAGGTGAAAGAATTCCTCACACTTTGTGGATGTAATATGTCTGTCACATCCTGAATGGACTTGCCTGGATGATGGGTAAAAACCACCTTGAGCATGATGAAACGCTCACACACACTGATGTGAATTGTAGCTTTCCTGTCAGTTCAGGATTGGCTCACTGAATGTCCTTGGCAGTATGCTCCATATACCCAAACTGACATATCTATTGCCAATGTGACCAGATATGACATCTTGATGATTCTGCTACCCCTTAACAAATTGTCTTAATTGAGCCACCACACAAAGGAGTTTTGGACTCATCTTGGTGGATACAGAACAATTAACTGTTTTTGAATTTGTGGGCTGAAGCAAAATTTGCAATTGTCTCATCTTCAATCTCATATAAGCTGTGACAGTTGTGGACTCACAACTTTGAAAACAACAGGTTACATTGCAAATCCTTGATTATTAGTTTCTGAGAACTGGGAATCAAGGTCTGTCCACAACGTCTAAGTCAATGACCCTGTTCAATGGCATGGTCGTGATATGCTGTCGATCTTGATCCTCTATTAATGAGCTATACAAATCTCCAATTTAAAGAACTTTCTGTCACCAAAGCTGACATATAACCTCCCTTAAACTTATTCTGCTGCTTGTAAGGAAATGTGTAAGTCCAAGAGAAGCCCATCAATTTTGCTGTGGAGTGAATTTCTGAACTCTTTCCAGTATATCAGCAGTTTTCGCACTGAATATCCTGCCCCTTTAAAAGGCAGGTTCTGAATAAATGCTTGGCCTCATTGGTGGAAGCCACTGATCTCAGCCAAGGATGGTATCTTAGTGCTAATATTTTAGGAGGAGGAAGTGTTTGGATTTATATTCCACGTTTTTCAACCTTAAGAAGTCTCAAAGTGGCTTACAAACTCCTTTCCCTTCCTCTCCCCAAAAGAGATACCGTGTGAGATAGGTGGAGATGAGAGGGTTCTGAGAGAACAGTGAATAGCTCAAGGTCACTCAGCTGGCTTCATGTGATGGAGTAGGGAAACAAACCCAGTTCACCTGATTAGAGTCTGCTGCTTATGTGGAGAAGTGGGGAATCAAACTCAGTTCTCCAGAGTAGAGTCTGCCGCTCTAAACCACTACACCACGCTAGCTCTCATATGATATGATGCATGTCATAAGTCAGCCTCTGGGCACTGAGGACTCTGATGTAGAGCCTGAAGACACCGTGCATTCAGAGCTGGCTTCTCGCAAGGAAATGCAGACAGCAGACTCAATTTCAAGCCCTTCCTTGAAAGCTGAGGCACAGCCTGATGCCATGCAGCTGGGAGAGCCTTCAGGAATGTCAGAAGAACCAAGTAATGAGCCAGCTGCTCAAAGACAGAAGTTACAGCTGCATAGTCAAAGGAGAAGTGCTTGCATTGCTGCAAGGTATGGCAGAAGTCTATGCCTAACAGAGGCATCTGCATCTGCTGAAGACTGAGCTCTTGCAGGATCCCAGCCTCATTAGCCAGGACTTTCTGTATAAATCCCACTTTGGGCTTAGCTCTGCCTGGGTGCAACCAGTGTACATTCTGGTAAGCTCCACTTACCTGATCTCTCTCTGCCTGCACCTTGATTTTGGACTGCCTTGACCAAGACTTTGCCTGCTGTCTGCCCTGACACTGGACTGGTTGACTGCACCTCATGTGCTGCCAGCCTTGACTCTGGCCTGTCCAGCCACACTCTAGCTCTTGCCTGCCTGCAGCACAATGTAATTTCTCTGCTGCATCATTAACTTGAGTGTCCCTGCTGGAACCATGCCACCTGGCTCTCTACATTTTGGAGCAAGATGGAGATTCACAGGTGACATGCAATCCCTCAGTTCAGTCTGATACCTAGCTGTAACATGCTGCATAGTTTGAAATCTGAAAGGGGAGAGGACAGAAGCAAAAATTATGTTTTTCTGCCCACAGTGCCCACTCTCCTGCCCTCTCTGTCAGCTGGTGCTGCATAAACTTTTTGCTTATTGTTAGACATTGACACCTCTACAACAATCAAATCTGATACCAGTCTGGATATATAAAGTCTTCCTGTTGTACTTTATGCATGCCCTAAAATCACTGTGCCATAGACAGTGCTGGTGCTGGCTTGTCCCATGCAGTCTTCATAACCTGGAAACACTAGCAAATCAAAATCCACTAATCCAAATACCGGATCTGCAACTGATGGCAGTGGTTGTTTCATTTCCAAAGCCAATGCACGCAGCAGTCATTTCTGTGATCTGTTCAAATACATCTTTATGCCCTCTGATGGTGGGGGAAGCTTTTGTTCAGAAATCAGAAATGTAGGTGAAGAATCAGAAGTGTTGTTATATGATCCCAAATCAGAAGACAAATCTTATTTTCCATCAGAGCATGCTAATCCTGAAACTGTAGGTGAACACTCAAAATGATGTATGTCTGAATGTAAAGGGTGCAGGACTTTTTCTGTTTATGCACATAATCTCTATGTTCCACAGAGTGTGACTTGCTCTGGTCTTCTATAGACTGAAGAAAATTCTGCTTAGGTGATTGAACTCCCAAATTTTTAGTATGTTTTGTTTCAGACGCCATGTACTGCACTTCGTACTGTGTTCCAGCAAAATTCTCTTCCTCAAAGCTGATGAGCTGATGACTCATCTCTTGATCCCACGTGACTTTCTGAAGCATCATAGCGAACAGGCTGGGGTGTAGCCCCACAGCTCCTCTTTGAAGAATAATATTTTTGGTTGCCAGTATGACAGTAATAATAGACAAGTGGCAACCCACAAAGACTTGTGGATCATTTCACCTTCCACGACTATTTTCCCCGGAAACCTCCATAAACTGCAGAGTCAAATTCCTCACTAGGGAAGTCTCCCAGTACTGGGAAGAAATAAGGCTGCTGCCTTATTACAAGTCACAGTATCAATTACTTTTGATACCAAGAGTCTGCTTTCTCCTGCCCTTTGAACTGATGTTTTGTATCTCAGTCTGCAGGCACATGTAGTGAAGTATCTTCAATCTGATGCTCTGAAAGAGACACTGCCAGTGATCTTAACTTCTCTGGCAATTGACTTCCTTCCCAATTCTTTTGGAAAACATGCAGAATTGTTATGACAACCTCTGTGCCTTGAATCAGTACTGACTTCAAGTCCCACTGAAGTGTCAGTGGGTGCAGGCAGCTCATGTTTTAATCTGTTCCTTATCTTTTTAACTGTCACTTGCTAGATCTGCTGAAGCAGCATATTTAGCAGTCTTTAATTTCTGCTTCTATTGAGTAAACAGCATGGGAACTCTGTTTCTACTAATTAGACTGGGAGTCATTCGATGGTTTTGGATCACTCCATACCAACGCTATAGAACCTAATGTCTGTGCTAACAATGTCAGCACTATGGATAAAGATGCAACCCTTTGATCTGAGGGAAGAGCTTTCTCCCACAACAGTCTTTAGTCTGTTGTGATGATTGTATCTAGCTTGTTTTGCAAATTTAAGGTGATGCTTAATGCTCTCTCCCAAATGCAGAAGACTAAGTCCACGTCCATCTGTTTATGGTTTTTCTTCCTGCAGACAGAACAATTTTTAATGTTGTGCACTGTGCCATAAGAATGCAGCCAATAACTATTATTTGCTCCTTTCTTTCATAGTATGTAGGTAGTTTGAAAAGACACAACATGAAGGTTCCTCTAGGTTGCTGCTGTAGTGGTTCAAAAAGAACTGACAGGTAAGCACAGCTCCACCCATGTATGATAGACAACCACTGAAGGTGGGTAAACTTGTACTCAAAGTTTTACAGCTTTCATAGGTTCTGAGGCAGGCTCTGTGTAAGAGCATTTGTGATACACAGTGATGATAGAGAAGAATGACCATAAACATAATTCCAGAATTTAGGGACTGAATGTTGGTATTGCAAAAAGAGAGGAAAAATATATATTGGGTTAATTTCATGCCTATGTTTATACAGCTTTTTAAGGAGCAATGAAACCTAGCAGTTGGAGTTACAATATGTAGAGAAAACATAAACAGCAGTTAGTATACCACTCCAAATATCTACCAGCTCTTTACCTGTAATGCAGAGTTCATGAAACATGTATTTCCCAGGTTACTGAGCCCACAGAGACCAGGCTGTGTCTGAGGAGGACTTTCCCTGTTGCTGAAGGAGTTGCAAGAAAAGCTAGAGCCTCTAAAAAACAAGAGTGCAATTACAGCTATCAAAATATTCACAAAGATAGGGGAAAAGCAAGCTCAGAAATAATGTATGTATCTAATGAACAGCATGCATATTTTTATACATCTGAATATGCCACTCAGATTTAGTTTTCACAAGAAGATCAAGAGGAGGCATACTTGAATCCTGATAGTACCACTTCAGACAGCAAATAGGAAGGGCGCTCACATGATTGAAAGCCACTACTATATGAACAATTCTCTATTCACAGGAAAAAAATGGCATGCTAAGGGGACAGTCTACGTAAGCCTCCCCCTTCAGTCTGAAGTAGTAGCGTTGAGAAACAAATATACCATATCATACATTTCAGAAAACTAGGCCATGGTATCTCATTTACTTTTTGATGTTGCTGTTGTTCCTAGATATCAGCAATTACAGTGGCATTAAAGTGTATTCTCCATTAATTATTTTATCTTAATTTTCAGTACTACTGCTGCTAACCACAGATAGGGTGTTCTACATGGGAGTGGCTAGGCTGGGGAAATCCCTCACCACAGCTCTTTGCATGACTCAGTTTTAAAAGCTAGGCAAAAACATAATGATTTTCTATCTCCCTCAGGCTTTTGGGCAATTTTTCTTCTTTATATTCATATGGCTCTGACAGAAAGATGAGTTTCTGCAGTAAAAGCAAGGTGGTACAAACAAATTGTACATTGTATTTAAACTGAGCCTTAGGGGGAGGGCGACTAACAAATCGAATGAATAAATAACATAAATAAATAAACTGTATACAATCCTATTGAGTGACCTTCTGAGATGTTCCATTATACTATAGTTCTAATTCCTTTATGAAAACATCATCCTGAACATTTCTGTTTTGTACATTCTGTGAAATGATGAAAGTGCAAGAGCTTTTCTGACCTCCTCACTTTTCTTAAGGAGTTGGGAAGCCTATGTGATAATAGTACACGGGACAGATGTCCTAAATAAGTTTTGTGTTTAGCATTACATACAAACTGTTATTCATTACAAAGTCAAGAAGTACAACTGGCTCCATGGAATATGAGCTACAGTGTTGTGTGTGTTTTGGAAAACTAGTTTGAGAGCACAGCCTTCAGGGCAAGATCCTACTTAATAAAGAAGAGAATGTATGATTTAGGGAAGGAAATTACATAAAGTACAGCAAAAACATTCTTGCTCTCACCCTTTGCCAAGGCTGGAACAGTTCATCCCATAAGAGTTATTGCTATCACCATTTGTGATGGATGAAGAGGCAACTACTGAGGAGCAAGAGCTGGCTGGTGATTTTGAAGAGGTAGTTAGACTTCTAGTCGCAGTGCTAGATCTACAAGAAAAGACGAAGCATGCAGTACACCCATTTTTCATGATTCTGGCACTGCACCTTTGGCACAGCCTCATCATTTAACCTTTTAAATATTTCTAGTTTATCAAAATGGCAATCTCAAATAGCTGATGTATTAGATACTCAAGATAGGTTGATCCTTAAGGAAAATTAGTACTACATTCCTAGGCCCACTCCACACAGGCCAATAAACATGGGTGTAGGACAGTAAAAAAAGTTGGGGGGGGGGAGACTTGGCACAGATCCCGTCCCTAAAATGAGTCTGCCCCGAGCTATTTCCCCCAAACTGGGTTTTTTGGGAATCACGCTACTAGCAAATCTGTTTAAAAATCCCAGGTGCAGCTGCTCGCGAGTGAACTGCCGGGCAGGAGGCGGTTTATTCGCCTCCATTTTCCTTTTTTTTAATTTCGCAGCTTACATCTGCGTAGCTACTATGCAGGTGCAGACAGTTGAATCGTGAGACATCAACATGCCTGTGTAGCTACGGATAGGTGGGAAGTAAAAAAGAGAGAGAAAGAGAGAGAGAGAGTGAGAGAGAGAGAGAGAGAGAGAGAGAGAGAGAGATGCGTCTCAGTGTGAAGGTATGACAGCAACCTGGATTGTTTCTGTGGGCTCTGCCTCCAACTGCTGCCTGCATGGATGCATGTGAATGCGAAAACGGGTTACTTTATCCTGACTGCAACCCATTATACATTTGCTGTGCGGAAGGGGCCATTGGCTTGTTCACTCCATATCAAAATTTTCTGCTGTAAATATATATTTACTGTACTGACACGATGCTCCAAAGTTAGATGTCCATTCTAAGAGACTGCTTAATAATTGCTAGAGAAGGTCCATGTTTGAGAATTTGGATTTGATCCATAAGCACCCAGGTTAAGCAGCACTAGACTAGATAAAGAACTGATCTTAATTGGTGCAGTTCTTTAGATCCTTATTTGCACTGCTTACAGCAAGGATTTCCAATGTGGCGCCCATGGGCACCATGGCAACCACTGAGGGGTTTTTTTAATGTTTATAATGCAGAGACTGGATGTATATATAGTACTTTATCTGTGCAAATAGAGAAGTTATATTCTAAAAACAGTGGGATGATTCTCAGAAGGTACAAATCTGCAGCATGGTTAAACTGTTTAATGCCCCTAAATGGGATGCCTACCAATATCACCATCTCTTCCCAGTTTTAATGCATTTTTATAATTCAGTTTGAACAACATAATTACATTACATTTTGTTCATTTTTCAAAAATAATTTGTTTTCCCATTAAGATTTGGCCAGAAGCTTTTTCTTACTGTGCACATGTGCAAGTTCTCACCAGCCCTCCAGCACCAACTGTCACCATTGCAAATAATATTGTATGTTAAAAATGGCTGGGCCCATGAGAGAAAGGTGGGATAATTAAGAGGGTTTATTTTTTTCTCTTGCATAAGTGTGTTACATACGAAAAAATGCAAAAAGGACGATGTGGCGGTGAGCACCCAAAATAAACAGATCAAAAACCTACAGCTACAAGGGCATACACTGTGTAAGGAGATAAGTGGTCAGAAGACATAAAACACTGTGTACAATAACAATGTTGCAAACACAGTACACAATCAAAGCATAATTTACAAGAGAACAGTGGGTGAAGAAAAAGGAAGTGTGTCCAAGGCACTGAAGAGAAAAAGGCAAAACTAAGGGAAGACTCAAGTAGGTCCCGGTACGCAATCGTCTCAAACAGGTAAGTCTTCCATTAGTTTCATCTTTTTCCCTTTGTGCACTTTGGACATACTTCCTTTTCCTTTACCTGCTATTCTCTGGCAATGTCAGGTCCCTGCGCTCTATGGCAGAAGCCTCAGATAGTTAGTCTGCAAAAGAGGAGGCTGTAACTGGGCCATCAGGGACGCACAGCATGGCAGAAGCCTCAGATATGGAGTCTGGAGTAGAGGAGGCTGTGGCTGGGCCATCAGAGGTCCAGCCAACTGAGGCAGACTTAGAGCCTGAGCCTTCAGTAGTGGGGAAAGGATCAGGGCCAGGGGCTCAGGCAACACCTGAGGAAGAAGCCTCTGGGATAGAAACTGCTACCCCAAAGCTACTGCCAGTCCCCAGCTTTCTCCTTCCCAATACTCGGCTGATCAGTCAGGGGACAGCTCGTCAGCTCCTGCACCCCCAGGGTCACCTGAACATGGGGAACAATGACGAAGGCAGCTGCGGAGCCACCTACAGGAGAGGAGGCGCAGCAGCAGGTTGGCAGCTTTAGAGCAATCAAGGAGAAACAGGGAGTCCTTGCAAGAGCCAGGCTAGGGAGCACAGCTGCGGGATGTTGGCAATTAGTGGAAAGGCCATTCTGTATATAAGGCTGTAAGATCAGGGCTGCAGTGTGGCAGCAACATTGTTTTGGGATGAGTGAGCCTTTGCTTGTGTTGATCCTTGCCTTGGACTATTAGCTCTGTATTCTCCACTGCTGTTTAAGAGGGCCTGTACAGTGACTCCAAAAAACAGTGAAGTACCAGACTATTGTCTTGACTCCTGCTTGGCAGGGGTCTGGGTCACGACAGGTAAATTTCGCTTTGATTGTGTACTGTGTTTTTATATTGTTATTGTACACACTGTGTTTTATGTCTTCTGACCACTTACTTCCTTATACACTACATTCTTTTGTGGCTTCAGTTTGGTAGTCATTGGTGTGGCAGGTTTTTGTTTTGTTTATTTAAATGTGTTAGATGCCTATGAAATGAAGAGATCCTGCCAGATGAGGGATTCATCACAGCTTAATATGTATATTTACTTTGTATGTACGCAAGAAAATATTTCTAAATTGAATGTTAATTTTAAAAAGCAGGCCATTAAACAATGATTCTGCCTGAAATGTTGAAAACTTATCAGAATTAGGGGTAACCTCATTACATAATGACATCTTTTGGTTCCACCTGCCACCCTGAGTCAGAACTCCAAAAGTGCTTGCAAGTTGAAAAAGGAATGGGAATCCTGGCTGATAGGGAAAGAAATTTATCTCTTCTCCCTAAAGAACAAAGTAATGCACAAGTTTCCTTTTAGGGGGGGCTAACATTAATCTATTGGATCACATGCATTTTTAAAAAATGTAAGCATACAGGTGCTCCATAGCATGATGTATTATTGATTGAGAAATGAAGCTGGACTGTTTCCAGCAGAAGTCACCCTTTCCTGAGGATCTGAAAAGATCTATAATACTCAAAAAGCGATTTTTCAATGATTCTCTATAGATTTATGGCTCCTTCTTAGAAACAATTAAAAAAATGAAGTCAAGCCTGAAGAACATCAATAGAATCAAGGTGAACAGAACACAAAATAAGCTGTTGCCAGCAAAAATGTGCCTTTCTGACTTGTCCAGAGAATCTTTCTCTAGGTTGTTATGTATTCTAATAGTGAAATATGGCCCTATCTAAGAATACTTAAATCCAGAGATCAGAGCAGTGAATGTACAAGACAGATCTTTCAACAAGCCTGAAACATGTCTTGGGGTTAAAGAAAAATCTGAAATCTTAAAAAAGGATATTGGGTGATTAAACTGCCTACATAATAAACAGAGTACCTGAAGCTTTCACCGACAGATGCCTTCAGTTGCTAGGCAACCACAATAGTTTGGCCAGTATTCTAGGACTGGTTTCTGTCAGTAAAGGTGAATGGTGCAGGGGAGAGACAGGATCCTTTCGGAGGCTGTTTTGTCCTTTGAGAGAAGATTCATTGAGGCCAGACCTGGCACACAACTTGGTACCACTTGAATTGCATAACTAACCCAGGAAAGACTGCTACTACTGTTTAACAGTAGCTACCTCACAAAAGCCTGTGCCGTACAGTGGTTAGAGTTCCAGACTGAGACTTTGAATCCCCATTCTGAAGTGGAAACTCACTGGGTTACTCTGGGCCAATCACACATTCTCAGCCTAACTTACATCACAAAGTTATTGTGAGAATAAAGTTGACATAAGAATGATGTAAGCTGCACTGGGTATCCACTGCGGAGAAAGGCAGGATGTAAATGAACTAAATAAGATGGAAGAGCAGAGAAAAATTATATTAGTGGTAGATGTGAGGGAGAGAAGAAAGTAGGGAAGGTGAAGATATGCAAGTTGCTAGGATGAGGGAAAGAGAAATAGTGTGGGGAGAAAATACAAGAGAAAGTGGTGCCCCCTGCAAGTCCTTGCACATTCCCCCCAGTTCAAATGGGTCCAGCTCAGCTGGTTCAATACAACTGGGCAACAGTTTTCCTGGGCAGAGGCTGCCAGGGGAAGGGAAGGAAGGCAAGCAGAAGAGGTGGATGGACAAATAAAGGTAGGTTGGCTAGTA
The DNA here is from genome assembly GCF_021028975.2 of Sphaerodactylus townsendi. NCBI lineage: Eukaryota > Metazoa > Chordata > Lepidosauria > Squamata > Sphaerodactylidae > Sphaerodactylus > Sphaerodactylus townsendi. The sequence continues at coordinate 71,244,993 of NC_059427.1, read as the reverse complement.
AGCGGAAAGGACAGCAGGAAGCAGGGAAAGGAGAGAGGCTATGGGGGCTTTGGGGGAAAGGCAAGGCCATGTAGTGATAAAGGGACAATGAGATGCCTTCTGCAGATCCTTGTGAATTCCCCTCCTGTAAGAACTATATTTGTCCAATACATACAAGACTCAGCTTCGCATGTGCTAAGAAAACGGTCACTGATTCCATCCAAAACTGTGGCTGTGGAATCAGATCAGAAGAAAATCCAAGTAGGCTGAACCTTGATGCGCTGTAAGCCACAATTTGCAATACAGAGATGTACACATCCTGTCTAGCTCAACTACTCAAATGCTGATGAACAAGAGTTTCTGTTACATGAAAGATCATAAGTTACCCAAATTTTTTTAGGAATGCTCAGAACAAAGATGGCCAGGTGCCTGGTGAAAAAAGCAAGCTAACTGAACAAAAATTTTACTTCATGACCATTAAGGGCATATAAATTGCACTGTTAAAAGCATTATGCCTATACATCTTACAAACAACAAATATAGCTGATTAAACATTAGGGCTGTTTACAATAAAAAGATTATCAAGCAACACAATCGTACCAGCTGATGCTGGCAGTATGAGGTTCACATAGCCATAGCAACCAAACCAATGAGTACACTGGAAAAATTATGGCAATAATAGAAAAAAGTGAATTACGCCTACCACAAAAGACAGATATGCATAGATAAGAGACACGATATCTGAAATAAAAGAATGTACCTAGGAAATAACTAAAAGGCTATGAAAAAAGAAAAATTAATTGTGAACAATAGATCATATACTTTATCCAGATTACCTGGAAACCTTAATTAACCAACCAATCTAGATGAATGTTAGGTCAAATTATTTTAAGAATGCATTGAACGTAACAGTTAAAAATTTTCCACAATGAATGAACTATTTAATTGGGATGTCAATATAAACCTGAATAACTGATTTATTTTACTTCATACTCTGCTGTCACCTCAAATGGGAACCCAAACTGACCTGAATTATTGGGCGTTTCCCCACTTCAAAAAAGAAGGAGATATGCACTGGATTTGTTTGCTGCGGGACCTTTTGGGCGTGGGTTCATGTTCCCCACCGCAGCTTCTGCACCTCAAAGGATGCTCCGGCAGCAGCCACGGAGATTTCCCACTCTGAGGCTGTGGAAAGCGGGTTCAGCACAGGGGCCATCCTGATTGGCTGCTGCTCTTGCTGGGAAGGGATTTTTTTTCTTTTTCTGTGCGAGCATGCGCAGATTGATACAATATAGCAAAGTGGAGATGAAGAAATGGCTTCTTTAAAAAAAAACCCAAAATACTTGCCACTGCCTAGACTAGAGCCAGCTACCTTTTGCACAGCAGCACAAGGCTTAGCTAGTTGAGCTACAGAGCTGCTGCTGGTTGCAAGGGAGAAATACCAGCCTGTAAGTGAATGTAAACAGTGGAACAAAGACCTGGCTCTCTGTCTTCCCCAAAGTTCCCTTGTGCTAAAAGAGCAAGAGATGGAAAAAAGGAATCAGACAGTTGCTGAAAGGGTTAGTATTGTGCCAGGCTCCAATTTCCTAGGAGTTCAGCATTCAGCACTCCGGGTGTGAATGCTTCCGAGACAGCCGTTCCTCCATTTCCCCCCCTCTCTGGTCAGCTCAGCTTTACGCTGCCTTTACGATTTAATTGACGTTCCAGTGCTGACTGAGTGGTCGGTCTTCTCCCCCCCCGCCCCCACAATCTGCATTTATTCTTTTTTTTTAAGTCACGCACGGAGGTTTATTTTTAGCAAAGAAAAGCCCAAGTTTCCAAAACTGCCCTGGAGGGGGGATGGGGCCGAGGACTGTGAAAAGGGCAGCTGCCAGCTACTTGGAGAGGCATTCCTGCAGACCTGCACATCTACTAGACTAGAGTTTGCATCAAAGAGGCAAAAATGATTTTCAGTGAGCTGGGCTGAAACACTACGAAAACAAAATTGGCTGCGCACGCATCCTGTCCCACCCACTGCTTCCTTATTGGGCTAAAGGTTACACGTCAACACCAGGGGCGGGAAACTGAACTGCGGAGTCACGCCTGGGCTTCCTCACTGCCCCGCACTCTCTGCGGGGTTTTCAAAAAGCTGCTCTTCCTTCCAGGAGTCGAAAAGACGCGCAAGAAGGGGGAAGGAGAGCGGCAGAAACGGGGTAGCTGTGTTGCCACCGCGGATGTAGTGGGGAGTGCTGCAAAGCCACGGGTTATTTGACAGAATAGCCCGCAACAAATGTTAAGTTAAGAGGCCATTCTCCTCTCCTCCATTTTATCCCCACAACAATGATGTGAGGTAGATTAGTCTTAGTGAGTGTGACTGGCCAAAGGTCACCAAGCAAGCTTTCATGGCCAAGTGGGGAATTGCTTTATTTTTAACTGAATGTTTCTCTACATCTTAAGGGTAAAATATTATTCCTGGTAAAATTAGGAGACTTATTTATTGACAGACACACAGAAGCCTTTATTGGCATTATAAATTACAGTATTAAAAAAACACACCATTTATCCGTTAACTGAACCCGTTAAGTACATTAAAAAACACACTGAGTATCCACATACAAACCCCTATAATATATATGTAACACGATGAGAGATAAATTAACCATGACTATTTTGTAAAAAAATAATTACGCTTGGCCAGGTAATGTTTCAGAAAGCTCGCAACATTTTCATAAATGAGGTCAGAAGAACCATTGAGCAAAAAATTCATAATAGATGACACATCAATATTTAACCTCTCTATTAAGGGATGGATATACATGGAGCGAGGAGAATCATAGATAGGGCACTCTAAAAGTACATGTCGGACAGTCTCAACAACAGCCATTTTACACTAGCATAGCCTATTCTCATAGGGATATTATTATATCTGCCAAATGTCATCGTGTTAGGCAGAGCATTGAAACGAGCTAGTGAGTATGCTCTGTGTTGTTTGGGATCGCTCAGGATATACAAATAATTGGCACAATAATCTGACCAGGAGATTCCTAAAGACTGTGAGAAGCAACTCCCCCCTCCTCCTGCATCATTCAGTTTCTCTCATTCAATTAATGCGGATTTGATTTCATTATAGATTCTTGTGGCAGACATGTTTTGAAAGCGATTAGTTGTTAGACCTATGTTGTTGAGCTTCTTGTCTATTTCTACTATCCATTTTACAGAAGCAGATTCTAACAAAAGACTTATTTATTCAGTAGTACAGGGACAAGAAAATCAAAAGTGCCTGAGAAGTACCTGAAAAGCCTGCACTTTTTCATATCAATTATTTACAACTTAAAAACTCTCTCTCACTAGTAGGACATCTTTGAAGCAGTATCAGTCCCAGGAGTTGGAGATACAAAGAAGCTTAATTCAGATATTATCAATTCAATCTCCACACTGTGGTTTGGAGGTAAGGTTTTGAAATGAATGGAGGGAGAAAATATGGAGAAATTATTGCTTACTTTGCCAAAGAAGACTGCCTGGGCCATGTTCCATCTTCATTCTTCACTTCTATTAATACCACCTAGAAAGAAAAAAAATGAAAGCTAGGCGGAAGCATCGCTACTAAAAGTGTGCTTTATTTAGCATCTTTTCTTTCAACAACCAAATGCATGTTGAAAAGTAAAAAAGCAATCATGCCCTTGGTTTGACTTGGATGACCCACAGCTTAGTTGACCCATAACTCCTGTGCATGGCCTCATGGTCCAGCTGCACTCAGGAAGAGGCCCCATGAGGGCTTTTATCCTGCTACTGAACTTTTGTGATTATGGTAGCCTGAAAAGGGCCCTGCGCAATCACACAAGAGGCAGGTATGGCATGGATAGCCTCCATATCCAGGTGACCGTTCTCACAGGGCCTCTATAAATGTGCTAGTGGGTTATAAATCCAGTGATATTCACATAAGGGCTGCAATTTGTCTAAATGCAGGTCAATTCTCTAGAAACCAATTCAGGTCTCAAATTTTTTTGTAATACTACATAATGGTGGTAATCAACATATAATCAGTGACTCTTTTCTAGAAATGTAACATTCTCCAGGACTAATGATATGGCTTCATCGTAACTATCAGTGAAGGGGTTCCCAACCTTTCTGAGCCTGTGGGCACCTGTGGGATTCTCACACAGGGCAGTAAGCACAATCACAGCACAGGTGCCTCAGGTTGTAGAGCCAACTACAAAATGGCAGAGAGTGAGGTTATATATAGTAATAGTAACCTTTCAATATTTCAGAGAGAATCTCTGTTTAACAGGAAACTTTTAATCTGTATAGCCAGTCAAAAGTCCATCTAGCCCCTCACACTTTCTAAAACATTTGGCAGGTGCCAGAAAAGACATCAGTGGGCACCATGGCATTCATGGGCACCATGTTGGGAACCCCTGCCTAACCCCTGTGTAGATAATAAAAACAGCACCCTGGGGCAAGGCTCAAGAAAGAGGGAGGCTTATCCAAACCCCAGGAATCCAGAAAAATACCCACGTCCTCCTCCACTGCCCAAAAGACAACAACATCCCTCAAAACCAAGAGAGACATGCCTGTGTGTATGTGAAAGCTCTTGCTCTTCCAGATTGCTGCTGGACTGAAAGCTGGTTCTCATCTGTCTCTCAGGTCTAGAAAAGACTCAGGCTTTCTACATCTTTGGAGAGTTTCAAAAGCTCTGACAATGTTTTTCCCTTTCAAGACACCTCCTCCATCCTCTACCATGTAGTGAAAAGGGGCTCATATTCAAGGCTAGCAGCAGGGCTATATGCATGGAAACCTCCACCACCACATTCTGAAAGCAGGCTTGGGGTAGACCATCTACAACCTGAATGTTTTATCACAACACAGCAGATGCTGGCAAAAGTTTATAGGCGGAAAAGTACCATATATACTTTTATGACCTTCCCCAGCCCAAACAACAGTACTGCACAGCTCCTGCATTTCTATTCCTCCTGGGTTCTCCTGTCGCCTTGTCAGACAAACAAACCAAACAACCAATACTATTAGGGATTTTTGCTACATTGCCTCTTTCTAGCTGTAATCTGCAGACTGTGTGGATGACAGTAGCTCTGCAAACTTAGGTCAAACAGAAGCCCTTAAGTATCCAGGGAACTTCCCAATTATGCTGAAAAATATGGCTTATAAATAAACCCTGAAAACAGTTCTTACAATGACTAGATCTGCTCCTGAAGAGACAGTATGTTGAGAGTAGCTAAGTGCCAAGTAAAGGAAAGCGGAGAAGAGAACTCAGCTTGTACAAATCCCTAAAATGACAGTTTTTAGGATGAAGGATGGCCCCCACTCCATCAGTACAGGTTTCCAGCCTTATTCATTTCCAAAAACAACTAAGAGCAAATATAATTTACCTGTCCCTGATAGAATCCCGCGTCTTGTATAGTGCTGTCAAGTTTGCTTAGCTGTTCATACGTATTACTCATGTATCTGCTCCATAGCCTAATCTCCTTGTCAGCTGGGATATTAAACTGTTTTCTCATTTCTTTTTCAATGGTAGCTGTTAAGGGGAAAAAAAGTTTTATATGCTGTATACCTGAGGGGAAATGCTTTAAATTATGGACACTTTGACTTCTTTGCATTCATATTACTAACTATGCCTATGCACACTGATTTTCCTGCAAATTCAGAATCCAATGACAATTATGTAACATACAGAATTTTCATTTTCAAGAAAAGCAATTTCTTCAAAATGCATCTAGGATTCAATTCCAACATCACAGACATTTGCGCTTTGCCAATGAGGGAAATAAGGCTAAAATCCTCAGGCTTACAAGCTCCCTTCCTGCTTTCGCACACATGAAAGACTTTCGGGTTTAACAACTCTGAACTAAAATCTAATTTGTCATAACTTTCAAGGTTAAACTCTACCTTAGCACTGTGATTAATGGGGAAAAGACAGGGCCAATTTGTTAAAAGTGACAGAGTTTGGATGTCACAAGACTTTCTGAACCAGGATGTATTCAAATGCAACCCTACACTCAGTAGTAAAACAATCCCACAGGCCTTTGTTTTTATCATCAAGAATGAGGGATTTTACTCAACTGGCCAAGGTCTCTATGCCACCTCTCCCACTTGTTCTCTTCCACGGAGATACAGTATGGTGTATAGCAATTAGAGTACCAGATTAGGATCTGGTAGGGAGTTTTGAATCCCCACTCTACTATGGAAGCTCGCTGGATGACCTTAGGCCAGCTATTCTCAGCCTAACCTACCTCACAAAATAGTCATGAATTATGCAAGCTGCTTAGGGCCCTCATTGGGGAGAAACGTAGGGTATAAATGAGCAAAATACATTAATCAATAGGGTTTACTTCCCATTAGCACCAGCAGGCCACTAACAAAATTGCAGTCAGATTATCTTCCTCTCAAAAAAAGAATCACAATCCCTTCTCTTGTTCACCCAGTATAGAGATATAGGGCAAATTCTTGAAATCTCACTGGATAAGAGATACTCAGGGAGGCAGACACCCCCATCTCTCATACCTTAATAAATATGAGCCAGAGAATGTGATTTTTCCATGTTTACAAAGACAGAGTAACTGCAATTTCAGAGAAAAAGTTTTATCTTAAAGAATAAAAGCAATCCATGAATACAGCTAGCAAAAAATTCAATTGAACAGTAAAACTGAATCTGTCAAAGATGGAGGTCCTAGTGCTGGGAATGGGAGGCCTAGGGCAGGAGCTTCAACTCCCAACTCTTGACGAGGTTCAACTTATGCCAATTCCTCCATCAGGAATTCAGTTGTGGCCATAAGATGCCTGTCTGTCTTTGGAAGCCCAGGTCATAAATACTGCCAGGCAGTGTTTTTTCATCTTCGCCAAGCCAGACAGCTGATGTCCTACCTGTCCTAACCTGATCTAGCCACTGTGAACCATGGAACAGTAACCTCCAGACTAGACTATTGTAATTCACTCTACACAGGGCTACGCTTGAAGGTGCTCTGGAAGTTACAACTGGTTAAGGATGTAGTGGTGCAGGTCCTTATAGAGGCCCCTTGGACAGTACATATACAACTAGTGCTCTGCCAGCTATACTAGCTTCAGATTAAGTACTGAATCAAGTTTAAAGCCCTACGTAGTCTGGAACCACTGTTTCTCAGTATACCCCACAAAGAGCGCTGGCCTCAAATGGAAACAACATACTGGTGGTCCTCGACCAGGGCTAGGACTTTCTCAGCCCTGTCTTTAACCTGTTGGAACCCTCTGTTAAATGAGACCCAGGCCCTCCTGCTGCCATAAGTTGCAAAAAAAATCACTCATGGGAGAAGGATTTTCCCTCTTAGATGGGTGATGTAATATAAGGGGGAATTTAATTGTGAAGGTGTCATCTTTAAGAAGCTTAAGTGAATTTAGGTTTTAACTGCATGGGGTGCTGAGGAGAACCCATATTTGACTAGCACTCTACCAGTTGCATTGTCTCTAGGTGATGTACCAAATCAGGTTCAAAGTTCTAGTACTGACATTTAAAGCCCTGAACAATCTAGGACTATTGTACCCACAAGACACTCTGCAAACAACTCTACTGGTGATCCCTGGCCCCAAAAGTGTCCGGCTGTCCTCAACTACAGTCAGAGCTTTCTTGGCTCTGGCCCCAGCCTTGCAGAATGCTCTGTCTTATGAAAATAGGGCCTTGCAAGATCTATCTAAATGTCATGGCCCAGAAGTATGTTAGCCAGGGCCCTGCCATATTTCTTTCATGGTCACTCTTAGAGGCAGCCTTGGCTCTGATTTCAGCTTGTACCAGCCTGTCTCATATCTCACTTCTTAATGGCTTCTGCAGCTAGGAGCGGGAGTAGGTTTTAGATGCTTGTTTCTCACTGTCCAAGGAATGTGTGTGAGTGTGTCTTCTTGCCCAAAGGTGGAGTGGGGTGTGTGTGGGAAAAACATTGCCACTGTGGGGGATATAATGCTTTGCCTGTTTTATTGTATTCAGTTCTGATGATAAGAAGTCATCAACTTTTCTATGCTTGTAATCAAAAAATAAGAATTCTGCTTTCAAGATACAAATCTGTTTATTGAACTAGTCTGGGGTTGTGACACTTAATTCCGCAAGGCCTTTAAGACAAAACTGTATAGCAGAGGACAACAACAGAGTTTGATTAATCTTGTATGGCCTTCTTTCCCCTCCCCTTCTGTTCTTTGATTGGATTGTGGGGGATAGGGGCTGGGGAAAATGTTTTAAGTTTTAAATTGTTCCACCCCTGATTGGATTTTTGAGGTATCATAATGAATTGAGTACCATTTCATCTGAAATTATATTGGGAGTTGCTCTGAACCTGCTGGGTCAGGGAGAGTAGGATAAAAATCTAAGTAATAAATAAATTGTTAAAAACTGTTTTGTTGATATATATAGGTTACAATTATATTATTAAGACTGTATGTATGAATTTATTGTATCGATGTTAACTTCCTCAAGCCTGACTTTGTTGAGAAAGGGCAAGATAGAAATTAAATATTATTATTAAAAGACTGTAGCATCTGAGCACAGAGAAAACAAAGTATAATTGCATTCTCTTTCCTTAGGTTTACAACTTATTTCTGTGATGTTAAACAGGTACACAGAAATATTTTAATAGATCCAGACTTGATGTTCTGGCTCTGATAATTTCTGATTACTTTCTTCTTCACCTGGCTTATCACCTGTCCTCTGGCACTGTGGCAGTGTGTCTCCACCTCCGAGTCCTGACAAAGTCTCCTCACATTCCTCCTTGTGATCCTGACAAAAGCCTGCCTGTAAGAATGGCTGCACCATTCTTGAAATCTAGCCCTTCTCCCCACAACCTTCAAGAGCCATGCCCCAGCAATTTCACCAGGAAGGGAAAAGAAAAGGCTGGAAGCATTTGATCACTTAGAAGATTTCCCAGTCTCCACTGCATACCTGCCAGCAGGTCCCTTCTCTTCATAAGCATACTAATAGCTTTAACAGTCACCAAGCAGACAGGAATCCAGAAGGAATTAAGAAAGGGGGAGGGGAGAGAGCAAGATATAGATGACCTACAAGGGCAGTTTAAGCTGAACCTGGAAGCATTCACTGAGTGTAAACCCAACACTCAAAAAGTGAAATAGAACATTCTTGCATATACTTGGGTGAAGTGTGATTTCATAACACACTCAACACGAAGGGGAAGGAAGCACACAAGCCTGAGGAGTTGAAGCTCATTCATTTCATAAACGAACTGTGGCTTGGTTAGTGAATAATAGGCTTCCACAAGTATATTAGTATAAAGGCAGAACTGACTAGACAGAAAGGATCTGAAATCCAGTGTCCAATTCCCAGGGAGAGTGAAAAATGATAGTCATGATCTTATAAAAGCAACAAGCAACATCAGGGGAAAAAATGTGTAATTTCACATATGTGAAAATAGAATAAGAAAAATGATACCATTGGCCTCATTTAGTTCTCTAACGAATAAATGAATGGGACTAATTCCAGCAGGACCGAAATGCTAGTATGTTGAACAACAACAAACTGGAGACTTGTTGTATTTTAAAGATAAATACTCCAAGACTCCTGTTTAGTTTTGGAGGGTACTAGCAATGTCTGCTTTTAAAATGTTCAACAAAGTTAACAGGCATTACTTACCTACAGTATCTGCTTTACTGAAATAAGAGCTCACAAGATTAGCAGGGTCACTGTTCTGACACAGTTTCAACTCCAGAAGGTAAACCTCTACTTTGCAGTGCTTCACAAACAGACCATACTCCACCACCTATGAAGAAAATAGTTTCTGTAAAGCAATTACAACTACACAGCTAGCTTTATTTATTCCTAATGAAAATATCACAATCTGAATTGACAGGTTCCTATCTTTAAACATTTGTATCTCATCTCGGTAGGCAGAAACAAACAAAAAAACTTCACTAACCCCAACTGAACCACTAGCTATGTGATTTTAGATAATCCCGTTACAGTCTGATACCGAGTATGTTTAATTGGAAATAAGCTCCACTGAGCCAAACTATGGGCTTAATTTTCAGACAACATAGAAACAAATTAGCTGACTACACAAGTTGCAAGTAATTCTTCTCTGTCATAGCCACAGTCTTGTTCTGAAGACCCCCTTTCATTGTAATACTTTGACAGCCTTTTCCAGGTCATTTTCGAAAGGTGGGGGACATTCTGGAACAGCATGTTGACGCACCAAATAAATTTTGCCTTTTTTAAAATTACATTTTGATCCAGTAATCCAATAATATATTTTTAAACCCAAAAAAGGGTTCCCCCCAGCTTTATACTTCACTGATCCTTTAGGACCTCCTCCAATGCAGTCTGTAGTATTTCTGCCACATCTACAAAACTTACTGAACCTTCTTTAGGATTATGTTACAAGAAACCAAACCAACATGCTCACTAAACAAAACAGTAGGGATGTCAAGGAGAATGGTAAGTATTGGAAACTCTAACTGAAGAGCATTAAGTCTACAAAAAACTACTATAACTTAAATTATGTGTTTTGCATCTACTGCGTGAGAAGGTTACTTTAAATGTTTTCAGCATATTTAAGTAACATACGTCTAAGCTAGTGGATATCCCCCCCCCCAAAAAAACCCCTCCCAAATAATTCTACTCTCAAGAAGCAAAGGAACATCTGAAAAGGTACATAACAAATCATACATCTGAACACTTACTTTTCTGACAATTGGCTGTTGTCCTTCTATACAGCCATACCAGTTTACTAATTTATTCCAGGCTTCAGTAGGGACCAACACATAATCCAATTCATCAATTAGGTGTTCTTTCAAGGTTTGAGTTTCTGAATCTAAAAAGGGAAAGATATTGGCATGAAGGAAGATTAAAGCTCTTCGTTAAATTCAAGTATCTTATTTACATCTGTTTAAAAATCTTTCAAAATGGCAGGTGAATTCATACACTTTTGAAAATCTCTGAACATGTAGTCATATCAAAACAAGTGCTCAAAACAAACCTCAATCAGTAGACTTACAGAGTAATTCCCAACAGTCACTTTCTGCTCTACATCCACTGAAGTCAATGGATTTAGAAGGTTGCAACTCTGTTTAGGATTGCACTATTAGCAGCTTCAGGCACTCTTTTGCTCAAAATAAATAATTAAAACATATACTGGTTGGGAAGTTTTATGCTGTATGATTACATTTTTAAAATTCTGCAATCTGCCATGAGTCTGAGCAAAAAAAGAAAAGCTATAAAGTAAATAAATTAATTAACAGTTTGATTTTCAACTACCAAATTGACAATTACTGGACATGTCCTCAGACAAAGCATGAAAACATGAAAATCCCCTCCAGATTATTACAACCAAAACTACTTGTGTCAAGAGATGGTATAAACAAGGCACTTTCACCTTTCATTTCAGCAACAGGACTTTTGTTTAAAGAATACACATTCAAAAAATGACAGGGAAACACTCTGGTTTACTTAATTCACGGAAGCTGTTTCACAGATGATCCTTTTGTTTATATATGAAGCAATTTCAATAACAGTATGCATTGCTAAACAAATGATAGGAGTCTTTTATAATGGTTACCATTGTAATAAAGGCTATTCCAAAGAGTGAGAAAGGTTTTATTAAGCTTCTTTAAAGTACTTTTGCAATGCATGTGGCCTATGAAGCCACATCACAGAGGCCTTACATCAACATATCTCAAGTTAGTTTTGCAGTTGTTACTAATACTTCCCTTATAAACTAGTTTCACCTTGCTGGGCAGGAAAAATTACCATGACACCTCAGAACGCTTTGCCACTGAATTCACAGTGACTACCATCTCTTTGTTGTTAGTGCCAGTTCCCAAACACATATCTGAATCAGGGCAAAAGTCAAATTACTTGGTTCTTAACTTTAAAGCTCTAGATGGCTTGCAGCCAGGTTACTAAAATGACCTCTTCCTCTCATACCAGCCAGCCTTTCAGCTTAACATCTTTCTCACAAGCCCTGCTCTGAGCCTTCAGAGATGAGATAGGAGGGGCCAAAGACAAGGTTTTTTAGCAATGGCACTCTGTTGAGAAGTCAGTTAGGCTGAGAGTTTCATGACTGTCCTAAACATGCTGTATGCTGCCCCGAGCCCAACATTGTCAGGATAGGGTGCAATATAAATCAAATAAATAATAATAATAATATTACCCAGCAAACTTATGTGACAGAGTACACATTTGAACATAGGACTCTCAGATCCTAGCCTAACAGATCCTAGCCTGACCTCTATACCAGAGTTTTTCCAAACAAGAATATATTAACTGATGCAGGGCTTTGAAACAGTGGCAGGTAGCTTGCCTAATTCAACATAATTATCTGCAAATATATTTGTTTGAAAAATCTTAATAATTCATACATTTGTAATTGCTTATTTTTCCTTTGTAAGAAAGTACAGTTCATTAAATTTAATACACAACACAACTATTTATTTTAATTTTCTTGCTTATTTACCCACCTAGTCTGCATTACTATGACCCAAAGACTTCAATGTATACACATAAAGAGAAAACTTATTAGAAGTCTCATATAGATGCATACAATCTTTTCCACAGATTTCTTACATGGAAAAGAATCACTACATTGGAGGAACTGGGTTTGATTCTCCGCTCTGCCGCCTGAGCTGTGGAGGCTCCCACACACGCCAGCTGGCTGCCCTTGGGCTAGTCACAGCTTCTCGGAGCTCTCTCGGCCCCACCCACCTCACAGGGTGTTTGTTGTGAGGGGGGAAGGGCAAGGAGATTGTAAACCCCTTTGAGTCTCCTACAGGAGAGAAAGGGGGGATATAAATCCAAACTCTTCTTCTTCTTCTACATCTTTCCTCAACATGATAGGAAAAGCCGTGTGTGTGCCTTGATATTGATTTTCTGTGGTTTCCAACAATCTGAGTCTGCACTGAGCCACGGCAATTGGTATAAAGCTGGAACTCAGGAGATAAAAGTTTTTCTAACTGTCAAAATATCACTAATCAGCTTATGTCTAGTTAGCTTAAGTTCTGAGACAAAATATAAATTGCTGTACCAAGTCATAATAAACAGTGGATGTCATGATCAATCTGGCTAGTTTTCTTTCTGTTTCAATTTACAGAAAGACCCCAAATCTACTTTCAGCCACAGACATACTTCCACTTCAGTTGATGTGGGAACTCATGAATGAGGAACTAATTTAAGGGTGGAATGTCTTCACCAATACCAGCTGTGACAATCATGCCAGAGAGCAACCATATGTTTTTTTCCACTGCAGAGAATTACAGGGAAGATCCAATGTCCACCTAAGAGTTGCAAAACAACAGCTGAAAGGGGAAGCATATTAAGAACATATTCCAAAGTGGCACACAAGTTATTTTCCTTTCCCACTTCTTGCACTCCTGACTCTCAAGTTCCAGCAAACACTCCACACTATCTCACCCCCCTCCCCCACCCCACGAATGTTACCTGCAAAAAGCCCAGAGTTATCAATCGGTCCCGGAAAGAGATTCGGCTCTCCAGCGTTGTACAGGTCCCAACTGTCAAAGCCCACATATTTCTTCCACTGCTTGAACCACCAGCTGTCAATCAGGAACCTATAAGCAAGCAAACGGGGGAGGGTTAACATAACTACAAGAAGAGGGGGCGGGGCAACAGAGTGACTCAGCATCGGCACCGAACCAGCCCGGACAGCACCGAGGTGTCCCAGAGAAGGCCGCGTGAACTGCTGCTCCCTTTCTTTCTCCCCCTCCCACTCTTAGCCACAGCCGAAGTCCAACATGAAGACCGCAGAAGGCGCCTCCGCAAGCTATATCGTCCTGCGCGGCCCCCCCTCCCTTCCCCGGAGCCCGTTCGCCGCACATCCGTCTCTCCCGCTTTCTTCTCACCAGGACTCCCCCGGCCTCAGAGCCGTTCCTAGAAGCGGCAGGAGCTCTGCCCGCTGAGACCCAGCGTCGGGCCTCGGGCCGGCAGACACGCCGCCGCCGGCACCCTCTATCCCAGTTTCGGCCGCCGCCATGACAGTCCGCGCGCCCGGCTGTCCCCAACCGCGGATCTCCTCGCTCGTCCGGTAGCGCGTACAGAACGACGCTGCGCAGGCGCACTGACTGTTTGCCGTAGACGTCGGATGGGCTGTCCGGCCTCTAGGGAAGGCCATTGCCAGGCGGAACAGGGAGCGGGGTGGCACCTCTTGCCCTGAAGGGCTGAAAAGCGGCCGTTGGAGCGGCCAGAACGCTCGGCTGTGCATCAAAGGCCTGAGAATCCCGGCATTTATTCGCTTCCTCTCCGTGGCGTTCGTTAACTGGCCTGCTGGTAAAGGCGCTCTACAAGGCGAGAGAAGCCCTTTTACTCTGCTAGCTGTAAGCCTTGGAGAAGAACTTGGCGAAATGCTGCACTTAGGGTTTCATTAGTTTTCTGCCTAAAGCTTTTCCAGGACACGCAGAATACGTAGAAGTGCACTCCTTGTCAGTTGCAGATGGAGAGAGAGGTGTTGCAGCAACACAAAACAGCAGTTCTGTACTACTGAAATGAACGTGGTTCAGTATAAGGGGGGGGGGGCTTGCTGTCAAATTGCAGTCGATTTTTAGCGACCCTGTAGGGTTTTCAAGGCAAGTGACATTCAGAGGTGGTTTACCATTGCAATCTGTCACTGCTTAGCACCCCTAGACTATCTTGGTGCATCCAAATACAAAGCAGGGCCCTGCTTAGCTTCCGAGGTGGTATGATCAGACTCACCTGGGCTGTCCAGGTAAGCTCTGATAAGTAAGAAATCTGGTTAATTTCTAATCTCCTGCTTTATTTTATTGCTTGTCAGGAATGAAAATGGTTGCATTGTATACAACATCTGTTGTTAGGGTCCAGAACAGTAGCCATACTTGTCGTTGTAAGAACAAAGGAGCATCTTGTGGCACTTTAAAGATAATTATGTCACAAATGCCCATGAGCTCACTTTCTCAGATGAATGAACAGCTGTCCTCAGGACAGATGCTGTATGTATGGATGTCTCCCAGGTAAAGGTGGTACATGCATGGGATGAAGTGATCTCTAGTTCATAAAAACATATACCACAATAACCGTTGGTCTTTAAAATGACACAAGCCTATTTATTTAGACTAGTTTTGTCTTTCATGCATATCAAAACAAATTCTTTCAAATTCAACACCAAAAGTTTGAGAACCTTCTGAATCACTATCACCCTCCTGGTCACTATATTCAACTCTCAATTATATTCCTCTCCCCTACTATGTCCACTTACCTTTGCCCTTGTAATATTATACCTCCCTCTTAATTATGCTTGTGTGTTCAGGATTCCAGCTTTTCTGCATTTTTGTATTACTTCTAATGATCTCCACTTTCCAGTTCTTTCACATGGTGTGAAGTTCCTATCACTGTGCTGTGTAATGGGGGGCGTTAGAGAATTTGTTAAATGACTCCTGTAGAAAATCAACTATTCATAAAAAGATTAAAATGCAATAGATTGTATATCATAGAACTGCGTCATTTTCTGGAGTCTGTACAGCTCCTTAGTGGTGTAAGGCCATGGGTATGTTGAGGTCAGTTTTGAAGGATACTTTGGGGCACTTTGCTATGATTATAAATATATTGAAGCACAAAGTATACACATTTGCAGGAAAAATAAGTTTTTGCCAATTTAATTGTGTGTGTATGAAGTGCTATATAGTGTGTATAAAGTGCTATAAAGTCACAACCAAGTGGCTTTCAAGGCAAGTGAGAAGCAGAGGTGGCCTGCTATTGCTTTCCTTGGCTCTGTCCCTTCCAAGTACCAACTCTGCTTATCTTTTGTGATCTTACAAGATTGGGCTATACCAGTGGTGGCGAACCTATGGCACGGGTGCCAGAGGTGGCACTCAGAGCCCTCTCTGTGGGCACGCATGCACAGAGTTTGTCATGTGGGGGGAATCGCTCCCCCCCATCTAGGCTGGCCTGGGCCGCTGGACTTGATGTTTGTGCACCTCACCGAGCAGGGAGGACTTGGCTGGCGGGCCTGGTGCCTGTGCTCCAGGTGGCTGCTGCCCAGGGGTGGGAGAGGGGGGCAGAGGTGGCAGAAATGTTAGAGCAGGGCATGTGGGACTTGCTGGAGGCTACAGCAGGCTGCCCCCTGCTTGAGGGGGTTATTCAGGTTAAATTGCCGCATTGGCACTTTGCGATAAATAAGTGGGGTTTGGGTTGCAATTTGGGCACTCACTCTCGAAAAGGTTTGCCATCACTGGGCAATACCATGCTGTCTTGCATCAGATAAATCTAACAAAAATTAGGTCAAAGCATTCTTCAGTCTTTGGAATAGTGGCATAAAAATCACACCAACTGCCCAGGTTGTGGCTTCTATTGACTAGTCTAGCCACCGAGTGTAATGGAATGTAATGGAAGTTTGCTACTAATGGTAGTTTTCTATAAATTTAACCCAGGGTTTCAGCATTTATCATTTCCAAAGTTTTAGCAAAGCCTTTCTCAAGAGCTATATGAATCTATGTGCAGTATATTCTGCTATCTCTAAAAAAATCCTCCTTTTGCCCTAGATTAGGGTAAAAAGTTCTATGAAAGAACAACATCATTTTTATTACTTGTCTTGCCCATGTTGGTCAAGATTAGAAAGCACTATATTAAGAATGTACAAATAGACGCACCTGTACTACTACTTACGTTTCTCAAAAGTTAGGCCCCCTCAGGTATGACTACTGTTCAACTAGACTAATCTCTGCCTCCTTGGTAGTATTTTAAATTATAATGCCTGTGAGGTGAACTTCCAAAAAGAAAAACAGTGTGTGAATAGTTTGAGACTCAAGTTACTAGTTACTATCCAAAGTGACCCAACTTCTCATAAAAAGACAAATCTATCAGTATTGCAAGCATTTTATTGGTGTACAGGGGCTTTCACATCAAACTGCTCAGCTTCCCAACTTTTCCCTGGAGTGATTTACCATATCACATACAAAATTTTATAGGTGTATCAAGTGCTTTTCAAATGTTTAGAACAAGCACCATCATTAATAAAATTTTGATGGTGAATAGAAATTTACTGCCAGAGTTAGCAATTGGCAATATAAAAAAGGTAATGCAGAAGAAAGAAAAAAGTCTGAAGACTTACTAGCCAGTTTACACGTTATACTGGAGTCCCCAATCTAGTGCCTGTAGGCATCACGGCGCCTGTGATATTTTCCCTGGAGCCAAACAAATATATTTTAGAAAAAGGGCAGGGTCAGATGGAGCTTTGCCCTGCAGGATTTCTAATTGGCTATGCAGTTTTTTAGAAGTTGCTTTGGCTACAGCTGCCATCACAGCAGAAGGATCTTCAATTACATGATTGAAAGTTGTGGATATGCAAGAATATATATTTATTTATTTAATGTATTCATTTTAAAAGGCTTTCTTTAAATAGGACTTTTGCCTGGAATGTTAAAGATTTGCTATTAGTTATGTACAACCTTACTCCCTGACATTTTGTTTGGCTCCACCTCCTGAAACAGTCATTCATCCTGTGTGTGAATTCCTGCAGGTTCAAAAAGGTTGGGGACCCCTGCATTACACAAATACAAGATGTCAATTGTATACATATTAATCTGTAATGTTTCAAGTTAAATGTGCACACCACAGAAACATACATTGAACAGCCATATTACATGGCTTGCTGGCATAGAATTCGGTGGTTCACATCAACTTAAACCAGATGTCTATGTATTTTGATCCCAACTGCAATGCAAATCTTGAATGCTTATCTGTTAAATCTTCAATATGTAACTGGATTCCAAGATTTAGACAGACATTTCTCAATAGCTCTTTATCACAAGAGGAAATTTCTGAAAGACAATCTGGTCAATTTTATGGAACTTGCTGAAGAAGCTTTTCAATATCATCCTGGATCTTGATAGTTTCAAACCGCCTGCCGTACCGTTTGAAAGGCACACCATCAGGACCTACAAGGAACTTCTCAAAATTCCATGCGATGTCATTGCGGGACACAGGAGACCAGATGATGCACTGCGGGTTGGTCATGAGTGATACTGGATCATCATGTGGGAAAGGCAATGCTTCCTTCAAGAATTTGAAAAGTGGGTGCGCATTTGCTCCATTCACCTCACACTTCTCAAATACAGGGAAGTTAGGCTCAAACCCATTGCCTGGGCGGACATACTTCAGTGAATTCAGGA
Organism: Sphaerodactylus townsendi; assembly: GCF_021028975.2. Classification (NCBI taxonomy): domain Eukaryota; kingdom Metazoa; phylum Chordata; class Lepidosauria; order Squamata; family Sphaerodactylidae; genus Sphaerodactylus; species Sphaerodactylus townsendi. The sequence goes on along the minus strand of NC_059427.1, from coordinate 71,226,924 downwards.
TCTCTTCATTGGTGGAATTCTCCTGTAAAAGGGCACAGAAGGCACAGATAAATTCTAATCAGTACTACACGAGCTGTAGAAGACATCAGCAGATATCAATAGACATCACTTAACAACACACATTAATATATTCAGCAAGAACTTAATCAGAACTCTGCTGAAATACAGATACCAAAAAGTATTTTTACTGTAAATACCTCCAAGGCATTCGGGTGTTACTTGGTATGAAAGTTATCTAGTTTAGCAAACACATGGGAGCCAAACTCCACCACCAGTTTTGGAAGGTATTCTGCTATAGCAGCAAAAAATACTCTGACATAAAATTTCATGTTTCTAAGCCTTGAAAAAATTAGGGAACCTTATACCACATCATTTTTATCAACACATTTTAATGTTACCCTATGACTACTTCAGTTTCCTAAAACTGAACTTGTTGCATATAAAATCTTAGTGTGGCAGTCAAAGTTGAAGTATACTATAGCATCTGTTTCCTACAGACTTGACTACCTGCAGCTTCCTAGCACTCTCAAGGTAATGTTCTTAACAGTGCCTATGGTATATTTTTTCATCTGCTGTAAATTCCATCATCATTCCCCTTTTAGGTGTGGCAGGAAGCTGCAGCTCCAGGAAACCCCAGTTGATTCAGGGATCCAACCCAGTTTGTACTATGCTGAGATTTGACTATGATCCTTTGAACTCCAGTAATCATTAAACACAAGATAAGCAATCCATTTAATCCCACTCCCTTACTTCTCAAGCAAGATCTTTGCAGTTTCACAGTAGGCAAAGTACAAGGTGTTTAATTATATGTCTCACAAAGTTACCAAGAGTGAAATTAATACTTTTTTGAACCAACAATGTAATTGAAACTTTGAAACCAGACAAATTTGGCAAATTCACATGATCCAGACCAAGTGGTAAAAGTGAAAATGAGTTTTTCAACTTCAGGGTTTGGTTAACTGTCTAAGTGTTCTTTAAAAATAGTATTAATGATCTAGGACTGTCTTCTACTTGGTTCCTACAGAACAAGTACTAAGAAAGACAGGCTGCACGTGAATGAACTCTTGTCCTCCTTTTCAATTTTCAAAGACACATCTTGAACAGTCAAAAGGCTTTTGCTTCCCTTCAGTAAAAGAGTCTTCCTTTATTCTACATCTTGCAGTAATAAATATCTGTAGAAGTGGTCCTCAACTTTTTTGAGCCTGTGAGCACCTGTGGAATCCTGGCAGTACTGAGTGCAATCAAAAAATGGCTGCCTCAGGAGTCACAGCCACAGAGGACACCCAAGGTCCGGAACGACTGAAGATAATTTATAAAATACACTAGGGAAGAGGAGTGAGAATAAAACCAGTGGGTTCCCACCACTTCGGGAGAACTGGTTGATAAAATGGTGTTTGTAAACAACCAGTTGTTAAATTATTTGAATCCCACCACTGAATAAAACCAGTAACATAGTAGCAGCTTCAGCTGAAGCAATTTTATCTTAATATGCCAATCATATCTCTAGTGGCCAATCAGAAGCCCTGTTGGACAAGCGTCTCTCCAATTTTCTAAAAACACTTGGTGGACACCAGCAAAGGAGTCCATGGGCCCCATGCTGGAAAGTCCTGATCTACAGAGATGGGTAATTTTAGTCCCAAAACCAATGGCACAAGGGAAGAAGAAAGAAGTTTTTTACAAGGTAAGGGGAGGAGACAACATGCAGCAACTCAGCCAGTAAGCAGGGAGGGAGAAGGGGAAGGGTTTCAGCCACCTGCAGAACAGCCGTCCCCAACTTTCAGAATTTTTGAGAATGATCTGGGCACTGCCACAAAATGGCTGCCATAGTGGTAGATAGAGTTGCTTCTAGATTTCTGTTTCTTGGGACTGATGAATTGACTATTCCAATATCCTCTGAAGATGCCAGCCACAGATGCAGGCGAAACGTCAGGAGAGAATGCTGCTAGAACACGGCCATACAGCCCGGAAACCACACACCACCCAAGTGATTCCAGCCGTGAAAGCCTTCGACAATACATATTCCAATATACTTTGACTTATGGGAGTTTTTTTTTCACAACCCCCTCTCCTAGTTAACTGAAACCATCAACTAGAAAAATTGAAGATTTCCATTTTCAAGGGAGGAGGGGAGGGGTCAAAGAAACATACAGGTAATACGACAATTTCCAAAATTCACTAATATTTTGTCCTCTGGGACAAATTATTGAAATAAACTGAGGAGGATGTTTTTGATGATGATGTGCAATTGAAGCCAATACTGTTGACTCCACAAACCTGTGTTCAATGGACTTTAGTTGTTAAGGCTGCAGGTGTAACAGGTGCTAGGAAGGTGGGGATAGTTTCCATGGGTAAAGAACTTTGAATTCTCCAGTCTCCTACTCCTCCCCCATTTCTTTCAGCTCTACTTATATTAACTTTCACTTCTTCCAGAAGCCTCTCAATCTCTTGTTCTGCCAGAGGTGTAGTTTTCGTAACCAATATGACCTGAGCCAACAAAAACGGAACCCAGCTGTGTGCTCAGAAGTATCTTTCTCCCCATTCCCTTTCTGGCACCACAATGTCAGAATCCTCCCCTCGCCTTTAGCCTACTTTGAAGCCATCTTGAGAAGTGGCGCAGGAAGGGGATGAAAGACAGCGAAAGAAAGCAGGTTGGAAAGACAACTGGGGCTAAGAAAGGCAGAGAATGAGGAAGTCGAAAAGAAATACGGAAGGGGCCCAAAAATAGGGCATTGAACAGGCACCAAGAAAACTATTTGCACAACACCACTGTAATATTTCCGCTTGAGAATAGCTATTCTAACAGTCTTCCTCTTCTCTTTCCACTGATGGCGGATAAGATGCCATGGTAGAAAGCATGTGATATGATTTCTTTCAGTGGTTTCTGAGGCTCAGGATTGGAGAGGCATTTTCCCCAGAGGGACACCTCAGTCAATACAAGGTGACTGATAAGACACACAGAAAGAGAGGTTTATTATCCGTTTACAACCGCTCTAAAATGATATAATAGCCCTTCCTGGAAAAACCCCGCAGCAACTCGTGTTTCAAATTCCAGCACCTGCACGACTCATTTCACTCCAGCCAAGAAAATGAGTTTTTTAAACAGCTTAATCTGTGGTTTGCTACGCAACAGGCCTTGCGATTTTAAAATAAAGGCGCCTTTAAAATAAAGGCGCATTATGACTAGGCAATACTTCCAAGTATATGCAAAGTGCACCCCCACGTTGCACTCCACGCAAATAGCGAGGCAGTCTTTATTCCTAAATTTACAAAATACCCCTTGCAGGGACATTTGGGTTCCGGCACATCTCCTTCCACAGAGTAAAAGGTAGCTTGCAGGTTAAGTTGGGACCTAGATTCTCCAACACCTCAACACCTCACTCCCAGGCAGCTGCTCCAATCCAGTTACGCAAACAAAGGCAAGGACTCTCGCCGAGTTACTCCGCCTGCGGTTACAGTACCTGGTGGCCGAACTGGTTGCATGGGAAAGCGAGCACCGTAAACCCGCGGGGTCCAAAGCGCTCCTGGAGCTCCCGGAACTGAGTAAAGTCCCGGGCCGTGGTGCCTCAAAGCGAGGCCACATTGGAAACCAAGATCACTCGACCCAGAAACGAGCCCAGCTCTACGGTCTCCGCGGCGCCCAATGGCCGCAGCAGCAGCCCCGCTAACCCGGACAGCGAAGAAGACGCGGCCATCCCTTCGGATAAGAAGCAAATGCGTAGGTCGCGCCGCTCACCCGCTTTTCAGGGCTCGGAGCAAACTCCGCCCACCCCGGCGTCCTTCCCAGGAAGACCTTCAAGACTCAGAGGGAGGCAACACCCTTGATAGCGGCGAATGGAGCTACCCTGAAAGTTCTTCCAACGACCTCTTGTTGTTTAGGTTGCCCGTAATTCAAAAGACTCCAGGTCGCTATACAATAATTTCTTGCTGGATACGCGGTATTATCTTCTTCCAATAATTTAATTGAATCACATCATTGGTACCGTTAACAGCCAGCAACGTGCTACTTCAGCAAAAACTTCTAGCGCGTGAAAATTTCTGCGGAAGTAAAAAGTTAGTCGCCTTTAAAATGCCGCTGGGCTCCTGTTTATCTTTGCTACCTCAGACTCACAATTTATACAAATGTATAAATGGTTAGAACGTTGAACTAGATTGAAAAGGTTTCAAAATAATTCCACGGAGTGGAATCTCTGAGATTCTACGAGTATAGCTGATATTTTTTTTCAGGAGTACTTTTCTAAACTGCAAACAACCCATGTTTCTTAGGATGGAGGGAGAAAGGTAAAATGGGGATCTACACGGATCCTCATGGACCGGTTCCTCCACTTTTTAAAAGGAGAAATCTCCCTGGCCCCCAAACCAGTATCAGATTGCACATGGAAGTCAGGACTATGGAATGGACTTTAAAAACGGGACTTCAACACTTTGTGGTGCTGCAGCTACATAAAAACATGGATCCGAGACACAGATCGTCATGAATTCATATGATTTTTACATTGAAACAAAACCACGTTACTGTAGACCATGCTGTACTCTGTAGGCAGAACAACAAAAATCATGCATCAAATGCTTTGTGGTGCCACAATGGCACAAAATGTGGTCACAAAGAATGGATTCTCATGGATCCTCATGATTTTTGCACTAGTCGCCCAAAATCAGTGCTTCAGAACCATGTTTTGCACCGTGGCAGTGCCACAAATCAGTGGATGCTTGATCTGTGTGCTTTGCAACTACATTTTTCTGCCACTGTGGCTTCACAAAGCATTGGATGCATGATTTTTGTGGTAGATAAATACATTACAGTATCATGGTGGTTTCATTTCATTCTAATGTAAAAATCATATGAATTCATGAGGATCTATTTCAAATCAGCTGATCCAACTTTTAACTCAGTCACAGATGGATCAGTAGTTAGATTTGTGGCATTTAGAGTGGAATCCTAAACACTGTTTCACCAGAAGGGTATAACTTTTTGACAGGTTGGTACTTGGAAGGGAGACCTCCAGGGAAGAATCTGCAGAGGGAGGCAATGGCGAACCTGTAGTAATGCACTGCTGACCCAGCAGCGCCGTGGTAGAACGTTGGGACGCCAACGGACCTACGGCCTTCTGGTCGCACCGCACCCCCACTCCTCATCCCCCTATGAGTCACGGGTCATGAACTGTCTGGCTCAGTCACCGGGCGCAGGGACAATGGTCTTGCCCCCAGGTGAGGATTAGGCTCAGACGCTTACGCTCCTCTCCGCGCGTAGCCAGGTGAGATCATGCATCACATGATGATCTCCAGGTCTCCCGGTCTCCCGCTCATCTCCCTACCCACCTCCTTTACACGCCCACAATGAAACCCTAATAAAAGGTGCCAGAGACCAGCACAGGGCAGAGTTGTCAGGATCACGAAATCCCGCGCTTCCTGTTGCTGACGCTCTCCACCAGATGAAACCTCCTCCGCGTCTCGCCTATTCCTTAGCGACGACCCTGCGGGGATGACTACAGAACCACCTCTGCTTTTCTCTTACCTTGAAAACACCTTGGTGAGATTGCCATAAATTGGCTATGGCTTGACTGCACTTCACACACACACACACACACACACACACACACACACACACACACACACACACACACACACACAATATGGGATAACCATAAAAGGAAGCTTTCTTAAGATTTGTTGTATAATTCACTGATATGGAAGTCCCTGTATTCAAGTCAAATCAGCATTTTAAAAAAAAGCTGGCTAGGGGCAGTGCCAGATTTAGATGAAGAGAGGCCCTAGGTTCTGAGGTGCCTCCCAATCCTCCACCCTCACTGCTAGAGGAAGATGAACGAGTGTTTTAAACAAAATTTAGTAGAGTGAAGGATGATGACAGGTGTTTAAAATTCATAACTACACTGTATTATGATAGAGCGTGTGAGAAAGACCTATGATCATATCAAAAATATTCTACATCATGACTGGAGGCCCTCTAGATTTTGAGGCCCTAGGATTCAGCCTGCCAAGCCTATAGGTAAATCTGGCATTGGCTAGGGCAGTGATTCTCAACCAGGGTTCCGTGGTACCCTGGGGTACCATGAGCACGTCCCAGGGGTAAAATGACAATGCTACCGCCTGCCCCCCCCCCCCCCGGAATCAAATGGATTTTGAAGGGGGGGTTGGAAGCTTCATGGGCTCCCTTTAAACAACACTGAAAAACAGCATTGTTTTATTTGCCTAAATTCGGTGTGGATTGGGGGGTAGATTTAAATGGAGCTCTCCCTTTAAATCCCCCCAATCCATGTCGAATTTAGGCAAACAAGCAATGCGGCTGTCAATGCTGCTTTCCCTCCCCTCCCCCTGCTTGCCACTCCCCCCACCTACAGGCCAAAAACGGAAAAAAACCTTAAAAATGCAAAAAAAATCAAATGAACCTCAGGGGTACCCTGAGATATGAAGATCGAGGTCAAAGGTACCACAATGTCGAAAAGGTTGGGAAACACTGGGCTAGGGGCTTCAAAAGCTGGAAGTATTCTGGGCCCATCTGGAGCTCTGAGAGGACCTGCAATATTAAATAAAGCCTCAGTGCCCAGTACAGGAACAATGGTGTACGGAAAGGTCGGCTTTGTGGTCTTTTTCTGTGCTTCTTGGGGGCATCTCCCTGGCTCCTGCTGGAAGTTAATGGAGTTTGATCTGATCCATGTAAATGCTGTAGTAAAAAGGCACCTATTTCCCCCAAGAAATCATTAAAATTAGGGGAGAGGCAGCCTATTAGATCTCAAATTTAAAATAAAATATTCCCTGTCTTTTTTTCTGGGACGATTTAAATCTCCATTGGTGAAGTGTTCTGGTGCAATTTCTTAAACCTGTTTTTTAAACATAAAGGTTGTACCTGTATGAATACTGGAAGTCACACAAAACAATTCTCATAGTGCTCCTTGCCTACGAGAGCTCCAGTGGCATATCCCAGTATTCTGTTTATTCTACAAATAAATTGCCTTGGCTGTTCTCTTTTTTTTTCTAGAAAGTTGACAGTTAATTTGAGGAAGTTTTATTTTTTTTACTTCCTCATATCTGAAACCGTCAGGCATAACATCATTCTCAGCTGAGCCTTTTGTGAAATTGTGCAACAATAAGTGGGAAGGTGGTCATGTGTGCAGCTGCCCAAAGTTTTTCCTAGCAGGGCCAGGAACTTCATATTGAAAAATGTTTGTCTTCTCTTTCTGAGGCAGAGATGATGCAACGAACTTCAGACAATTAAAAAAACTACTGCTAGAGACTCCCATGTGTGGGAGTTTTTGAAGAACCAAGACACATACTCTACACCAAACGGCACAATGGCAGCTGCGACAAGAATGTGTGTGTGTGTGTGTGTGTGTGTGTGTGTGTGTGTGTGTGTGCTGCTTAATAAAAACACATTTATTGAGAAAAAAGGAAAATGTGACTGAATTCAGGTGTTAAGTCTGGTTAGGCTTGTAATCTTGAAAGTGGTAGGAGCAAGTACTCGTGTAATAATTTTCAGTCCAGATGCCTTTGATTTACAGAGCATAATGAGTAAAAAAAACTCTTTTTCTTTGAGCATCTTACAGTTCAGAACCTGTAGTTTTGTACATAGATTTTAGAGAATTTGGAGGTCTTGTGCTCTGCTTCACACCCTCCTCAAAGGGCCAGCTGGGTTCATGCTGTGCTGTTTCTCATTGCAGCTGCATTCTTAATGAATAGAGATAACGTATCTCCTGCAGGAGAGCCCATACATTGGTGTGTTTTTTTCTGGGGTGGGGCAGAAGCTGCCTGTTGGTTTCTTCCCTCCATGTTGTTCTTTTCTGTTGGGGGTGGGTGAACAGGTGGGGCCCCTGACTACCTTTTGCCCAATTGCATTGTGGGCTTCCCCATGAAGTCAGATGACACCCAGGGAAACCTCCACTGACCCTTGGTCCATTTGTTGTGTTACACTGGCAAATTGCCAGGAAAAGATGGTGTGGCAGCCATTTTGAAACTCCCTGTTTCTGCTGGCCTGGTCTCCAAAGTCACACTTGAGGCAGTGGAGTCTATCTAAAAAGGCCAGAGGCCACTCCTGATTGTCCTCTGAGGATTAGAGTACCTGGATGGTGTGGGGTCTGAACATCATTTCCTGGTCTCCAAATGACACCTGAGGCAGCAGTCTGCCCACAAAGGTCAGAGACTGTTCCTATGAGGTCAGGACATATTGGTCCTCCCATGAAATCTACTTCCTATAACCGTGGTGGCGAACCTTTGGCACTCCAGATGTTATGGACTACAATTCCCATCAGCCCCTGTTATGGACTACAATTCCCATCAGCCCCTGCCAGCATGGCCAATTGGCCATGCTGGCAGGAAGCTGATGAAGGTGCTCAATTGTAGTCCATAATTCCTGGAGTACCAAAGGTTAGCACACCACTGCCCTAAGTAAATGTAAACTTAGCATTTTTTCTAACTTCATTATACTAATGAAAGTTTTTTGGTTCATATGTGCAGGTGAACTAGACATTAGAAAGCAAATGGACTGTTGCATACTGTGAATGGGCCTTCTCCTGAAAGGTCAGGAAGACATCTTGTATGGTGATTTCCAGCCCTTTGCTCAGGGAGGCAGGGTTAAAGTTGTCACATCCTGTATTCATCTTGTAGGAATTGCCTACCTTCACTTTTGGTACTTCTGATAGTCTTCCTATGAGAAGCTTCAATGATTAATTTATTTTAGGCTCCTATGCTGTTAGAATTATTGATAAGAAAGTGTGACAACTGTATGATGATGTTGGGAGGACCAATATGTCCTGACCTCATAGGAGGACCATTCATGGTGAGTGTTCTCTCAATGAGGGAGGACATCTTGTCTCACACTGCTTGAGAGCTGCTGTTATTCTCTGCTAATGGACTTGAGAATTGCATTAACACAATGTAAATGAACAGAGAGTTTCAAGGAATATTACCACTTGGAAAATAATCAAGGGACTCTATGGGATTTTCTCTGCCTGGAAACATTACTATGGGTAACGAGCAAACACCAAAGGGAGTAGCAGATTTTTGTACTTCCAGGACACACTCAGGATGCTAAATAATGCACTGATGTTATTAGTAAAGGCAGGAAATCTCGTGCAGGACCTCCCAAAACAGTGTCCCTAGTGAAAAGAGTGGGGTCATCACTTAAGTCTCAACAACTCTCCTACCAAAGGTGGCTTCTTCTAAACTGACTATGTCTAACTTATGTCTGAAAAAGGAAGAGGAAAAAGACCACATAATGATCCTGCAAATCTCTTCCACTGATGTGTGCTTGACTAAGGCTGCATTAGTAGCTGAACTTCTAATAGAAGGAGCAGTAATGCCTTTTGGTATATTTAAATTTTGGGCTTTGTAAGCCTCTATTATGCACAATTTCAGGTTTGAACTAATGGCTGCCTTGGTCATGGGTCTCCCTGTGTTACACATTGCTTCCAGGTGTAAAAGTGATGACCTTGACCTGCCCTGATTGTTGATAAATATTTTGGCAGCTATGTTGTCCATTTGGATGAGGATGTGTCAGCCTCTGATGTACGGGCTGAAGAGACGGAGAACTAAGTTTCCGGAATGCTGATGGGAAGAACTGCTTCTGAGTCTGACCACTGTCCTTGGATCAGCATCTCCTCCATCACTGTCCCTCAGCCTTGTAGGTTGGCATCTGAAAAGATCTGTTTTGTGCACAATGTCTGACAGAAAAGGTCCCAGAAATCGTAGTAATGACCTGGCATGCATGTAGCCCCACTGAGATGAGCAGGCCCATAAATGTTGTCAGCACCATGAAAGATGAGGTCTTGCTCTTGTTCACCTCCATGGCCAGGATTTTGATCTTGGATACCTTGCCCTCCGATAAGAACAGGGAGTTGGTACAAGAGTCTACCAAAATCCCATGGTGTACTAGTTGTTGTGTGGGGTGAAAATAACTCTTCTGAATATGTATCAGAAACCCATGTTTCTGAAAAAACTTGGTGCGTTGTGTGTCTTGAAGTTTGATTATGGGAACTAGTAAGACCTTGGGGAAAAACCTTTGAGCCATTGAGAGCTTGAAGGACAGGGCCCTGAACTCAAAGTGTTAGTCTTCCACTGCAAAGTGAAGAAACCAACTGTGTCCCTAAAATATGGTAACATGAAAGTAGGCTTCTGTGAGGTCCAGTGATGTTAGGAAATTTCTGGGCCTCATGACCTCTTCGACTGATCTCAAGGTTTCCATTCTGAATCTTCTGAGCTTGATGAACTGATTGAGGAATTTCAAGTCCAGGATCACATGCCAGCCTCCATTCCTCTTGGGAACTGTGAAAAAATGAGAATAGACTCCCTGAAGTCTCTCTGAGGCCGGGACCGGTTCTATGATTTTGATTTCCAGCAGATGCTTGATTGCCGCTTTGTGAATCCTATTTTTTTTCTGGTCGCCTGCTGAGAGTAGAAATGATTATCCCTTATGGTGGCATTCATGCAAATTCCAGAGCAGCCCTTGGAAACCATCTCCAAAATCCACGCATCTGCCTGATAACAAATCCAGGTGTCCTGAAATGAAAGAACAACCCATTGGATACTCACCATGAAGGGGTCTTCTCCTGGGTGGTTGTAGGCCATCTTGTTTGGGTTGTTCTCTACCGTCAATCAAGGAGGCAGGAAATATACTTTGGTCACTTCACACACTGTAGGCGGTGTAGCCGTCTTGCCCCAGTGCATCTGACTCAGCCGAGGATCAGAACTCACCACAATAAGACAAGAACAATGGGCTGAACCACAAACCAAACTTGACACAATAACATGCTGAAAAGAAACAAACCTAACCTAAACAACTGACTGGAAGGGACCCGAGGCTCAAAGGAATTCCCTTCACAGGGAAATCTGAAACTCTATCTTGGAGATGTTAAATCCTTGGCCATGCACATTTTGAGCTGTATGAAACACATTACCAGAGTAAGAGCGAGAACAGGGAGGGCTAAGATGGCCTACAACCGACAGAGGAGAAGACCCCTTCCGCGGTGAGTATCCAATGGGTGGATTACTCTTGGAACCATGGTGTAGGCCATCTTGTTTAATTACTCCCTAAACAGTGACCTGTAGGGTAAGACGAGGTTCTATTAATTCCTCGATAATGTACTCCAGAGATTCTCCTTCCAAAGGAGGCCTCCTGAACAGTCCATCAGAGGGCTCTCAACCTATAGTGCCCCTCCTACCACAAAGAGAGACGGGGAGGCCTCCCAGTGGCCCACCCTACATATCTATCTCCTAGGAGACTGCGTGCTTGGACCAAGGCTGCGTTAGTGGCCGCACTCGGAGTAGAGTGGGCCGTGAATGCCACTGGAGTACCCGGTAGACAGCCATGGCCTCTGCTTGCCCTCAATGGCAGCATGCCCTAATGCTGGAACTTACTTGACCACAGAGGACATGACCCTCACACCTACCCTAGGGGAACCATGTTAATAAACAGGGACCTGCTACATTTCCTCTGATATTATTTCCTTTGCATATGAGAAAGGTCCTCAGGGACCAACACACACATATCCAGGTGGTGCCATAAATGTGTTCCCTGGGATGGGTAGGAGTTGGAGCAAAAGCTATTAGGCAGAACTTCATCTCCCTTGTCCTTGGGTGGTCTTGTCCCCAACTTAAAATATTTATTTTGTTAATAAGGATAGTGGATTGCAGAAGCTTGTTGTCTAAGTGATCCCACTGGGGGGTATGATGGGATCACTGCATGTCACCACTGGGATACAAATGACAACAGACAGAGAGCAAGGGTCATCTCTGATGGATGCCCTATTAGCCTCCCCTACTCCACGGTTTTAGTGGATCTCGAGGGATGATCAGAGACACCGCTCTTAATCCTTCTCGACGGCCGGTTCCAGATTGGTTATCCCAGGGTCACCTGTGAGCATCTGTGGCATCTGTAGACCAGTTTGACCGCATGGTTCCTTAAGACAGAACAAGGAGAAAGAAGAGCTATTCAAACAACATGACTGAGGATGTTACTAGCCTCATGTTGTCTGTCCACCACCAGGGGATTCACAGATCTTCCCTGGAAAGCATTTGGTTAAGCTGGTGCAGGGGAAGCTAATCATACCAGAGACTCTGTCACTAGATGTCATCCTAGATTACTCTACAAAGTTGGTCTCTAAGCCCAGCCTTTATAGAGCCACCCTACAACTCCAGGTGGGAGTTGTTAGACTGAAACTTGCCTCATGCTGTGTAATGCTAGTTAGTTAACTAACTGACTCAAAGGAGGAGAACTAGCATTCCTTTTAGGAATTGAGAATTGTAGTTATTACTACTCTAAAATCAGTTCTTTTGTTCTATAAATGAATAGCTGCCAAAGGTAAACTCCATTCTCTCTTGCCCCCTTTGTGAAAGATTCCAGACAAAGTCTGAAATGTATTTTTTAAAGAGTGTATGGCATATAACATATTTGAAATAAATAAACTTGTCAAAACCTCCGGTTAAAATGTTTAGTGCACCAGAATTTTTTTGATTTCACTGGGGACATCCCCATTTTCTTGGGGGGGGCTGTGGAAGTGGGAGGATACCCCCTCCACTTCTTGGTCCAACAGCACGGACTCAACAGCACAGACTCATATGGCCCTGATTAAGGTAAAGAGAGGATTGCCCTCTTAAGCCTGGGTCCCTGTTTTCCAGGTGAAGCTGCTTGGTGAAGGGAGGAACCTTGTCTTGGTGGCAACAAAGCGGAACTCTAAGGAGTAACGAGGAAGAAACTATGTTCCTGGACTTACTGGGCTGACATGGGTCACTCCGTCCAAGGCCTTGCGTCTAAGCCAGCCTGGGCTCGTCCCTTCCCGTCCCGGTGGGGAGAGGAACCTAAAGGTGGCCGACTCTGGGTGTAAACCTGGGTTTGTCTGACCTGACGAATCCCGGGGGGCATGGCTCTCTTGTTATCTCTTGTGGTTTCAACCAGGATCCTATCAAACTCCGAACCAAAGAGGGCACCCCCACGAGAACTTCAAAACTGGAAACCAACTGTCTCTAGGAATGGGTTCCTGGCCTGCCATGTGGCCAAACCAGGGGTAGGGACCTCGCGGCTCTCCAGATGTTCAGGAACTACAAGTTCCCATCAGTCTCTACCAGCATGGCCAATTGGCCATGCTTGGATAGGAAACTGGATAGAATTACGGAGTCCCTGGAACATCTGGATTAGCCGCAATTCCCTACCCCTGACTTAAAACCAAAGTGGTGTGGCGTGCCATCAGGGCAGCTGCCATTATCACGTGAAGTGGCTCAAAAGACATCTTAGGGTGTGGCATCCCACTAAAGAGGTTGCTGACAGCCATGGGGGTACCTCTTTACAGGTACCCTTTCTGGAGGACCCTGGTCCTCAGGAGGGAATGATTGTTGGGGAAGGCACTTTTGCCAGATGTGATAGTAGAAGTCTAGTCAGCCGTGCGCCCAGAGGGGCCGAGGATCCTAGAAACTATAGTGAGCCCTAATGGATCCTGTTAAGGCTGTAGGTCTTGCCTTTCTATCCAGGGGATCCCTTAGTTTTCCCCTCTGTCCCTCCAGACCCAGACCACCTGAGGTGAAGCGCCCGGCCACTGTGCCGCCTTCACCAGAGTGGGTCTTGATAAGACTGTTAAAGTGGCTCCAGGAGCCAGAGTAGAGCTTCTGAAAAAAAAAAACTGGGGGAAAACTTTTTGTTTGCCAGCAGTTCCATCCCCATTGTTCTGTTAGACACTTGCCTCCAGGCAAAGGGAAAAAATAGGAGATCTCCTCCTCTACTGGGAAAAAAAAACCGAGGGAAGGGTCCTAGGGCAACCTCTTGAATGGCTTTAGCTTGCACTGGAGGAATTTGGGTCCTCAGCCACCTCAGAATCCTGCTTTCTTCTGGCTCTGAAAAGTGCTATCCAGAGGCCAGAGATCAATCTCCCCCCCTCACTGAGGTGCTTCAAAATGGAACCCCATGGGATATTACAATGCTCCTGGTAGATGTCCCGTGGAAGCCCACTCCAACCCGGGGGGGCCGGGTCTCAAGGGACAGTGAGGGGGAACATCAAGGGACACCCCAGATAAAGCGTTCAAAGGTGTCCCCTCAGAAGGGGCTCCAATGAATAGCTGTCCTCAGCTATGAGAGGCTCTTTGTCCCCAGATCCTACTCGAGAGTAGCCAGGGCAGTTATGTGAGCTGGATCCGTAGGGTCCTGGGAAATGCTTCCCACCTGCAGAGAGAATGCAAAAGGAGTTCTGCCTGCTTATGCTTCTAGCTTGCTCCACCAGCTGTCAAGCATATAGGACAGAATTGCAGAATTCACGGATGTCCTTCCCCATTGTTAGGCCAATAAATTATAGCTTGCTGCCTCACTCAGGTTTTGCTAATGCCTAAGTGGGCTGACGCTGTGGTTTTGTGCGTTAACTCTGACAGCTGCATTTAATACTATCTGGGGATGATTAACTGGTTTCTAGCTTCCCAAACAGCAGCGCATCTTCTCCTCATAGACACTCTGTATCACTTCTCTGGAAGCTACTGCTGCCTTCAGCCTTACAGACTGGCAGAATGATACTCAGTTCACTTCTGCACTCTCCTCTAGGTGTCTCTGTTCAGTCTCCACTACACTATCGGAGATTTAGGCCTAGTGTTAACTGAAGCCTTCCTAATTTCCAGAGATTAACTTGTGAAGCTATAGCATTCCCAATAGAATTGGGATCTAAATACCTCCATAGACTCCCTCGTCCAATTTCCATGGAAGTCCTTGTATGTTATTGGGGCTTCCAGTAACTCTTTCACCTCTGTAGGGCTGGACTACTGCTCCCTCTGACCTTAATTTTTTCGGCCTAGTAACACTCTGATCTTCTGTACAAACTGGGGGTTTATCAGAGTCACCTCAGCCCGTCACAGGCTCCGTAAATCTTACTGATTCCTTCCTGAGCAGTCGAGACCTGTAATACGTTAGCTGCACCGACAAGTTCGGCCTCCTGCGTTTTAGCAACTGGCTTTGGGTCAGAATCAGCCCATTGGACCTTTTTGGTTGGGGACTGAGCGTGAGGTTTCTGAAACCTGTGACACTGATATCTGGAATGTCCTTCCTGAACAGGAGAAACAGATTATCAATCCCTTCATGTGTTGTGAGGGGGTATGTCACTGCCCTCTGAGCTATGAAGCACAGGAGGCCAGGCCAGTCCCTATCCCACTCCCTACGATGGGAATGTGGGGGATCAGGATCTAGAGCGAGGCCTTTGCCTGTAAGGGAGTGGGAGGGGGCTGGGGATGGCTGCAGCTGCTTAGAGACCTCCTCCCTGATGGAGGAACGCATTAAGATTTCCAGCCGGTGAGGGGAGAAAATGTTCAACTCCGAGCGAATGGCATCTGCCATGTTGCTTTCCCTCCCCCTCCTCTCTCCCTCTTGCCTGGAGAGTTCAGCTGGATTGGAGGCCTCTGCCACAGAGGCGTCCATCGGCTCTTCATGGCTGCAGCCGCAGCTTTCACGGCCAGATGCTCCCTGGCACCCTGTACAGGGGGCTGAGTCAGGCGTGCAGCCAACCTGCGTGCAAGAGAGAGGGCTGATGGCAAAAAAAAAGGCCCACTGGCTAGCCCCGCGGCTGCTCTGGGACCGCGTGGCTCTGTGCCCAGAGCGGCTCCCTGGCACTTGCCTGTACAGGGGAGCTGGTTGAAAGCGTCTTGTAGCGCCCGACCTCTTGGCAGCTGAGGAGAACAATGTTAGAAGAGGCCCACTGGCCCTAGCCCCACAGCTGTTCTTGGGACCCGGCCGGTCGCAGCACATCCCTCTCAGCCACACATGGCTGCTTGGGGGGGGGGGGAGGAAGCGGGGGGGAGGCTCGACTGGCAGACCTGGTCACTGCCCTCAATGTTCTCCGCTGCCGACCCGGCAGAATCCCTCACTTGTGAGGAGAAAATGAAATAGCGCCCAACGCCTATAGCACGCTGAAAAGGTAGGCTTTTGGCAGGGAAGAGGGGAAACACAAGGAGGGCAGGGGACCACCAATTCCCTAAGTTACAAAGGAAAAAAAGACTACAAACTCCTCAAGCAGACACAGTAGAAAGGAGGTTTCTAGGGGATCCAAAGGACACAAAGCCTATCAATAAGCAAAGAGCCTGTTGAATTTGCTGCACTCCCTGACGAGGCAGGACTGGGGCAAGACAGCTACGACCCGCCTACAGGAAGTGACCAAAGTATATTTCCTGCCTCCTTGATTGACGGTAGAGAACAACCCAAACAAGATGGCCTAAACCATCCAGGAGAAGGCATCCCTCTACTGGAAGATAGGAATACTCATGCTTCAGTTGGTTTGTTATCCCAGTCTGGTTTGTCTGATTTATGGAAGAATAGTTTGAAGGAAGATTTCATCTGAAAGGATTGCTGCTGCAACCAATTGGACCTTCTGCCATCTCTAGATGTCCTAGGTAAGGATCATTGCGTACAAAAGGTAAAGTTGCCCGACGGCATTTATCTGACCGAATAAATCTGGGTAGGACTTTCTTTTTGTCTTTGGTTTCCACTAACACTTTGTCCAGAGGTTCCTTAAACATGTCCCCTTAGAAAGGGAAATTGGCTATGATGGTCTTAGAGAGTGTTTCTACTTGTCATGCGCATAGCTATAGACTGCATCTGGCTCCTACCTGGCAGGCTGTGGTTCTGGAGCAAAAGATGAGGGAATCCAATGTGGTATGTGCCACATACACTGAAGCCTTCAGAATTCTGTTGGTGCTTTCCTGATACCTCGTCAGCCTGTGGAGTGAGCTGAACCAGCTTATGTGCTCATACTATGGAAGCTCTAGTGATGATGGAAGCAGTTGCTGTAGCCTTCATACCCACTGAAGTAGCCTCATGGGCTCACCTGAGAGAAAATTCAGACCTTTTGTCTACTGTGTCCTTTAGACTGCCTTCTACCAGGCCAGAGGACTGAATAGCTTGTATAGGGGCATCCACCAATGGAACCTGAAGCATCCTGTTGGCAAACTCAGGGAGTTCATACATTTTCTTGACAAATGAGCGGGATTACCTATTAGTGGTGAGCTTTACCCATTCCTTCCTAATCTGTCCTTCGAATAATTCTAGCATGGGGAAGACCATGGGTCCAGAATGCTCAGAAGGAAAGAATTCTTGTTCCCCTTAGGTCTGCCCTTGACAGTAGTTTTAGAGAGCTGGGTTCCTCTGTAGATGCAGAGCCTTGGGGGTCCAGTGCTGTTATAGACCTGGTTAGCAGGTACTAGAAGTCCTCAGGCTTAAAATATCTGTCAGCTGGTTCTGGTAGCTCTATGGCCGTCTCTTCCTCATCCTTCTCACTGTGGGATGATTGCTGTGGGTTTTTCAGGGGATCTTGCATGCATTTTCTCCCCAACCTCCATTTTACTTGCTGCATTGATAGGCCAGGCAGAAGAACCAGTGTGGACCTGAGTGTTCCTAAGGGGGATTGGGACATATGTGAGGGGGGAAGCCCTGGACCCCCAACTTCTAGTCTGATGGTAAACTTCCATTTCCTCCCTCATAGTTTGCCTCATAAGTTGAATGAGGTCTTGAGGAGAAAGATGAGTCCTGGAAGGGGTCTTACCAATGAGTAAGGTGGACTCACACACAGTCCTTTTGCTCTTGTGCCCCAGAGAGGGAGCTGTCCGGCAACAGCGAAGGAGCCACGGGGCTCATTTCCCCTACCCTTAAAATGGCGGCTGTGATCTCTGGTGGCTGTGGGGAAAGGTGCCGCTTTCTCCCTTGATCCCCTGTCACTGTGCTCCCAGCCTCTGAGTAAACCAAGACACCAGCTCCTGGGCAAGTTCCACTGCCGCTGCCATGATCTTTCGGAGCAGCAGCAGTTAAGGGGGCTTCTAGTTCACTGTTGGCGAGGAACTCATCCCATCCTCCTGTGTTGAATTTAGGTGGGAACTGCAATGTTCTAGAAAAAGTGCATCCCTCAGCAAGTCTTCTCTCCCCTAGCAACTAACTACACTAACACTGCATCTATGGCAGAAGAAGGAATAGAGGGGAGAAAGGGGGATAATTAAGAAGCAAACCAAGTGTAGAGCAGAAAGAACAGCAAAGAAGTGGAATAGCCTGCTGCTAAAGCTGCCATCCCTGTCTGAGGCAGGAAGAAAACTGAAGCTGGGCCATTTCCACAAGATGGAGACAGGATGTGATAACTGTAACCCTGCTTCATTGAGCAAAGGGCTGGGAATCACCACACACGATGTCCTCCTGCCTCATTGGGAGAACTGACAAATACCCATGTCATCACCATAATATTGTTTGGAACATGTGGCTGCTTTCCTGAAACTGTGTTATGATTATTCTTTGTAGTATAGGCAAGCGTCAGCTTGGTACTATGAACATGGCTCTTTTAGGCTTGTTTAGAAATCCTGCTAAGGAAGGCAGCTGTTATGCTACCAGCATTGAATTTTTTCTCATAACTGAAAGGCGAGCCACTAGACATAGTGAGCAACTTCTCTTTCTGTATTTAATAGCTGGGCTTTTTCACTCTTTAGTCATTGCTGTTGGACAGCACTCTGCTGTGGACAGACATAGTTAAGTGAAGTGTATTGTTTTTATATTGTATTCACGCCTCAGGGCAGGTTTATAGTCTCAGAATCCTGCACAGTAAGGAACACAAACACCAGAATACAGGGAACTTAGAAAACTGCCTTTATTCTATTAGTTATTGGAAACAGGAAATACAGAAGAGAGTTTAGTTTGCTGCAGAAAGACAGCAAAGAAGTCTCTAAGCAGGATGGGAATTTGGCCAGCAGATGGTAAGAAGAGGTTGCATTTTCAGACTGGAGCTGGATCCAACAGGGGTTAACTTAAAGCTTCCAAAACATTCCCTTACAGTCAAGGTAACAGCTGCTTTTCCCTTGCTCCTGGAAGAGGTATAAGATGAGCTTTCTGGGCACGGTTAAGTAATACAAATGAACTGGACAATTACAAATGGGAGGAGAGGGGGCATCACTCTCCATCTTGATTTCCATTTGTAAATACACTCTTAAAAACCTAGAACACCTATACGCCAGAAGTTACAAGTAAACGGTATTAGGGAAATCCAATTATACAAAGAATACCTACATCTAGGCTGGGGTATATAGATTTATTTTTGGTAACATACATTTAAGTGGCACTAATTACACAGTAACTATAAGGTAACTAACATGAAACCACAGAACTGTCACTTTCCATAGCTGGATGGGACTTTGGTCATTTCAGAGTGATCACATTTTTCAACTACCAATTTATACTTCAGAGCCTTGGAGAGGGGGCAGAAAGAAGGTCAAGCTTTCCTCTATGTGAAAACACTGAAGTTACTCAGGGCCTCATCTGCAGCCATGTCTGTTGCATCTGGATAGGCTAGAACATGTTAGTTATGAAGTAGTTACAGCCCAATTCTCAGTGTTACCAGCTTTTATCCCCATTTCTAAAAAAAGCAAGAAATTAGAGAATTTTCTTCAATTAGCGCCTGGCATATCTTGCAAGTGCAGAGAAAGATTTGTTAAAGGAATGTTGAAGTTAACCCTTGTGTGCACAGATGTATTTGATGCAGACCATTATAAAAAAATCATGGTTGGCTTCTAAATACTGGTAGCAAGACTCAATTTTAAATCTCTTAAGTAAATTATAGATAAATGAAAAAAGGCTGGTAATCATACACTAAGATTAATAAACAGCACTTCAAAAATGTATTGAGTGCAGGGCGCTGCTTCAGCCATCTTCCACTGGCTGTGCTTTACAAGAGAAGGCACCCAGATTTTTTCTTGCCACGCCGGGCTTGTAAAGCAGCTCTAGTGGCCATTTCAAAAACTTCCCTCACACCGTCTTTGGTCTTTGCACTGCACTCCATGTATCCAAAAGCACCAATGCGGTTTGCCATATCCCTGCCCTCTTCTGGTTTGACTGGTTCCTGTACAAACACAAGAATAGCTCATTATCAGGGCTGAACAGGAAATCAGGTTAATTTCTTTTTGCATTGTCTCTATTCAGATACAAACAGCTTATTCTGCTACAAATATGAATGGAACAAGTTTTTAGCAATGGATTTCTAGCCACGGGAGTCCTCCTATAGTTGAAGGGGAACACTTAATAGAATATTACCAGTAGGCTTGATAGGACTGTATGAACAACAATGCCCACCAAGAGTTTGAATCTTAAACCAACAATATTTCCCACTCACATTAAACAGAAAATAACAAAATTCTTTTGGGTGCTGTGTGGTTTCCGGGCTGTATGGCCATGTTCTAGCAGCATTCTCTCCTGACGTTTCGCCTGCATCTGTGGCTGGCATCTTCAGATGATCCTCTGAAGATGCCAGCCACAGATGCAGGCGAAACGTCAGGAGAGAATGCTGCTAGAACATGGCCATACAGCCCGGAAACTGCACAGCACCCAAGTGATTCCGGTTGTGAAAGCCTTCGACAATACAATAAAATTCTTAATTATGAATGAATAATGCAAGACACAAGAAAAACAGGGTGAGCTGGTTACTGCCACACTTACGGAGTTTACTGTTGACACTGCTGTGCAGTTGTTATAGACGTTTTGAGCTGAGTATTATGCTGTTGATTATTTTAATGGATTCTGAAGTCTAAACATGGAAGTCACAATTTAAACCCCAAGTCACATAATGGAAAAGAGTAATTTCTCCATACTGTAAGGTGTTAGACAATAAACCTATTGCCTACCAAGCTTCCTCATAATAAACAAAGCCTACAGGTTTCAATGTATAGTTAACAACATCTGCCCACTTGAGGACTGAAAAGCTATGATCTATTTTTTCCAGGTATAATCGGAGTAGCTAGGAAATCTTATTGCCATTTTGGAAATATCATGCTTGCCTTGGTAACAACAATATGTGAAGGCAGTCAGAGAAACTTGAATGGAGACCAAATGGAACAGGCGTGGTTTATTATTTCTTATGACTATTTCAGTTCCAAAGCTTCAGCACCATATTATGCTATAATTCCATCTTAGAACACTATTCATCAAGTAATCCTTTTCCTAGAATGATGCGGGGTTGATCATAAAAACTATATATCACAATACTAATTTACAAGAATAGCCCCTTCTTGAGCAGCAACTGTACCACTGTGGTTAACAGATTAACGTACTTTTAAGCCAGGAGACAGAGTGACAGTTGCAATACCCCAGTACAATGCTTACTCAGTTCTCCATTATTTGAAAGAAGGTGAGGAAATCAGCCTTCTCCCACCAAAGGCCAAAAAAATCCTGAGAGTTCTAAGACTGTGAGGAGGGGCCATCAGGGACCAAACAGCATCATGTTTTCCAAGCTAAGGAATACGTTATGACAGATAGGATGTGGTGGCAAGGGAAGAAAAGAAAGGAAGGGCATGAGATACAGAAGAGATAAATAGCCAGCCCTGAAACACATCTGCATTGCTGCCTTATCAGTGTTATGGGTTTGAGTTGCCAAAAAGCGTAACAGAAAGCTGCTAAATCTATTTCCTGTTTCTAATTAGGACTGTCAGCCCAAAGCTCTCCTGCATTCTCTACCTATTTTCTGACAAGACACAGCTACAAGAGAGATTCTTTCTTCAAGGCCCTGTATTATAGAGAAAATTCATCTAGATGTTTCAACATAGATTACAAGCGTTTCACTGCATAGGCTTTTAAGAGCCACTGTTTCATTCGTTAGGTTAAATAAATGTATCTGAAAACACAGCATTGAAGGATTGTTTGAAAGCCCTTTGATATGTAGTTATAGGGCAAAATACAGTTTATTTTTAATTTTAAAAGCTTGCAAGAACAGCCAGAGAAGGGTATAAAGTACAGGATAAAATAAAATAGGCTGGCTCCATGACAGAAGGTATTGGTACAGATTAGATTTATAAGCAATCATTTCAGCAGACAAGATGTGATCTTGAATGTAGACTTCAAAACCTTTAAATATCACATATTTATACACTGTTTTTGGACATTTTGAAACACTGTCTACTAAAGCGAGACAAGCTGCTCTTTTAAAATCCAGAAATATTCAGAAAAAGGAAATTATGTTCAAAGTACTTCAATCATTTTAAAATATTGCAAAATGCTATAATTGTTGACATGCTTAGAATTTCTAAAGCAAAGCAATCAATTTCATTGAAAATACATTTCTTTCTTTCTCTGGTGTATTAGAATAGTGAAGCTAAGCAGTAAAAAACTAATATAAGCTCACTGTGAATCACAAGCACTCCTGGGAAACATTACTAGCCTTCTAGTCTTTCTGACTTAATCCTGAGCTTGAAATCTCTTTATCCTATTTGAAGTTATTCCACCCATAAAGCTCACAGTTAAAATATAGCTAACAAATGTTAAGATTCCAGCATGATTCCAAACTAACAGAACTTCAGGTTTTAATTCCAAAGACACTCTTCTGATTGGAATTCTGAAGAATCTTAAAACAATGAACCTCTTAGCAAGTTTCTGTACAAGTAATCATGATGTTTCATTATGCTACATGCACAAAGAAGACATTTTGAAATCTCGCAGGAATGCTGGACCCCAAAAGATCACAACCGAAATAGAAGGAACCACTGCCGATACTGAAGTGTGTGCAAAAATCCACACACTTAATAAGGCAGATGCTAAAGTATTATGTAATTTTAATCTTTTATGGTTCTTATACAAATCCTGTATTAGTATTTTCTTACTAAAAGCATGAAGATTATTCCATAGTGACAAAGTAATATGTTTAAGACTTGCCTGCTTCATTTTGGCCAGTTCCCGTCTTGTATGTTCATCATTTCTCAAATCCTTCTTATTGCCTACCAGGATGATGGGTACGTTGGGGCAAAAATGTTTTACCTCTGGAGTCCACTTCTCTGGAATGTTCTCTGAAGTACAACAAAGTCAAATCAAGGTCTAACTTTCAACCAAGACTTTTCAAATATCCATATAGCATGTTTTCTTTAAAATAACCTATTCTAGAAAAATAAACTAGAAACATGCTGGTGTTCCAACACAGATAACACCAAAGTTCTCTGGTTTTGAGTAGAGGAACTACTTCTCCCTTTCCCCACATTCCTCATTACCATATAATGGCACCATTAAGACCAGAATAAAGTGTCATTTCATATTCTGTGCTTTCAAATGCACAATTATTCCTAGTTCAAGGTCTAAAAATGCAGAATTCTCTCCCACAGTTTAGACCTTATTATTTCCATCATCTTCTAAAATAGGCTGGCTCCATGACAGAACGCATTGGTACAGATGTGCCATCTGAATGTTTAGTAGGGCTGTATGTATTCTCAGTAGGGTTGGCCACGTGAAACACACTTTAAAAAGAAAATTTCCTATTTAAAAAAAAAAGGATTTAGAGTTCTATACCAACAGGGAGCTGGTATTTCCAGTGAATGTTTTCTGAAGTACAATAAAAATTGAAAAAGCACATTGAAAAAGCACATCCTGTGAAGTTGTGGCTTCCTGTAAGGTTTTATGGACAATGCAGAAGAACACGGTATAGATTTGAGTTAGATCTACTTACCTAAACTATCAGGGCTATCAATTGAAAAACACATAAGTATAACATCAGTGTCTGGGTATGAAAGAGGCCTAAGTCGATCATAGTCTTCTTGTCCTGCAGTATCCCATAAGGCCAACTCCACCTGCGAGAAGGGCAAGGGCAACAAGGCATTGGCATAAAGTTGCGTTGAGTACACCCAACAAATTTGGTCAAGATACTCTGAAAGATCTTGATCTGAAGTGTGTTCTCCCCATAAATCTCCTTTGCTTATGAATTATTTTAGAAAGAGTCCTGTTTTGTATGCCTTTCACAATGGCAAGAACAGCTGTAGGATGGAGCAGGGCCTTTTCAGCAAAGAAAGAAAGGCCTTAGACTATCCTCCTTCAGGAGTTTGAAGAACTTGTTTTTATTGATCCTCTGAATGAAACTTAAAGCCTATTTCTTTAGCACTTCAGTGATTAAAAAGAACAAGTTTAAACTTATAACTGCACTGCTTCAAAAGCATTAAGCAGATTTTTAAAAAGAGCTATAAATTGTTGTGTGATCGTTTTAACACTAAATTTGATTAATGTTATGGAGGTTTGAGACAGTCACCTGCATCTACTCCACCAAAAGCAAGATAAACTGTTTTATAAATTTCAACTCAGTTGAGAAGCTGCATCCCAGTGAATACTGACAATGACAGCAGAGTTACTCAGCAATGGTATGCAATGTTATTCTCCCTCTCCAACCCCATGCTTGCTGCAGCATTTAAAAGTCTGAAGTGGAGACTTTTTAGTGGTGTGCCCACCCTCCTTTTCTCAATCCTGCAGCAGCAATGCAGAGAAAAGGAATGGTTTGGGTCACTGCAACTAAAATATGCCTTTTTAGTTTAGTGTGACTATGTTTAACTGTTTTATAAAACTTTGTGTGTCATTCTGGAGAACAGTAAATAATAAGGTATACATGGCATCAGAAACTCAAACACAGAACCAAAGAAACTACAAGCTATCCTTAAATCTGCTTTTCAAAACTTCTCATTTCCTGTCCAAAAATTCAATTTAAAGAATTCCTTTAAAACTTTTATCATATTCAGGGCCACTGGCATCCTGATATAGGTCATGCGGTTAGTAGAATTAACATTTTAAATAATCCATATGGATGTGATCATTTTTCTGAAAGCAGAAAGGCCAAAAGTTCAGGGTCTTAATTTGAAATATATTTGTAAAGAAGACAGACAAAGACGAAATTAAGGGCTGTTTACTACCAAGCACAAAATTAACACACCTCAGTGGTTCATAATGGTATACCATCAAATTGATGTTTGTCTTGAGAAGCATAAAAATACTGAGTGGAGAAGAATCTGGTCCTTTATGTTTGAGAAAATCAGCAAATACATTAAAAAACTATTCCAAAATTCTTATTTTGTATTCGTATCTTTATCTACATATAAACAACTCTTGACATGAAGATTAGTATAGATTTTGCTGAATTGCCCCTACACCAAATTCTGAGATACTGGGCACACTTAGGGAGAGGAACACTCAAATAGATTGTCTTGGGCAAGAGGGAGAGCCTAGGGATGTTTCTAGATTATTAATTTTTCCATTTGTACATCAGTTCCGCATACCAGTTTACAGTGGGGAAAAATGGTCACGTGTAGCTCTAAGATACATACCTCATATTCAAAATTCACCAAACTACATAGATACAAGATATAGCTTCTAAAAGTTTCCCAAGTTGCTTTGATGAAGCAACTGCTCTTTGCTACTAATTTTTTAAGCTAGGTTGTTTATGGTACATCTATGGAAATTGTATCTAGAAGATCAATTGAAGATGCTGAGTGCTGCCTGGATAGAGGTCATCTACTATTAACCCCAGGCTGAACAGCAACTCTAGTCATTTTATATGATTCTGAAATACATTGTATCTGCCAATCAAAAACAAAATAAACTCTGCTTTATTACTGTTATAGCCTTTGTGTAAGAGAAGGCAGAACTTGGTTCACAAGCAGCGTCCATGCAAAAATCTGACAGGCAAATGTGGTCTGAAGCTGCTTCAGAAATAGATGGCATAACTTCAGTTATGAATTAACACTCACAATTTCTACATCCCTGAACCTGGCAACAGATTTTGAGGAAGTTGTTCTAATCACAATTACAGTTTACAAGCACTTCGCACACTGTGAAGCTAACTCAAACTGAGCTGTCAGAAAGCCTTACTACCAAAGATTTTAGCAAATTCTGATTAAGACCCTTACAACAGACCTAAGTACCTTGTTCTCTTTAATTTTCTTTGGTTTCATTCAAATGATAAGGGCAAACCTTGCTAACACATTCAGTTTTCCAGAGCTTCAATTTAGTGGGAGTGCCATTTACACACAGCTGGAATCAAAATTCCATTTTCACAAGCAGC
Organism: Sphaerodactylus townsendi; assembly: GCF_021028975.2. Lineage (NCBI taxonomy): Eukaryota > Metazoa > Chordata > Lepidosauria > Squamata > Sphaerodactylidae > Sphaerodactylus > Sphaerodactylus townsendi. Next base: position 71,201,140 of record NC_059427.1, on the reverse strand, counting down.
AAGTACTACATTTTACATGAGAACAGGCCCTCCTCCACCTGACCCTTCAGAAGCTGCTTTTTTAGAAGGCAAAGAGAGGATGTAGGCTGCAACAGATCAAGGGAAGCAGGAAACTCCTATTCCATAAGCAGAACATCCCTTGTGGCTCTTTGGATTAGCAATCACATGCAATCACCCAGTCTGGAACATTCCTCATTATAGTTCTACTATTTTCAAGGCAAACAAGTCCTTTGTACATTTAGAACTGCACACCTGGAAAATTAAAGTTTCTAGGGTGAAAAATACAATCAAACTTCGGAGATTAAAAATAGGCAACCCTTTATTTTCGTATACTAACTTTCATGTACTATACGAAAAAGTAAATATTGTAGTGCAAGTACACTCACCTGCTTCCCATCAACTTCAATATCTGCTACATAGTTTTCAAATACTGTGGGGACATAAACTTCAGGAAACTGATCTTTACTAAATACAATGAGAAGACAAGTCTTGCCACAGGCACCATCACCCACTATAACCAGCTTTTTCCGAATGGCTGCCATATCTGCAAAAGAGAAACAATTTGATTAGCACAAGAATCTCTGCTATACTGTAACATGGGGCTCACTGAATATTAGAAAGTAAGTCATAAACCATTCAACACTAGATTTTTGTAATATGATTACTTCCAAATCAAGAGAGTCAAATCTAAGACAGAGGGCCAAAGTGAAATTTAAAACAAAGGGACAGATGCCCAGAGACCACAACCACAGCAGAAGTGGTAGAGTATCTTGCCATCCAAACTCAGCATGCCATATTTGGGCTTACTACTTGCCAAAATACATGGAGTCATCATCTCTTCTGCTTCTACTTGCTAGCTGGAGCAGCTATACCAATCTATACCATCTAATGCCATCCCATACCACTGTTTGCCTTTCCAAAACTTCTTCTCATTACACTTGAGGCTCAAAACATCCTAAATATGTGCCTAGAAATTTCATTATGGCACTTCACATTTTTGGCTGCTAGGGCTCCCAAAACTTACTCCTGGACTATAACTGGAGAAGGGGCTTAGCTACCTTTGTAAAGTTCCTCCCAACCCTTAACCACAAGGATGGGCCAATGCTTTCTAAAACAGCTATGTTCTTCCTCTGCTATGGCCAGAGACGGGAGGGACAGCTGATGTTGGCAGCAATGGTGACCAAGCTACAAAACAAAGGATATTTTAAACACAAAGCCTTTGTCTACTACCCTCCCTGGTCAAAACTGGGGAGTGACGTGGCTATTTCTGCTTTGGAAATTTCTGCCTCATTCTCACTGTTAGGTGCTCATGGCATGAGAAGGTATAGTGTAGCATTCATACTGCACTGTGTATTCCCATTAGTATATGAAGCTGAAGCTTTTCGGATGTTTCTCTTGAGAATGGTTTAGCTGAGATTCTAACAGCTCCTTGTGCGTTATGTTTTAGTAATCCCTCTGGGTCCTGCTTGATAATTTTTTTTACAGTTCTGACATTACTCAAACAGATGTTTCAGATACATTTACTCCTCCCATGCCCACCCAAAGCTTCATACTAATAACGGCTTCTTATTCTTATACCTCTCCACCTCTTACACTATGCTTTACTTTCCCCCTGTGTAGGGCCTTCACCAAAATTGCAACAGCTTCAGTTTTTGATGGAGCTGTCCAATGCAGAAGAACCTCTTCATATTAAATTTGTAATTTAATTTCAACAGGTGATTGTACTGCCAAGAGGCAAAGATGTTCTTTGGAGAGCAAGAAGCACACAGCAGTGATGAAGGAATACAATTTTATTGAAATTTCTATAATAATGAGATATCAACCAGTCACAATAATAAACTGAGAACTGGTCTGCCTTCAAATCCCAATGTGGGGAGGATACTCTCCTCCAAGTGAGAAAAGCATGAGATTTAATGGCGGGTGGGTTTTTTTTTGGGGGGGGGGCAAATTTCTCTCTTGCACTTACAACAATCTAGTTAGGATCAAACCACATGCTTCCAAAGAAGCCTTCTATTTAAATGCAAAGGCATTGGTATTTGGCATGTGTGGTCAAATACAGTTAAGGACATTGTTCCTCGTATCTTGCAAAAATAAGAACCCTATAAATCATTCTTTCAGGGTTTAATATCCATCTTGGAACTTAAAGATTTTTCAAAACTCCTTTTGTTGGATGACCTGGACAAATTGGTGATACAAGACTGCACTGTTCACGACTGCTAATGAGAAGATGGGTAAGTTCATCCAACAAATTATTACTTTTAATTGTACAGATAATTTAATATAATTGACTACTGAGACCTTAAATTCTTGTTTACTAGATTGCAATTCTACATATTTTTGTAATCCAAGCAAATAAATTATACATCTTTCCTCTTGTCCACAATTTGAATAGAACTATGATTTCTGATGAGCTACAGTATGAGCAAATAGATGACTATTTCATCTTCATCCTAATTTAAATAATTATAACTCCTGGAACAGCCACTATAGCTCTGGTTCTGAATTTGTAAGGCTGAAAAACAGGAAGTTTGAATGAACTGAAAACTGCTTTCTAATTTGTGTTTCTCAACTGTTTATGTTTTCAAATCTACATCAAATTAAATAAGCTGTTCAACAAGGTAGGCATTTGAGGTAAGTGAGAAACAAGGAATTAGAATCTAGTATCTGTACAGTTTTGCCATTATGTGGCTTAGAAGATCTAGAGTGGACTCCTAAATCAAATGCATACCCAGCCAGCACTGTCAAGGAACATTTTAAAGTACTTTTCCAACAGCATGTCTTAAAAGTTCTGCTGGTTTAATAGTCCAGTTAAAGGCAACAATACTGCTATCATTAATACCTTTGAATCATAGCAATTTGCTGTGAGATTAATTGGGTATACTAGTGTTTGTAAAATACTGTATTAAATAATTGCACTCATGCAAAGATTAGAGAAATTGCCATTTAGGATTAAAGAAACACACTGGGCTTCCCCCCACAAAAGGAAAGTAATGGGTAACACAAACTTGAATACAGAAATAGACATGAAGTAATTTTGTTTTGCTTTAGTATCTGCTACTTCTTGGCTGACAGACAAGTTCACATAGCGCACTAAGGATCTGTCTCTACTTGCTTGTGTGATTGGCACTAGGCTCTGTTTAACCTAAAGAAATTGACTGGGAATCAACATCAAGCAGTACTTTAAGAGGGTACAGAATTGATAGACATAACTTCATTTACTCCTCCAAAAATCTGTTACGTGCTTGGCATCTTGACTAAGAAGGTACAGTCATCTGATCTGTAAACTGCTGCTAGTAAAAACATGTCTTCATACAGATCACATAGAAGTGACTGGCATACTGTGGGCTTCTTACTTAGAGCATCTTACTGAGTCTAAGATATTTCACCAAAATACAAGATGTTAACAGGAGCACTCTCATGCCTTCAAGCTGTCAACTCACACAAGAAAATCGAATCAATGGCACAGTCAGCCCTGAAAATTAAACAATATGCCATGCTTAGAGTTCAATGAAATACTTTCCCACTAAGCACTCAGAAGATTTGCATTGTACACCAATACCTGAAAGCCTACAAAGAACCCAAGCAAGACAGAGTTAAAGGAAACTATAACTGGCTACCTCTTTCTCTGATGCTTTTAAAGACAAAAATTTAAAAAAAGGAGAGCCACACTGTGCTGGAGGGGGTTGCCTGCTGCTGAATGAACATGGTCATAGCTGGGGGTGGGGGAGCTACTAGATCCTGGCCTTTGAAAATTGTTTGGAAACTTTTGGTCTAAAGTATATTGGCCAGGCTACTGTCAAGGGTTGGTTACTGGGACCATATTGCACTTCTGTTGAAAAGATGTGCACTGGCTACCCATTTGTTTCCAGGCACAATTTAAAGAACTTTACCTTTAAGGGCCTAAACAGCTTAAGGGCGGAGGATACTCCTTCTGCACTATCCAGCCCACCAGTTAAGACTTGCTTCTCAATCCCTGTGGGAACTAAAGATGACATTTTTTGTAGTACCTTGCCTTTGGAATTCTTTTTCCATTGACGTTCTTATCTTTAAGGACCTAAACAGCTTAATTTACTTACTTTCAGGCAACATGCTAACCACACCCTTTTACCTAGACTCTTAATCAGTGGTTTTTATTTTATCAACGTTTTAATGGTCTGCCCTATTTTATGGAGATTTTTATGCTGTTGACGTCTGATGATTTCTGATTTTTAATGGCTTGTGTTTTATGCTGTGGCTTTTAATAGGAAGCTTCTTTGTGCAAGACTCTGAAGAGGCAGCATAGAAATATTCTGCAGAAGCATGTAGAGATAATGATGTTCACATTTTGTATATTCAGTTATAACCCACAAAGCAGCTTACAGTACAGTCAAAATTTAAACACAAAACAATAAAGTGGCTAATACAGTAAATAGAGGCACTTGAAATGTGGCTACTTGTATAATTACAAAAGTAGCCCCAGAGGCAGATCAAAAAATCCACACAAAGGGGAAAGGTTCTTCAAACTCAGGGAACCTCCAGGGTTTGCAAAAATATTTGAAAAGTCTCCACAAAAGTTTTAAGGGACCTCCTGAAGTGAACAGCTAAGTTTGCACTTGTGCAAGTCAAACAACAAATTGCTGGCGAATATTGTGAAATCATGATCAGCATTATAATGATATGTTTAACATAAAATAAAGATTGGCTTGGGGAGGGTCAAAATGTGGCAGCATGACGATTGAAAGGACACATCATGGTAATGGAAGCAGGTTGTGTGTATGTGTGAGTGAGTAAATGAATTCCCTCTCCCCTGTGACATCTTTGCAGGTCCCCATGTTCAAAACCAACATCAGCTTCTAGAGCTAATTATTCCTTTTGCCTACATGAAGAATCTTCTGTTGGAAAAGACTTCTATTAGATGAAGGATATCTAATGGAAGAAGCCTTTTCCAAGAGAAGATTTTTTGTTAGCAGAAGGCGGATCACTGGAAAACCATAAATCACTAGCCAAAGTTAAAAGCTCAGCAGAACAGAATCACTCTCAGAAAGCCAAGTCTCAAAGGGATAGCACCAAATGCTTTTCATAAGATAACAAGTTCCAAAGTCTTGGTGCCAATCACAGAGTCTATCACAACACCAAAGCCAGATGGTAATGGAACACTGACCTTTATGCAGCAGGACAAAACATGTTCCTTTTTAACTGAAGCTTTTAAATGAGGGATTTTATCTTATAAACCTGTTTTTATGCCAGAGAGGGTTTTACGAATAACATTTTAAGTTGCTGAATGCTGTTTTATGACCCTGGTGACAGGTCTTTTGTTTATATTGTTTTATGGAGTTTTTTGTGAGCCACCTTAGGAGCAGCAGTGGCGTAAGGAGGTTAAGAGCTCGTGTATCTAATCTGGAGGAACCGGGTTTGATTCCCAGCTCTGCCGCCTGAGCTGTGGAGGCTTATCTGGGGAATTCGGATTAGCCTGTACACGCCCACACACGCCAGCTGGGTGACCTTGGGCTAGTCACAGCTTCTCGGAGCTCTCTCAGCCCCACCTACCTCACAGGGTGTTTGTTGTGAGGGGGGAAGGGCAAGGAGATTGTCAGCCCCTTTGAGTCTCCTGCAGGTGAGAAAGGGGGGATATAAATCCAAACTCCTCCTCCTCCTCCTCCTCCTCCTCCTCCTCCTCCTCCTCTTCTTCCTCTTCTTCTTCTTCTTCTTCTTCTTCTTCTTCTTAATAGAACGGTCTCCATTACTGGAATATAGCAAGGTCCACAATACCACTTATCCCACTTCCATGAATTATTTTGTTGATTTATATTTTGAATTATGACACTTTGGCACAATCTTTGTGTGTGCATATATAAATGTGTTTTATTCTGAAATTGGGAGGGCGAAAACTTTCCCAAAATTTTGCTTTGTTGATGATTTGTTAGTTACATTTTTTTCCTTTCAGCAAAAATAAAATTTTAAAGTTTGAAAGATACAGATTAGAAGGGACTCCAATTATCATCCTACCAAGCTGGGTATCAACCTCACCACCAGGTTTTATACCATGTCATTCGCTCAACTGCCTTTAGCATGTTAAACGTTGCCAACATTCAGATGGACCAACCACAACTTGTTTGTACTGTGAACAAAACTCCCAAATCCTCAGGCTTTTAAACTACTACTCATACTGTGTGCCATGTAAGGTTGAAGAGCTGTGAAAGCTGAATTTGGGAAACCTCATGGTGTACAAGGCCAGGGATATGCAGAGACCTGAACATTTGAGGTTTATTCACATCATGAATAAGTTCTGGTTTATTGATGACACTGGTAATGCAGCCACCCTCTCCAGAAAGATAAGGCTTATTTTTCTTCAAGGTTATATTATGAAGGCAGGTGGGCTAAAAAGAATTGTGAGCTAGTAACTTGTAGATTTTCAAGACTGTGTAGCATCACAAATACTTATTTTCCAAGAACACTAGAACTAAAACAATTCATTAAATACAATCCATTAACATTTTCCAAGATGATCATTCTTCATCTAGTTTGAAATAGATCATTTGAAAAGTGTTTTGAAGGACTTAGTTTAACTCTTTGATGAGATAAATTGTTTCATGTGGGGGCCATTTCACACAAACCTCCTAGTGCAAGCAAACAAACAAAAGCAAATTCAGGGTGCAGATTTTATTGCACCAACTTATTTCAATATGCCAAGAGAAACGAAAATTAAGATGTAAGATTGTTACATAAGATGAAGGATTGTTACATAAAAGGTTGTTACATATTTCAGTTGTTTCTTGCTATGGTATAAAAGGTTTCTATGACAGGGGTCTGCAACCTGTGGCTCTCCAGATGTTCATGGACTACAATTACCATCAGCCCCTGTCAGCATGGCCAATTGTAGTCCATGAACATCTGGAGAGCCACAGGTTGCAGACCCCTGTTCTATGAGAATCCATGGTGAATGCATAAGAAGGAAAATACAATCTATGAAGGTGTACATTTGGGAAGAATTAATGCATGCAAGTACTTCCTCTTAGGCCAAGGCTTGCATCGTAGCACTATGTATGCCTGGAGACGTAAAAACACCGCCTCCAGGTCAGCTTTATTCTTCGCATCGGGGCAGAAGCTGCAACGCAGCCGCTACCGGGCATTTCTCGCGACCGGCTGCCGGGTCGTTCGAAGGCTGGCGTTTTCCCCAGAGCGCCTCCCAGCCGCCTCTTTTTGAAATCGCCGCATGAAGCCGCCTAACGTACGCTTCATGCCTCCCCCCACCTGGCACTTCACCTTTTTTCCTCGGTTGCCGTCGGTGCTCTGACACTCTGGCCCTGGAAGCAGGCGCCAGAAATAGGCGGTCCCCAGGCTCGCGACGCCGGGAGGCCAGGGATACAGTCAAGTTGGGCTGGCGTCATGCTACCGGGCTGCCCAGTTAGCTTTCAAGGATCACCCATGCAGACGGTCCTAGCGTTTTCAGGTCGGGCGCCAAGAATGCCACTGCCGCCGCAAGGAAACGCCTTTAGGCGTTTCTGCGGGCAGTCATGGCGACCTGGAGGCGGTAAAAACACCGTCTCCAGGCAGCCGTCTACCGAAGGCGCGGCTGCAGCGCGGCGGCGTCTCGCCCACCGCTCCGGCCCGACTGGTGGCGTTTCCCCAAACTGGCTGCTTTTGAAGCCGACATGCTTCGCTACCGGCCGAGCTTAACGCAGCGGCTTCATGCCGGCCCTCCCCACCTGGCACTCACCTTCGGGTCCCGAGACCTCCGGTGCGTCGCGAGCCTGGGATGACCATGGCCCTGGAAGCAGGCGCGCCAGGGCCTGAAGTATCCCCGGGCTCCTCGGCGACGCATAAAATGAGGCCATGGACAGCTTGAGTAGGCTGGGCTGCCTGGCGCCTCAGCTGGGCGCTCGGGCTGCCTAACTGCTCTCAGGACCGGGCTCCATGCAGGCGGTCCCAGCTGTCTTCGAATGTCGGCTGTCGCGCACGACCTGTAGATTCCGCCGCCGTCTTGGCTTGACTAGGAAACGGCCTTTGTTCCATTTTATTTTCCTAATCTTCCTTGGGTTATTTGTGAAGAGGTTCTTCTTCTCCTACCAAGTTTTATATGCAATAAAAGGCCAAGTATCCTAATCATAAATCAATAAAAATAATACATGCATGCACTGCTAGCTTTGCAAAATCTCTTCTCTGTTGTTCACTAAATGATGTATTAAAAAATCCCTGTTGTCTGTGAGTTAAAAGTTGCTTCTTGCGCTTAAATTAAGTGTATGAGGTAAGCTGTTGCCAGCTGCCAAATGCTACGTTAGCAGTCTAAATTAAAGACTTAAAACAGAACAAAACTTGCCTTGTATGTGTTACTTTGGCAACTTATGTCAGCTTTTCAACTACAACATACACAATGACAAAAGGTCTACAGATCGTTCCATCTGTTTAAGCCCTGCACCAAAATGTCCAAGTTTAGAATTAACCTAATGCAATTCTACATAAAAGCATCAAATATCAGTTTTTAGATAATTTCGCCAAGCCACACAATTTCTGGTTTTGGTGCATTGAGTAATCTTGTATCAACATTTTACGAAAATTAGGAGACTTCAACAAAACCTTACATTAAAGCTTGCCATGTTTTAGTTAACCTGCAATTGTTCACTCAGTCAATATTTCAACCTTGGAACAGGCTATCTTGCATGACCACCTAAACTGAAAAAGAAAATCAGTTTAAGCTTGTATCCACAAATCTATTTCACTGAGGCTAAGGGGGTTATTCTGGCAGAGAAATAATGATTTATGTGCACCCTTTAGATGTTGTACTCAAGGTTCCGCCCTTAATACCACAAATATACATAAGCTAGCATCCACAGACCAACTTGAGGCATAACCAAGGACTTGTTCATGATCATTGGAAGCTGATCCCTCTTAATGGCCTCCTACGCTCCTTCACAAATGGCTTAGAAGATTCTTAGGGGCATTTGCTCAGCACAGGGGGCTGCTGTTTTGGCAAACCTACTGAGCAAGCAGAATCGATTGCATGGTTGTTTGGATAATGACCAGTGTTATATCAGCTAATGGGGCTATGTAATTACTGCTGTAAATTGCATTTTTTTTTGTTCTGATAATTAAGGCAATTTCAATTTTAGCATGAATTGCTTCACTCTGACAAGAGGAAAGAATACTTCTTATAAATCCTGACCTGGATTTTAGAGATCACAAAGGCTGTAATGGCAACTGTTTTTTTCCTGCAATACGGAGATGGTAGCTGGGAAAGAGACTGCTTACATTAAAAGCCTTATTTGCAGAAAATCTTCTGAGCAAATCAAAAAATGTCTCTGGAACATGTTTACTCAAAAATTCAAGTAAAAATGACTGAAAGAACAGAACTGTTCATTATTATAGCTTCATTGAGATAACTAAGAGGAATTAGATTGAAGCATCTCAGAAATTCAAGTATTCCACTGCAATACACTGCAATACATTACTGCAACATTCTAGATTTCAATAAGCTACTACATATTAATTGATAATGATAGGGCAAAGCCAATAACTGACTGCCCTCTTTCCTGGTTTTTACAATTACAATACAGATACTTTATTTTAGGGGTTTTTGTTAAAAGCTGAAAAGTTTTAATGTTTGCTATCTTGGGAACCATATTTGGATAAAAAGGAGGCAGACAAATATTTCAAATAGAAATAAATCTCATATGTTGTGGCATATGAGGGAAAAGCAATTTATGTGTTTGATGCTCAGGCACTACTCCTCCTCCTCCAAAAGAAACTGTGGAGTAGTTGGGAATGCATAGGTGGCTGTAGCAGTATACCAAAGAAAGTGCTCTTAGGAACAGAAAAAACTGGGGGAGGGGGGAGAATAGTTAAAGTGTTCACAAGGAATCCCAACTTTTAGTGTGTTGATGGGTTCTGAAGCTGAGATCACAGTGGATAGCTTAGAGCAAAGACTGACTCAGTGTGTGGCAGCATTGGCTAATGCAAATTCCATACTTGGGATCCTTAGAAAAGAGACTGAGAATAAAACTGCCAATATTATAATATTCAATTGGGAGAGCATCACATTTCCCTTCACCCTTTATTTCCTCTTTAACGAAACCCCCATAGCCTCTCCCCTTCCTATTTACTAGCCAACATAATTTATCCACCTCGCCCTCCTCTTTCAGGGTAATTAGTGCTTAGTAGCCAAGGTGACTAAAAGGAACTTCCACATTCAGAGGCAGTAAACCTTTGAATACCAGACCCAGGAGGTAGTACAAGGGAAAGCACTGGCCTCTATGCCCTGCAATTGTCCTCTAGATGGACCACTGGTCTGACCCAGCAGGGCTGAATGTACTTAGGAATTACTCCTGGACCATGAGCTAGATTCCAAAGAAACAGCATTTTGAAGGTTACATCTAGTAAATCACAATTTGACAATGAAGTCTCAAAACTGTCAGGAAATGGATCATAAATCGGAACATTGGATGCTCACCTTGAGAGTTCCTTCTGCTCTTAGGTAAGGAGAACATCTTGATTTTTGGGTTATTCCTACCAGCTGCTCAGAAATGCAGGGCTAACTTGTTTATTTCCTGTCTCCTGTGCAGGAAACCCTAGAGCTCAGTTTTAATACTTCCCAAGCTAGATCAATAACAGGAATATAACAAACACAGAATGTTACCAAGAACAATTGCTAATGCTGTTGCAATGTAGGAAGGTGTTAGTGAATAAGAGAAACTGTTCTAGGGTGAAAGTTAGTTGTATCATCTATCCTCCTTTGATGCTTGGTTGTCTAAGATGTTGACTGATCAGTGAAGGGACTCTGGTATTTTTCCCGCTCGGCAACCTGCTTGACACAGTGTTTGTTCTTTGTTCTTGTTGCTTGTTCCTTTATTTATTTGGGTGGGCAAGATGCCCTCCTTACCTCAGAGCAGAAGGAACCCTCATGGTGAGTATTCAGTGTTCCATTTTTGTTCGGAGGGAGGGCATCTTTATCTTTGGAACTTCCAATAGCAGAGTCCCTCAACTGGCTGGGTACTCATCTTTGTCCTCTACATGTTGTAGCACTCTACTTCCAAAGGCAGCTTCAGCTGATAAGACTGAATTAATCTTGCAGTGTCTGACAAATTGGTAGCTGTGCTATGGACTGAGTCCACTGTGATGTCTGGGGTACTGAAACATTGCTGGCCTTATAAGCCTAGAAGATACATTAGCGGAAGTTATAACTGACAGCCAATCAGGACATTTTTTGTTCCTTATCTGGTGCTGCTAGGAAAATAAATAGGAAGTCTGTTTTCCTGATAGGTTTTGTGCATGGGATACATATTTTAAAGGCCCTCCTTGGATCTAACATGTGCCAGACCTTTTCTTTGGCATGGCTGAACTGTGGGCAGAATGACAGTAGGTGAATTTCTTGTCTGCTGTGGAAAGAGGAATGAACCTAAGAGATAAAAATGCACTCTGGTCAGATTATCACCTTATCCTTATGGTAAACACACAGTCCTTTTGTGACTGATAAGGCACCTCTTTCCGATACCCTTCTAGTTGAGGTCACTGCCGTCTTCATGTATATCTATTTAAAAGGAACCTCCCCTAAAGGCTAGAATATTGCTGTGGTGAGAGCTGATAGAACTACACATAGTTTCCATGAATGAAACAATGGGGACTGGTCTTTGCTACCCCTTTGAGGAACTGAACTATGTGAGGATGTATTGTCTAAGGCTTTCATGGCCGAAATCACTGGGGTGCTGTGTGGTTTCCGGGATGTATGGCTGTGTTCTAGCAGCATTCTCTCCTGACGTTTCACCTGCATCTGTGGCCGGCATCTTCAGAGGATCTGATAGTTGGAAAGGAAAGCAAGTGGAGTAAAGGTCAATAGGTGAGGGCATCTGAATAGGAGTGGCCTGGCAAGTGAGTAACAATGAAGTGTAGCATGTGAGTAACAATGGAGATAGCAAGGTCAATAGGTGAGGCATCTGAATAGAAGTAGTCTGGGCTTTGTTCCCTTTGATTGTCTATAGTCATCCTGTGTCTGTGTGGAGCTGATTAGTCACTGTCTTGACTCTAGTGTTTTTCAACACTGGCAGCCAAATTCTGTTCATTTTCATGGTTTCTTCCTTTCTGTTGAAATTGTCCATGTGCTTGTGGATTTCAACGGCTTCTGTGTGTAGTCTGATGTAGTGGTTGTCAGAGTGGTCCAGAATTTCTGTGTTTTTAAATAATATTCGGTGTCCAGGTTGATTTATTATGTGTTCTGCTATTGCTGATTTTTCTGGCTGAAATAGTCTGCAGTGCCATTCGTGTCTGAGCGCTGCGTTTGGTGGTTCCTATGTAGACTTGTCCACAGCTACATGGTATGCGGTAGACTCCTGCAGTAGCTAGAGGATCCCTCTTATCGTTTGCTGAACGTAGCATTTCTTGAATTTTCTTAGTGGGTCTGTAGATTATTTTTTTATTATTATTATTAATTCAATTTCTATACCGCCTGATCCCCAAAGGGCTCCGGGCGGTGAACAACATAATATATAAACAATAAGCAGGAGCAAATCCGGTACAATACAAACATAGGCTCCGTCAATAAAACATCTTTAAATACACAAAAACAGTGGCTAACAATTAGCAAATTAAACAAGAGGCGTCCAGGCTCAATTTAAAAACCCACCCCAAGAAGGGGGGGACGGCAGGCCCCTCAATATGAGGAGCTCTGTTGTACCAGTGCCAAAGCAGGAGCAGAGGGGGGCACCATATCAGGGGCTGGACACTCCAAAGGCCCGGTGGAACAACACAGTCTTACAGGCCCTGCGGAACTCACCAAGGTCCCGCAGGGCCCGGACAGTTGGTGGGAGGGTGTTCCACCAGGCCGGGGCCAGCGCTGTGAAAGTCCTGGCCCGTGTGGAGGCCAGCCGCATCATTGGGGGCCCGGGGACCACCAGCAAATTGGCCTCTGCCGGGCCCGGAGAAACGAGGCTGAACGCAGAGGCCGAGTAGGGACATATGGGGTGATGCAGTCCCGAAGGTACAAGGGTCCCAGACCGCGTAATGCCTTAAAGGTCAGAATCCACACCTTGAAGATGATTCGGAATTCAAACGGGAGCCAATGCAGCTGGTGCAACACAGGCTGGTTATGCTCTCTAAAGGCGCCTCCTGTGAGCAGGCGCGCAGCTGCGTTTTGGACCAGCTTTAGTTTCCGAATCAAACGCAAGGGAAGGCCCGCGTAGAGCGAGTTACAATAGTCTAGCCTGGAGGTGACCGTTGCATGGATCACGGTGGCTAGGTCCGTTTGGGAGAGGAAGGGGGCCAACCGCCGGGCCTGACGAAGATGGAAAAATGCAGTCCGGGTTGTAAGGGCCACCTGGGTCTCCATTGAAAGAGACGAATCCAGGTGAACCCCCAGACTGCGAGCGGAGGAGGCCGGCTCCAATGAGGCCCCCTCCCACACCAACGGCTGGAAATCCCGAGCCTCTCCCTCACGGCCCAGCCATAGGATCTCCGTCTTCGATGGATTCAGTTTCAGCCTGCTCTGCTGCAACCAACCAGCTACCGCCTCCAAACAATGCTGTAGAGCCGCAGGGGCGGCAACTGCTCCCCCCTCCATCAACAGAATGAGCTGAGTGTCATCGGCATATTGATGACAGATCAGCCCAAAACTCCATACCAGCTGAGCAAGTGGTCGCATATAGATGGTAAATAATAGCGGGGATAGTAGTGCCCCCTGGGGTACTCCGCAATAAAGCGGGCACTTCCGAGAGGCTTCATCCCCGCACCACACTTGCTGGCTCCAGGCCCGGAGAAACGAGGCAATCCACTGAAGGACAGTGCCCCGGACACGGCCAGGCGGTGGGTCAAAAGGTCGTGATTGACCATATCAAACGCTGCGGTAAGATCTAACAAAACCAGCAGCGCCGATCCGCCTCGGTCAAGCTGCATACGGAGTGTATCTGTGATGGCGACAAGAGAAGTCTCCGTCCCGTGCCCAGCACGGAAGCCGGACTGGAAGGGGTCGAAGGCCGATGCGTCATCCAGGAAGCCCTGAAGCTGCTCCAACACCACTCTCTCAATTACCTTCCCCAGAAACGAAAGATTCAAAACGGGGCGGTAATTGGCCAGATCGCCAGGATCTAATGATGGTCTTTTCAAGAGTGGGCGGACCACTGCCTCCTTCAACCCATCCGGAAAGACTCCTTGCTCAAGGGAGCCATTGATGATGTTCAACAGATGGGGTCGTAGCTCCGCCTGGCAAGCTTTAATGAGCCAGGAGGGGCACGGATCCAGAGGACAGGTAGTAGGTCTAAGAGCAGCCAAGGCCCTGTTGACAGCGGCTTTGGAGAGCAGGGAGAACTGGGCCAAACTTGGGCCTGAAGACGGCAAGGGAGCCTCCAGTTCACTAACTGTAGATAATGTGGTGGGGAGGTCCTGGCGAAGCGACGTGATTTTATCCGCAAAAAAGCTCATGAATGCCTCACAGCTAATAACCAATTTGAACATTATGCTTCTTCATCAGTTTTCCTATGCGGTCAGTGGTTCCCTTGATGTATGGTAAGAACACTCTCCCTCTAGATGGCTCATTATCTTTGTTCATGTGGCTTGTTCTTGGTCTTGCAGCTCTTTTAATGTCTATAGCAGAGTAACCATTAGCCTGTAGAGCCCAGTTTAGGTGGTTCAATTCATCTTGAAGGAGGTGGGGTTCACAGATTCTGTTTGCGTGATCTACCAAAGTTTTTATGGTGCTCCTTTTTTGTCCTGGATGATGATTGGAGTTTTTGTGTAGATATCTATCAGTGTGTGTAGGTTTTCTGTATACTGTGTGGCCCAATTGTTGGTTTGGTTTGCGGCTGACTAGGACATCTAGAAATGGCAGTTTTCCTTCATTTTCTTTTTCCATAGTAAATTGGATGTTTGGGTAAATCTTGTTGATATGGTCCAGGAACTTGTTGAGTTCTTCTTCTCCGTGGCTCCAAATGGTGAATGTGTCATTCACATAACGAAACCACATGGCGGGTTTTTTTGGTGCTGTTTCCAGGGCTTGCTCCTCAAAGTGTTCCATATAAAAATTTGCTATTATAGGGCTAAGAGGATGTGAGGATGTATTGTTAAGGGAACCCCCTGTAATCCTAGGAACAATGGTTGTGATGGCCACTACCTGGCAATACAGGGTGAACACCTTCAGATAGTGTTGTACCCCACTTTGTAAAAAGTCTAGAAGTTGCCACAACCATGGTCTTAACTGATTAATGTATTTGTGTTGGCACCATCTTGCAAAGATTTTCCATATGCTGTTGTACATGTGGATCTGGTGGATGTTTCCCTAGAAGCCATAATGTTTTTAGCTACCTCTGATGGATATTTCACATCAAGGAGCAGATTTCTTTTTAAGTGCCACATGGTCAGACATAGCCATGCTGAATCTGGATGCCACAACAGACTTTGCTGGAGCATGTCTGGACTCCCTGGAATACACCGTGGAGCTAATCCATTAAAGATGGAAATCTTGGTCTGAAAGGCCACTCTGGAGTCACAACTATCACTTCCATGTGTTTTTGGCATATCTTCTGTAATATTTTTGGAATCACACGTAATGGCAGGAAGGCATACAAAAGGCCACTAAGCTGTCAGTGCATCCACTTACTCCGAGTGAAAATGGTGGTACCTGAAGAAGAACTGCAGTACTTAAGAACATAAGAACAAGCCAGCTGGATCAGACCAGAGTCCATCTAGTCCAGCTCTCTGCTACTCGCAGTGGTCCACCAGGTGCCTTTAGAAGCTCACATGCAGGATGTGAAAGCAATGGCCTGCTGCTGCTCCTGAGCACTTGGTCTGTTAAGGCATTTGTAATCTCAGATCAAGGAAGATCAAGATTGGTAGCCATAGATCGACTTCTCCTCCATAAATCTGTCCAAGCTCTTTTTAAAGCTGTCCAGGTTAGTGGCCATCACCACCTCCTGTGGCAGCATATTCCAAACACCAATCACACGTTGCGTGAAGAAGTGTTTCCTTTTATTAGTCCTTATTCTTCCCCCCAGCATTTTTAATGTATGCCCCCTGGTTCTAGTATTGCGAGAGAGAAAAAATTCTCTCTGCCAACATTTTCTACCCCATGCATAATTTTATAGACTTCAATCATATCCCCCCTCAGACGTCTCCTCTCCAAACTAAAGAGTCCCAAACACTGCAGCTTCTCCTCATAGGGAAGGTGCTCCAATCCCTCAATCATCCTCGTTGCCCTTGATGACTGGATGCTGAGGTAAAGAGGATCACTTTGGTTGTCCAAATGTCCACAATCTGCTGAAAGGTCTTTCTCTTGTTCTCGTCTATCTTGTGTTTATTCAGTCACTCTGCCTAAATACTAAGAGAACCCTGAATATGTTCAGCAGCAATTGACAATAGATGACTCTCTGCCCATGAAATAATTGTTTTCACTTCTTGATGCAGGGTTAGGGATCTGGACTTTCATTGATACACCCTATATACTCGAGTATAAGTCGACCCGAATATAAGTCGAGGCACCTAATTTTACCACAAAAAACTGGGAAACATATTGACTCGAGTATAAGTCTAGTGTGGGAAATGCAGCGACTACTGGTAAATTTCAAAAATAAAATAGATACCAATAAAATTAATGAAGGTATCTCACTGGTTGTAAGAAAAGTTGACTAAAAGCAATCTTCACGATCAGAGGACGAACAGGATGAAGGCAAGAAGGGAGACTGCCTGGCTGCTTCATGCCAAAGACTGTGAGTACCCACAAGGCCTCCCTCAAAAATGGCTCACTAGAATTTTTAAAATGTCATTAAGCAAGGCAGTTTTTAAAGGAAGCAGATACTGTTTGCTAGCACCACATTGTGAACAGTGTACACTTTTATCTTTGTATGTTCAGGGACATATTTTATTCAAAGGTAAGATTTAGCCATTAGGAAGATCTGCAGTGTCTTTTTGTCTCCTACCACTCTTGCTAAATAGCACAGAGGGTATTTCTGTCCTTAGAACTGTAAGACCCTCTCTTTTCAGCTTTAATTTGTACTGCTTTACAGAGAGGAATTTGCACAAAATCTCAGCTTGACCTGATTTACTAGTAACAAATCTTGACTTGCATTTTGCAGTCCTTAATCGCTACAATGTTCTCAGAGTGCCCTGGTCCGGCCACTATGTCCTAAGGGCCCGGATTGATGCTGTCATGCCCTCCTGTCTAGGTGATGGTGTATTTGGGCCCGTCCACGGAGGTTTATGGATCCTGAAGGATTCCAGAATATCTTGCAGGATGCTCCTCCCACTGGATTGTACTTTGCATCCTCCATCTTGGCTGCTAGCTCAAGCCCAGCACAATTATTTAAGGTGATTCCAGTGGCGGAGCTACAAGGGGATGGGGGTACACGCCATGCACACGCCTGGGGGCGTGCACAGAAAATCACCCCATGCCCCTCCCCCTACACAATTCCCCCCACCTTCCTTCCCACACTTACCTAAGTTCTTTTCCTTTTCCTAGAACTTTTTCAGGCTGAAAAAAAGGCCTGTTCACAGTACAGGCTAAAAACGGCACGAGGAACTACAGTTCCCAGGAGACCTTGGGGCTCACAAGGTCTTCTGGGAAGTATAGTTCCCATCAGGCCGTTTTTAAGCCTAAACTGCAAATAGGTCTTTTTTTCAGCCTGAAAAAGTTCTAGGAAAAGGAAAGGAAATAAGGTAAGAGTGGGAAGGGGGGGCGCAACTGGGGGTGGTGGTGGTAGAAAATACAGACTGTGCACCGGGCGCAGTTTGGCCCAGCTATGCCTCTGGGTGATTCGGACATTGAGAGTCGCATGAAGAGAAAATTGGCCCCCAAACTCATGAATTGGCTTTTAGCTGTGAGGCATTTGTGGGCTTTTTTGCAGACAAGATCTTGTCTGTCTGCTAAGGTCTGCTGGCCACTGTTGATACAATAAGAGAACTGGAGGTCCCTTGCTCATCTTTTGGTCCTAGCTTTGACCATTTCAACCTGCTAAATCCCTCTGAAGTAGACAGACTTCTGTCAGCTGTAAGATCTATCACTTGTCCTTTTGACCCGTACCCCTCCTGGCTAGTGAAAGCTTGCAGAGTGAAAGCTTGCAGGGAGGAACTATGGAGCCACCTGTTGGATATCATCAATAGCTCTCTTAAGCAAGGAGCTTTCCCAGGTCAGCTGAAAGAGGCAGTGGTCCACCCTCTCCTGAAAAGACCAAATTTCGATCCTCAGGATCTGGCCAATTACCACCCAGAATCGAACCTTCCGTTCCTGGATAAAGTAATTGAGAGAGCGGAGGCGAGTCAAGTCCAGAAGTTTCTGGAAGATACTAAGGTGTTGGATCCCTTCCAGTCTGGTTTCCGCTGTAGTCACAGGACCAAGACAGTTCTGGTCGCTGTTGTGGACGAGCTCTGGTGTCAGCTGGACAGAGGTGGCTTGTGAGGAGTGGGCAAACAGAATACTTCACAAGTCTTTGGATCTTTGTATGTATAGTCTGAGATTTATTATATTATTCTCTCCCTGAAGGAAAAAAACTAAAATGGAAGCAGGCTGTAAAAGAGCCCCACTTTGGGAATATTATCGGAATAAAGTTCCTCCCCAAATAGGCAACAAAGAAATACAAGACCTGGTGGCCTGCTACATGAGTACCCAGCTTGCTGGGGGTAAAGACAATGGCAAACCACCCCATAAAATACTCCGCTTGGTAAACACTGGGATATTGTTTTGCCCCATGGGCCGGAAATGACTTGGTGCTTGCACAGGGGACTACCTTACTGATCAGTGATCTAAATCAAATCCATCCTGCAAAAGAAGTTGCACATCCAGAAGACTAAACTAAATCTGACTAGGAAATGAACTCAAAACATTATTTAGAGAACGGGGGGGTGGGGGTCAAGTTTCTGGTTAAGTTTGACACACACTGATGTTATGATAAACTCAACAGGCCTAAACACATCTGGGGTTTATCCATGCTTCTGTACTCAACTTTCATTGTGTTCTGAGGACTTTAAACCAACCTAGCAAACGGAAGATAAATAAGCTTGATGAAGGAATGGGAGAGGACAGTATTCCTTTGCAGTACTGTCTACTTCCCGTAGAGCAGGGGTCTGCAACCTGCGGCTCTCCAGATGTTCATGGACTACAATTCCCATCAGCCCCTGCCACCATGGTCAATTGGCCATGGTGGCAGGGGCTGATGAGAATTGTAGTCCATGAACATCTGGAGAGCTGCAGGTTGCAGACCCCTGCCCTCCTAGAGTGCAGAGCTCATACTACAGCAATCAAAATCTCACTTTTCTTGACACAAAGAAAGGTGTGCCCACATGCATGTGTGCAGCACACACACACACACATCAAGTATTAGTTTCTCTTACAGATGGGCTGTATTCTGTCATAGCAGGCTTGCAAGACAGAATACAGTAACTACCCACAGGCTTTAAAAAGGCTAGAGGCAAGTAGCTTTAAAATACTTTAAAAATAAACAGATTAACTTGTCCTGTATCGTTCACAAATCACAATGAGAATTTTTATATCTATGTGAACTAGAATGGAAGTCTTTCAGAATTGTCAAACACATGTTTTCAAGACATTATTGGTTTGAACCAGAATCAAACAGGACAATTTCAATCACATTCAACACAACTGGAAACAAACCAAAAAGTGGTCTGACACCCTACATGCAATTTTTGACTGTGCACTTAGTTGCTAGTTCTGAGATCTTGGGACAAAGAAAAATTCATTCTGAGCTCCCTGAAATGGGCATACCTCCAAGTATACATAGAACTGTGCCTGTCTTTTTGTGAACCGGCTATATAAAAATAATGAGGTCTTGCTTTCAGAATGCAACAGTAGGACAAAGAGCATTTATGTTTAGTGACAACACACAAAATTCAAAGCCAAGAAAGCTAACACTGTGCCTAAAGTCAGACAAATGCAAAATTAGCAAGTATACAAAAATGCACATTTTACCCTGAATTCACTATTTGTGAATTCTTTCAGAAACAGTTATGAACATGATCACTGCAGTGGCAGGGTTCAAGTACCACATGAACACATCTAAGTACCACATGAACACATCTAAGACACTGGACTCGCTCCATCCAACTCTCCTTCTGCAGTGCTCCCTTGGGAAATTGACTTTTCTGCAGGCATTAAATGCTTTCAAAGTGATGTCTATAACATTAAGGGAAATAATTTAAAATCTAACAGTAGGGTTTGAATACCAAGATGCTTATTTTGTCAGCCCAGAAAAAAAACCCCTGCTTAATAATATTAAAACAGGTCTTAACATTTTGATCCAGTTATAAATTGCACCTGTGTATGGTGCAATGTATAACCTTTGGTCCCTACATGATTCCACTGATTAACTGCCTGCCCCTACCACCACCAGCTTTGAAAAGGGAGAAGAGCCGATTATATACCTCTTGCCATTCCGTAGTAGACAGCAGTATGGTGCAGGAGGTTAAGTGAAACTGTACATGGGTACAAGAGTTAAGACTCAGGCCCCAAATGTATGACTACAATGCAATTTTTAAACAACAGTGGAAACATCTGATCACCTGTATCTAGAAATGATACTGCTTGTTTAGTAGACTGAATCTGTACACATACAGAATGTAAGTCACCAACTGTTTCCTCATGGGAAGCAATACAGGTAATCTCTTGTATTAACTCCAGTCAAGAGGGTTCCTTCATTTCATTTAGAGTCATGTCAGAATATACCAGCTTGTCAGGGATAAGATTTTTTCAACACCAAAATAATATCATATGTGAGAATACAACCGAGAAAGAGGAAATGAGGTCTCATGTACCCTAAGTAAACCCTTACAAATGCCTTGCCTTTCTGCTAGTACTTCTGGATCTTGATTGTCTTGATTGTCTTATCAGAACCTTTCTATGGCAACAACTTCCCAATGAACTGTAGGAATTCACACTCTTTGGGATGCTACAAGACTAAGCAATGTTCACATGGAGAGCTGCTCTTGAATTACAATAGCATTTTGGAAAAGGCAGAATCAGTAAAAGTGTTTTGTGGCTTCCATTACTTCTAAAACTGTATGGCATGGGGAGTAGGACTTTCCCAGTTGGAAAAAAAGGGCAGAGAATATCTTGCGTTAATTAGAAGGTTTCATCCCTTGTAAGATTGGTGGAGTCTTGCTTAATTTACATATTGTAAAGCATGCTCATTTTTGGATTTTACTGAATTCAGTACAGAACTGTTAAAGCAAACTGTTAAGCCTTTATTATTTGACTAGACTGCCAAACTTAGCTAACCTCTGGTCTACTTCACTAGACTGCTATGAGGATAAAGTTGAAGGATGAGGGAGAACCATGTAAACTAGAATAAAATTGAGAAAATATAATTAACAGGGATCTTTCATATGTTAAGCTCCTGCACCCAACTGTACAGATATGAGAATTTACCAGAGTACTCCCATCAATAAGATTTATATTAATTTACTGATAAATTTTCTATTTAAGAAAGGAGGATTAAAGTACCACTTCCCCATGAAAAGCAGTACATTTACTCTCAACAGGGTGACCCTTTCAAAATGGTTGTACAATGATTTATTGTTCATGTAATAGGAATCAAATATGAAAAAGGAACAATGTTAAATAAATTAAAGGAAAATAAATATTAGAAATTGCTGGGCTGGATCCTATCACCTCTCTAAATTTGAAGCCTTCCTCCAACCTGTGCCTCTTCCATTGGAGGAAGACTACCTGAAGCTGTAAGAAGGTTCCTAACTTGCAAAGAACATAATCAAGAAGCAGTTTGTTAAGCAACAAAAGAGTTTCCCACTCCCCACTCCTTTTTCCTAGCTGTGCAAGAAGCATCAGCTGCTGCCAAAAAGTAAGTGAATGAACTGGGAAACAGCAAAACACAGGTTATATTACTTCCACATTTTGCATTTTCAATACCATCCCATCAACTAAGCTTTCTTTTCCTTTACTGCAGAATAGCAGTAATAAGATTAATAACTGTTTTAAATGGCCTTTAACTTTCTCCATTCAGCTGTGGGATGAAAATTTTTTCTGCAACAAGGCACTGTCTAAATACAACTGGTTTCAAAGACAGATCTCAAGGCATAAAAAACAAACATCAAATGGTAATTAACTATTGGTCATTAAGAAATACCAATAGCCATTTAAGAATTAATTTTTGAAGCAGGGCTGAAAGTAATGTAAACATTTTTGCTGGTGCTACTTCTTGAGCAGAAAAGAGCTCCAGGATACCATACTAGCACATACCAGCTTACTTTCACCCCTAGCTCAAAGACAGTTTACCTGTGTATTTCCAAGTTACATTTGACATATTTTACTCAACTAGCACTCTTGATTGAAAAGCCAGGATAATTTGGAATTAAAAATCACCAAAACAAAAGGGGAGAAGATAAGAAAAAAGGATAAAATCAGTGGAGGACCCCCCCCCCCATACACTTTGGAATGGAACAGCCAGGACACTAATACAGTATGGTTGGCACATTACGTGGACACAGGAAAGGCCAAAACAAAACCTAAACACAAAGTGGAAGGAGAAAAGGAAGCTTACATGGACATTTTTCAGGTCAAAGCCATAATATATGTTTATTAGCTACTTTTTAGATAAACAGGAAAAGGCAAGTAATAAGTCTACAGTACTCAATGCAAGAGTGTGGCACTGCCTGGAAATGAAGTTGAGGGAGTTTTCAATGGTTTATTAACAGCATTTGAACTGGTTGTGTTATTGGCTGGAGTATGTGAATACTTGAGAAGGGCTTCTACTAGGCAAGAGGCAACTATGGTTGGCCTTATTAATTCAACATCAGCACATACCACTGAACATGACAAACACTCAGCGATGAATTTCACACAGCATCCAAGTCACTTCTATAGCTTATCATGGATGTTCAAATTATCAAGATTTACAGTTTATAGTGACAACGCCACTTAAGATTATGAATTTTAAACTGCAGCTTCTCAATCCTTCCTATGTTTACAATATTTTATATACAGAATATTGTACAAATGCTGTCTTTCTAATTGTGATTGGGATGGAAAGGTAGGCTATGCAACAACACACCAAAATATTGCCATAGCAATTCCAGTCACAACAACAGTACAGTGAAGTCCTTCAATAGTGTTTGATAGGTGGGTATCAGAAAGAGTCTGTTGATTTCAACAGACAGTATACTGAATGAGCTACCTAGGATCAGGGGTGTTGACCAGTATTTGCCTGTTACTTCCTGAAGTGACACTTGCACTAGCAGTACTTCAGGCTTAGTTTCCTTATACACTCATATGAACACTACAGTACAGGTTTAGGGCCTAAACCCCATTTCAAGGGCAAAAGTATATTACTTTACACTATTACACTATTACTACAGGTATGATACAGACACCTGCTGTAGATACTACATATTTTAAATTAGGCAGAGATATTAGAGAATCAGTTTAGCATAGATCTTGTCTTTTCCCCCTTAAAAACAAATTAGCTTTATTCATTTTTCTTTTTAGCAAACACACCATATACAACACTTAACATCTGTCACTTTGTTCAGATTTTAAGTGTTTTATACATATGTTTATATAAATGTCAACAACTGAGTATTTTATTACTAGATTTGTATCCCTCTCCTCCTTCATGACAATGTCTTCCAATTTTATCCTAACAATGTGTAAAGTAGGCTAGATATTTAGTCCAGGATTCAGTAACTGGGCTAAGGCAACCAAGTAAGCTTCCTAGGCAGTTGTGGATTTGAACTCAGGCTTCTACAATACTCTCTGTTACCCCACTTCTTAAGCAGTCCATAAAAGAAGTTTGTACAAGGGTCTGCAACCTACAGCTCTCCAGATGTTTCTGGACTACAATTCCCATCAGCACCTGCCATGATGGCCAATTGGCCATGCTGGCAAGGGCTGATGGGAATTGTAGTCCATGAACATCTGGAGAGTCGCAGGTTGCAGACCCCTGGTTTAGGAGTTTCTGATAAATTTCAGTTGGAGATCTCACAGTCAAGATCATTCCTGGTGACCCCAATCTGGGGACACTAGTATGCCTTTTAAGGCTATTTAAACAAATGGTGCCCATGAAACACTTAATATCCTTAAGCTGAACTACTTAAAAGTGGATCACCACCACTAAGTAATATTTCAACAAAAAGGGTGCCTCAAAACATAGAACCATGAAGAATTGTATGAATGTTACTAATGCCTCTTTCAAGTCACTAGGGAGAAAATAATCAGTGAGAAAGAGAGCTTTTTAGTCATCTACATTGCAGTAACCTTTCAGTAACGATTTTTGTCCGACTTATCAGCTCAATGACAATGGGCTACCTCATTAGCACTTATCTTGGGAATGCTAATTCCAGATCAGATTTATTCTTAAAATACACAAGTCTCCATAATGACAAAACAAAAAGTATAACAGAAAGTTAAAATGTGGATGATCAAATTTAAATCAGAAGTAGGTTAAAAAATTTACCAAGGAATTACTAACTATTATTTGATAACATTTTAATTAAAACCCAAAGGCTATAGTCAAATTGTATGAAATATCCCCCAAAAGAGAAAGACTCAAAGATAGACCACCACAAGTGTGAAATCAAAAAGTTTTGAGCTTAGTTTTCCCTGTCCTTTTTAATAGGATACGTGAACAATGGGGGGAGGAACGGGGAAAAAGAACAAGCTCAAAAACAGGGGAAAACCCCACTCGTTGCTCGCCCGAATGACGATGCCTTAGAAACCCAGGCCCATCTGGAGACTCGGTCCTCTCTCTCCTCCCCCAGATACAAGGAGCTCCTGAACTCCACCCAGAGGGTGAAGGCGGCAGCCGAGGTACTTCACGTTAGAGAAGCAGCAAAACAAACCCCCGTCCACTTCCGCCACTCGCAGCCGCATTAAAACAAGCCCGACTCCCACCTCTTCCCCCCACACCCCAGCCCCCGCTCGAGAAAACTTCCTCTTCTCACCGCCCCCTCAGGAAGAGCGGCGGAGATTCCCGCTCCCTCCGTGGCCACTGGAAGGGCGGGTGGGGCAGGCCGCAGAGGGAGCGGCCACCAAGCAGGGCCGGATTCAACACCCCTTCCCCCCTTCCCGCCCCCCCACCTGGACCAGAGGAAGGGCCCCCGAGGAGCCCCTCCGCGCCTCCCCCCCACTACCTGAAAGGGCTCCTGCGCGTCTCCCGGGCGCCGCTTCCTTATTTTCCTACAGGCCCAAACTCCGACAGCGGCTAAGAACGGAAACCGCTGAGGCGGGGCGGGAGGGGAGGCGCGTTCACGCCCTTCTACAAAACGCGACGTGCGCGTTCACGCCCTCGCGTCCCGGCAACCAATCCACGACCGGGCGCGCGGAGGCTGCCGGGAAAGGGCGCTATAAAAGCCTGCAATCTATTTACGACCGAGCGGTAACTTTCCCCGGCAGTGGAGAGCCTGGGTGGGGCAGCGCGAGGGACGGTTGTGCATATCCGGGTGTGCTTGAGGCCCCGCGATAGGGTGTTTTTTTGCTTGACTGTGCCTCTTGTTCTGTATTGGCGAAGTGGATACTCAGGTGGTGGTCCAGAGAAGACGGTGTTAGGTGGGCTGGGCTGCGTTCACACGGACGCGGCTGTCACGGGCTGCCCCAAGGAACAACTCTCCCTCCTCTCTGGAGGTTCTTTCTTTCTTTGGGTGCTCCTAAACAAGTTGCTGACCTCAGTCGCTTGTGATGTGTGAGCGAACCAACAACTGCAGTAGAATGTTGACAACTGACGATAACCTTTAATGCACTCGTAGGTGGACGATCGTACGCGTTTTTTCGCTATTGCATTTAGTCTGATCGGTCGTGGGAACGATGCAGTGATGATTACGTGATCACCGTGAACAGCGATGGTTCCGGACGGGATCTGTTCTGTTTGTTGCGCGGTTTCTGGAACAGAAGCTTATTTTGCCTCCTGACAAGAAAAAACTTCTAAAATTACCCTGAAATGGTATAACATTCTTCCCTCACTGTAAAAGTATAGTTTAATGAGGGAATAATACCAATCGCGCAATTAGTACTTACTAGTATTTGAAACTTGAAAAGTGGGGTAATTGGGACAGATTCAACAAGGTTTGTTAAGTATAGAGAGGTTGAAGATTGTTACGGATGTCAGGGAGATGAAAAGCTTGATTAGATGCTTTTATTTACAATGGTTGTATACTGCTCCTCCACTACAGATGTCCATGGCATTTCACAATGATGCAAAACCCATATACCAATAATCAAAATAGCAACAAATGTAAAAGCCAATGGAAAACATCAGTAACAAAAAACAAACAGCAACACAGTTGCCAGTGTGGTGTAGTGGTTATAATGTCAGATGAGAATCTGGAAGACTTGGGATTCAAATCCCCAAAATACAGTACCATAAAGCTTCCTGGGTGTCAGTGGGTTAATTGTACTATCTGAGCCTAAATTACTTCACAGTGTTGTGAACATAAAATGAAGAAAGAACCAAATATGCTGCTCTGATCTCCTTGAAGGAAGGGAGAGATAAAATGGCACCGTACACCTTTTAAAAAGATACTTATTAATGTCCTAAGAGCAAAAGTAAAACAGAGAGAGAAACAGTATATGCAAAAGGATTTACTTGTTTCCTACAGCAAAATTAACAGCATAGTGTGGCAGTACAAAATGCTTTTCCTCATCAAGGTATACCCTTGCTTGGAAGAATTTTAACATTAACTTTGGCCTGTGAGTATGAAGGACAGTCATACAAGAAAAACACTGGAGGTATCAACAATTTTAAAGTCCTGTTCTAGTACTTAATATTTCCTTCCCAAGGATTGACAAGCTTTCTAGAGTTTGAGCAATTTGTCTCCCTTCCCCCTGCATAAATTTCATTTAAGTGTCATTTTACTAGCCTCATCATTCCATCCCTTCTGGAGTATTTTATTTATTTACTGCAGCCAACCTTTCTCATTCAAGGCAGATTGCAAATGTAAAAATGCAATAGGATTAGTTTGCAAAATTAGAAGATAATGCGAAAAAAAGAGAGATGACATGACATACACAATTTAGAGAATAGTTATTAGTTCTTTCACCTTTTACAAAAAATGTGCATAGACAGGGAGCTCCCCAAGAAGGTAGAGACTAGATACCTTGTCTGAGGGGCTTATTTTGCATCTTTCCGTGAATCACCCACATGAGCCTGCTGCTTTACTGCTCAATAGAGTACTATGACTCATGGAGCTGACCAGTGGCTTCCCTGAAGTCATGTGATGAGTTTGTAGTAGAGGTGACATTTAAACTAGGAATTGCTACTTCGTTATCTTCTAAAGACGCTACACTAGTTCCATTTGTTTATACAAATACAAGGTGTGAGAGATGGCATTATTGTTTGAGGGGAGGCTTTTAAAAAAACAACTTTTGTTACTTCTCTGTCAGCTGCATGTTGATTTTGATAAATGTTAGTGGGTATGCTCCAAAACAGCTACAGCCAGAGAAACCAGTAAAACTGAGAATGAATTAAAATGTTTACAGAGGGGTCAAATCTGCTTGTTGTTTTTGTCTAAACTGACTTCTGCCAAATATATATTTATATATTCCACCTTACATTTGTGTAACAACACAAAAGAAGTACAAAACCAGAAACTGATTCAGCCAGCTGATATAAAAACCTTTCATTTGGTTTAAATAAAAACAAGCAACTGCTTTTCATATTGTTTTTCGGATGTCAGCAAGTCAACAATGAGGTCTAAGGAAAATCTTCCTTTGGAAGGAATTCAGCCTAGCTCTACCTTGTGTATACATTTCCTGTACTTCATATAATATGGACATATGAAGACAAATCTGTGACTATTATAAGCAGACTCATACCATTCAAGAGAGAGTGGTTCCTCTGAGAAGAAAAATAAGGTTCCTAATATTTGATCCAGATCTTAAACATACAAAGTTCCAGAAAACTACATGATTTCCATTGTGTTTAGATTAAACAAAAATAAGCTAAAGATATTGCTCCAAACCTTCTCAGTGTGATTTGGAATGCCTTAACTTTTTAGAAAAAAGACAGAAAATGGGTGTATTAATACATCACAACTTGGGGACCCATGAAGAAATGCACAGAGAGATAATAATCAACTGGAGGCAATCCCACCAGCTTTGCCTTTCAGGATACTTTCAGGGGCTTGAACTGACCAATTACATATACTTCCTCTGCTTTTAACTCTCAACTGCTTTTTAACATTCTGAGCATTGTGAGCCTGCTCGGTTCTCATCCGAGCTTATTGTGAGGAATTATTTTAAAATTTACAAACACTTTTCAATGCTACGTAGGTGCCGAAATCTCAGACTTGGTGGTGAAAGGAGCCATTTGCAGATTTGACCGTCTGTGGGGCCAGATCTAAAACTTGACATTGGTGTCAGGTGATAAAACTTCTGAATGTTTTTCTGAAAGTTGTATGTCCATGTGTATCTTATGATGTGATAACCTGTTCTGATTGGTAACTTAGATATTTTTTATGATATCATCAAGGTGGCTGAAACCATTTTTCCAGCCTTTTGTAATTTGAGCTAGAACTTGTAAACCAAGTGACCACTGTAAAATTTTAAAGCAGTATTAGAAAGCTAAAAGGTTCCTCTACAATAACAATCCATCTATTAGCTTTTCATCAAGGAAAAAAAAATCAATTTCCCTCATATTTTGTACCATTTGCTGCAGATGATGCTTTACTTAATCCAGATACTCACTTAAAGTATATTAGACAGTTTTGTAGATTATTCTTTATGCAGCAATTGAGGAGGCCTGTTTCAAGATCAGCAGAGGCTATTGGAAAGAAGTTTGTGAGCTGAACTTTACACGACGAAGCTGACACTAGGGTGCTGCTACATGCAGTGAGATCAATAAAAGAAGAGCTTACAGGAGAATATAAATCACAACTGAATAAAAAAGCTATATCAATTTATGCTTAAATGCTCATTTTACAGTGGAACTGGACTTGGCCTTAACATGCAGCAAATGTATCGTTGAAGGCTTTCACGGCCAGATTCAACACGGCCAGTCTGTAACCGACTGCTCTCTGTGATTCACCTCTGAAGATGCCAGCCATAGATGCAGGCGAAACGTTAGGAACAAGATCTACCAGACCACGGCCACACAGCCTAGAAAACCCATGACAACCAATAACATTGTTGTTTCAGAAGATGCAGAGGTACTCATACTATGTAGTAGATTTGCAAGTGAACATGTTTGTAAAATGTGGAACAAAGAGTCGCATAAGATTTATTGGTCCAAGCAAATGCAGAAGTTCCCTTGGACAGAATGTGGCTGTCGCCTTGGTTGGACTATATGCCTTTACTGGCTGTGACACTTTAGAGTGCTTTTGAGTTAACATCCTTGAAACTACAGAGAAAGGGTTTTTTAAAAAACTGACAGGACACATTTTATCAACCAGAGAAGAGATAGGATGAAGGCCAACCAAATTGTACCTTATAGACAGAGGTGGCAATCTTGTCATCAAGTGGATACATGAAATGCCTGCACCAGTTGCAGTTTTGGAGATGTCATCATGCCAGTGTGTGCTTTCCTGTCAGCTGTCAAACTGCTGGTCCCTATGAACTTATTTGCACTGTTGTGAATCAACTAACATATAGCACCCAGGCCGTTTCCACATGGCCACGATTGGGGTTGGGTCGGCGTACACGACACTGACCCAAACCCCCTGGGACCTTTCGCACAAACGGTCCCAGAAACAACTGGGAAGATGGCGCTGCGGAGCGCCATCGCCCGGTCGACCTACTGTCGCCGCGGCCGTCCGGCGCGTCGCCAAGGCCTGGGGACATGCCCCCCTGCCCTGCACGACTGCTCCGGTGTCGCAGGGCAGGGGGGGGGGATATGTCCCCAGGCTTTGGAGATGGTAGGTCGACAGTTAAAAGGGGGGGAGGGCGCCTTCGAGCCACTCGAAGCCGCCTTTTTCCGTAAACCTCGCTGGGGAAGCGAGGTTGGAAAATGGCGGCTTCGCGCCGCTCGGGAGGCGCAGCTGCGCAACAGCTTCACCCCCTGTGCGAACAGCTCCCTGGGGACAGCATTTTTGCCATCCCCAGGGCACTGTTAATGGCCCATGCGGAAAGGGCCCCAGATATGAACTTTGCAGTTGAATTTGAGGATTCAGAACATGACTGTAGTGATGGTGAACATTTAAAACATTTGAATAAAATATTAAACGTTAGCAGTTATGAAATGATAGTGTAGCATTTGTAAATTAAAGCATGTGCATATTGAACAGTTGCGGTACTCACTAAACTAGTTGTTTCTTTGCAGTAACACAAAATCACTATTGTCCAGTTACATTGGTTAAAAATTACATAATGTGGAGCCATTTTCATGTGCCTGACTTCAGCAGGCATATCAAAATTAGTTTCTTCAAGTTATGGTTCATTGGAAAGACAAAAGGCTAAGCTACAATTATCTAACATACTATCTGGATTAGGTAAAGGATCAACTGTGGGAAAACATCGAAAAATAGACATTCAGCTTTCAGAAAAACATAAGTTTTGCTGGCCACCTTATCTGAAACCAGCATGTAATCCTGACCATGAACTATGTGGTTGGCTGTTACAGGGAATTATGATGGGCTCATTACTTGCTTATCTAAAATAAACTCACTAAAGAAAGCTCACAATAGAGATTGATCCCATGGGGAAATTACCCCCCCCTCCGTTTTTACATATCCTTCCAGTTATGTTGTATGTACTATTAGGGGAAGTGCTTGTAAAATGGAAATTTACAATTGAAAGTCATGACTGTCTCAAACTGAAAAGTGCGCTGTGAGATTCGCCCACAATGTTATACTTTCAGGTGGGTGGCTTCATTAATAAAGAGCTGCTCACATGCAGTTCTTAGCTTTGAAATAAGGGGCTCAGTAGGGACGCAAGTACAGGCTTGCACAATACTCAAGTTCTGGCAATCAGAATTATCACCTGTAGTTTTAAACCATGGATTCCTTCAATGATTTTTGCTAGGCAACCATAACATTCCAGGACTGAGTTTCTGTGAATAAAATGGGGACAGGCAGGGTCCTTTGTAGGCCTGTTTTGCTCTTTGAGGGAGAACTCATTGGGGATAGGCCTTACTAAGAGTAGCCAGCTCTAGGCTGTGAAAATCCTAGAGATTTTGTGGTAAAGTTGGAGGAGGGCAGGGTTTGGGGAGAAAAGAGGCCTCAGCAGGCCATAAAGTCCATCCTCCAAAGCAGCCATTTCCTTCTGAGGGAAAGACCTCGGTTGTCTGGAATTCAGTTGTAATTCTGGGAGATCTCCAGATCCGAACTCTAGGCTTGGCTGCAACCTCTGGGTGACATGATACCACCTGACTTGCATGACTCAACTAGGCCTGGCTAATTGTTACTGTTCAGCAATAGTTACCCTATGAAAACCAATGTGGTGGAGCAGTTAGAAGAGGGGTGTCCAACTCTGGCGCTTCAGATGTTCATGGACTACAATTTCCAATTGGCCATGCCAGCAGGGGCTGATGGGAATTGTAGTCCATGAACATCTGAAGTGCCCTCTAACCCCTGAGTTAGCTTCAGAGCAGGGTCTGCAAGATTCAGGTTCAAATCCCCATTTTGCTGTGGAAGCTCACTGGATGATTTTGGACCAGTCATTTACTGTCAGCCTAAGTTATGTCACAGTGTTGCGTGGACAAAAAGGAGGAAATGAGAGTAATGTAAGCTGTTTTGGTCCTGCTATGGAGAAAGACTGTAGTTTTTTTTAAAGTAGAGGCTGCAGTAGAGGAGGAGACAGAAAAGAAAGAGTTGCAGATAAAGGTAGGTTGGCCGTTGGGTGGGAAGGAGATTCGGTTACTGACTCCAGGTTGAGAAATTCCTGGAGATTTGAGGGCGGAGGCTGGGAAGTGTGGTTCTTGAGGGGAGGAAGTTATAATACCCTAGATTCCATCCTCCAAAAAAGCCATTTCTTCCACCGGAACTAAGGTTGCTGATCTCTTGGGCGAATTGAAATTTACCCAGATGTACAACTGCTCTCCAAATGACAGAGATCAGTCTCCCTGGGGAAAATGACTGCTTTGCAGGGTGGTCTCTATGGCAGTATGCCCTGGCTGTGATTACTTCCCTCCCCAAATGTCACCCTCCCAAGGCTCCACCGACAAATTTCCAGGAATGTGCCAACTTGGAGTTGGCAACCCTAAAGGGAACTAATATTTGCAGTTGGCAGATGCATTCTGATCCTGAGAAAACTGCTGCTGCCGCTCCTGCTGAGGGCAGAGGGAGAAGGAAGCTGGTGGGCAGCCAGGAGGGTGATGGGGTGTGGGTGTGTGTGACAGAAAGTGGCAGATATAGAGAGAATAATAAAAGAGGTGGCAGGAGGGTGAAAGTGTAAGACAAGTAGTGAGAGAAGTGTGAGAGAAGTAGGAGAGGGGAGCAAACAAAACGAGGGAGAATGGGATGACTGCTCCTGGAGGTTTCTTCCTGGTCCTCACTTGTTCCAATATATTTTTAATCTACTGTTTTTAAAGGCCTGTGGATATGTGGTCTCCAGCCTGTGATGTTTTGTTGGTCTTCCAGGGCAACTGGATGGGTACTGGGTGGACATAATGTCCAGCAGCTTATCTAAGGTGCTTAGGCACAGAATAGGCCAGGAATGGCCAACCTATGGTGCTCCAGATGTGCATGGACTACAATTCCCATCAGCCCCTGATGGGCTGATGGGAATTGTAGTCCATGCACATCTGGAGCACCATAGGTTGGCCACGAAAAAATGTGTATCCCTATTACACTAGAATACATATTGTTCATCTGTTTCCTAGATACGCCACGAGATGGCACCAGCACCTCATTATTCAAAAAGGGTGCTTACAATTTCTCATCTCTCCCACAGACCCCTTTGAATTTACTTGGTTGTATAAGTCTCCCAACTAGCTTATTCATAATTCACCACCTCAACTCCAGAAGCCCTGCAGAGAACCTTTTGTCATTTGTTCACTCCTCACATTTATACTAAGAAGCTGAAATACATTCATTTCTTCTTACAACCCTGGCTAAGTTTTGCTGAGAGAGTGGCAGGCTCACCAAATGAGTTATATAATCTCAAAGGAAATTTGAAGCCAGGCCTCCTCAGTCCAGATACAGCACTCGAATCACTGTACCTCACATGCACTCACGAAAGGTTGAGGACAGTGGTCCTGTCAAATGTGGCCATGAAATACAGAATTATAACAAATAAATAGTGAATGCTATTATGCATGTGTAAGACAGATCTGAAGCCGTTACAAAAATTAAACTAAGGACTACAGTCAAGTATAGTACAGAATTAAGTAGAATACAGAAAACCAATGCTCAAAGGAAAAATGGAGGTCACAGCAAATAGCCGTATCAAAATATCAACTCTGCTGCACTGGCAGTGAGGGAGACAAATTTCATACTGGGAAATATTAGAAAAGGGATTGGAAATAAAACAGCCGGTATATAAATCTATAGTGTAGCCACATTAGGAGTGCCATATACAGTTCTAATCACCCCAATACAGAAGTGGTATGAGAAAGTCGAAAAAGGATAAGAAAAAAGGACCTTTCCCATAAAGAAAGACTAAAACATTTGGGGATATTTAATGTCGACAAAATATGGGCAAGAAGTACAAAAAGAGAACACAAGAGAGGCTTGCAAGATGTAAGTGGCATTAAGAATTAATGGAGTGATGTTTATTTGCATCCATCTAATTAAATTGATTGATGGGAGACACAAATGGAAATACTTTAACTCAATAAAGGATTAATGTAAGGAATTCATGGTTTAGTGCGGTGGTGACCATTGGCTGAAATGGATTTAAAGCGGGATGGGAAGTTTATGGAAAGTAGGCCTATCTATATAGGAAGACATAAGTGGTACCTTCATGTTCAGAAGCAGTATACCTCTGAAGCCAGAAGATGGTTACAAACAGGGAAGAATGCAACCTTTCTACTCTGATTGTAAACTCAGATGCTATTGACCCCTTTTATTAACAGCACAACTGGCAATACTGGTTTTTTTTTTTTTTTAAAAAAGACAATTATACACACAATATAGCAAGAGGAAGTTTTGAAGGCTAAGTAGGCATACCGGCAGCCAAAAAGTCAACTCAATTTTCTGACCTCCAATGAATAGATGAAGCAGAAGAAATAAAAATTGTTGGTGCGCACTGAAATGCTGGCAAGATGTCTACCAAAATGAAAGTACTGTGTATGGAAACTGGCAATAAAGATTTGTATTGGAGGGGGTAAGCTAGTACCTTAACCACTTTCTATTTCCAACTGGATTTACCTGACTATTCTTTCTAATCTCTGCCTCTTCCAGTTTTTCTTTGGTTCCCTACATTCTTCTTTCCTCAGGCTCCATCTCCCTCCCTAACCCAGTTTCCCTTGAACCTACCTTCTTCCATGGGTCCTTTTCCAGGCCTGCATTGCCTAATGAATTTCATGATCGCTTTATGGACAAAATTTTCAGCCCTTCAAACGAATTTTCCCTCAGTGTCCTATTTGTGGGTAAAGTAGTTCCTTGATGGTACGGAACTGACCCCAGTCCTCAGCATACAGGAACAGCTTGGCAGCCTCTTGATTCAACTAGCTTTTCAGCTATTGCGGCAGGATGAGGGAATGCAAGCCATACAAAAAGGTAAAATGAAGGTAAAACCATGTATGTTGCCATGAGTGCCTTGGGGAAAGGATGGGACATAGTATTGTGATGTCACAAAGCCTCAGTACAGCCTCAGTACACAACCAATCAGAGAGGGGCAAAAAACAGTACACTGGAACCTCGGTATACGTTGCCGTCGGTGTTCGCCTGTTTCAGTCTTCGCCAGTTGCCCCCGGCTGTTTCCTTGCCTTGGTGATCGTCGGTTGCCTTGGCTTCCGAGGCGACTTTTTCAAAAATCCGGTGTGCCATTGTGCATGTGAAACCAGTGTACCTCAGAGTACACCAATTTCAGTGTTTACTGTGCATCGCCAGACACATTACCGGTGAACAACAAGGTTCCACTGTATGAGGTTACTTATAGTGCAGTCCTTAAGCAGTTATACCCTTCTAAACCAATTGACTTCTAAAGAATTAACTCTGCTTAGGGCTGCAACATCACAGACCAAAGCTACTCTGTTATCTCCCTTGGCTTCTGACAGTTTGTCTCCCAACCAGGCCAGTGTAGTAACTTAGGAGGAAAAGAGCAGGTAAATGTCTTCACGAAGGCACCTTCTGGACATGCAGAATAATGCACTTTCAGTCCACTTTCACAATCGTTTGCAAATGGATTTTGCTATTCTACACAGTTAAATCCTGCTGCAAGGTGGATTGAAAGTGCATTATTCTTCATGTGTAGAAGGGGCCTCGTTCACTGTATGGATAGAATATATTTATAGAGTATTCTAAGACATTTTCTTGTTGAGTGGGTAATTTATGGTGGAATTCTCAACAACCAAAGATTGAAAGAAAGCAGTGCATTAGTTTGGTCTTTTTGTAAGCTACATTATTTCTCTGACAATGAAAAGCAAAATGATACAAGTTTTGTAATTTATCCCATTTGGTATGGGGAGTTGATCTGTTTCACCTTTCTGGCTTCTCTATAAAGCCTTAAAGATTCTGCACCTGAGACTGCAGACAAATGCTCAGATAAACAATATTAATTCTTCTTCCTGAACAAAGATTTCTCTCAGCTCTAAAAAAATTGGTTATTGAAGAATTTAAGGTTTGAGGCTAAATGGGAGTTGACAGCTTCCCCTTAGGAGAGATGAGTCAATACCGAGAAAAACATGCAAGTCTGGAAAAAAAAGGTTATGAAATTTTATTGGAAGTGAAAACTGAGCTTGCCCTTGTCTCAGTAATTTCATTGCAACAGAAAATGCCTATGGTCATTGATTTAAGAAAAAAGCAGATCCTGAATATCCCATTCCATCTCAATTCACCTTATTGTCCAACAATAGATGCAAAAGAAGATAAGTGCAGGGAAAAAATGCCAAGATTTTGTCTAAAAGCAGTTCTTGCTTTAAGCCATAGGACCCCACTGAGGTACATGATCAAAGAGATAGGGATATGGTTCCTCAAAAAAGCAATTCTTAAGCATTGAACTGTGCAAGAGGAACAGGTTTGCTTTTCTTTGGTTTTGACCTGTCTTCAGTATTCTACAAATCCAACAAAGTCAGAATAGGAAAATGTTTAAGATTCAAATAAAAGGTTTAGAGAGATTACGTGAGACCTCAACCTTTTCATTTCATCCTCTGTAAAATAATTAGGAATTACTCTCAATTGTTTGGGGGCAGGGGGGAAGAACTACACTGTCCTTAAGGCAACAATAGCCTTTTCTGAAACAGATCCTTTTGTCAGATCTCATGTCTCGGGCTTGGTTCATTCTGTGAAGAAATAGGAATAAATTGAAATGCAGAATAGACTAGGATAACCAGTAACATTGATGGCTGCAGAGACCTCAATGGTCCTGCTATTTTAACTGCAGTTTCTAAGCACACCCTACAACCAGATTATAAGCTCCGGTTTATAGGAGGCCTTGGAGGGGAAAGGAGTTCATCATGATTATGTCACTTTCCCACTGGTAAGTATGCTTGGGAGCATATGGACAATGACCTGCAAAGCCCACTTTTGTAATGAAAATTAATAAAGTTGATTTGTTTCTGTCAACTGTTGATATATTATCCGGGGGGGGGGGGGGGTTGGCTTGGAATTGCAAATAATATTAAGGTGGGTTCCCAATATTATCCTGTTTCTAAATCTCTTTTGAAGAAGTCACCTTCTCTCCAACAGTCATATGCTTATATTTTCCTGCCAGATGGCCTTTTAGCCTGGCTATGACATTGATTGCGCCTGTATGACTCTACAAAGTACTTAGTAAGAATAGGTACATCTTACCTATCTATTAGTATTTGCTGAACACAATACTTAACTGAAAGGTATTGATGGGACAATAGGTACTAACGGGTATTTTTAGGATAACTTAATTGTTCCTCAGGATGGATGTTTCAAAACTGGCTACTTAGCATTTCTCCCTCTTCCTGTTGGATGTAACAATATCTTAATGTGCAAAGGAACTGAGAAGACCTAGCAGTGGGCAGGCAAGTAGTAAGCTAGAGATCACCAGGTTGCCTCCAATCATTCAGCTACTTCAGAGGGATTGCTGTGTTGCTAAAATGGCATAACATACATGTATATTACTACAGGTTCCTTAGAGGAATTAATGATAATGTAAACAGCTATTCACGTGGTAGTATACAGTGAGAATTGCTACTAAATAATTAGGCAGGAAAGAGTGTAAGCTGGAAACAAATTTATTTTTGGCTACCAGGGTGCCGCAGACTGTCCAATTGCTGGATATGGGTATATGGGCAGACTAATACGATTTTTGTGGTCTATTAACTTTTATAGACCTAATTTTCAGTCTGCCCCACCCAGACTTTTGGTATGGGTTCTGGTCTGTATGTGGTAGCCCTCATATTCAAGGAATACACAAGATCATTTGATGAAAAACAGGTACACTCCTTGTTGCCTCTAGTTTGTAGATAACATCTAACTCTAGTTCATCTTCAGGACCCAACCCAAACAGGCTTGGTGTCCATTCAGTGCCTGATCACTTTGGGAAGAAGATAAATTGACTGACTGATCTTTCTACAAGGGATGGTGATGAAAAGAAAAGGGAATGTTCTAGTCTAGTGGCATTTGGTCTTTTCCAGCTCCCAGAGAATTTTAGTTCCTCAGTCTATCAGAAATTTTCATTTGGAGGAAGGCTATACAGTCTTTTGTCATAAATGCTGATGTATATTTCATCATTTGTGCTTGCAAAGCCATGGCATACAGTGGCAGTGACTCAAAAGGCTTAAGTCTACATTTCTTCAATTTAACAAAGAGGCACATTTTCTGCAATATTTATTTAGTGTGAGCACGCATGTCCAGCTAGGAATTCCAAACACAAGATTGCTGGATCTGTGCCTAGTTTTTCATTTCATTGTAAAAATAGTGACTCTCCGACTATAATGGAGTTGGTTTATAAAATTCCTGTAAGATGTGAAAAATTAAGTTAAGTCTAAAGCCAGTACTGCCTTCTGCCAGAATCACTTAAGGCAAGTGAAAGAGAATCTGACCAATGTCACAAAGGAGATTTGCTTCATACAAATGATATTTCTATGGAAAGATTAAGCCAGGAACCCATTTTCCTGTAGCTTAAAGACACAGCACTAACTCCTGCAAATCTATCACAAAGGAAAAATACTGATTGAGGATCCCTCAGGAACTGCACAAAAATTTGTGGAGCATGTTTTTCTATGTTCTCTGAAGACAATGAAGCAAATAAACTGCAAAATGGTAGTTTATACATTCACGGTTCTGTGCCATAGGCAGGAAATCCAGGAAAAGAATCCATTGGAAAACAAACCAATATAATAGGATGTTACAAGCTAAAAAGAAATCTGACCTTCAACTACACCCAGAGCTCACTGTTAATTTAAGGAGAGGAAAAATATGGACAGAAAGGCTGCTGTGTATCTGGAGAACCAGATAGTTGAGGTACCCATGAGGGTTGGAATAGGTTTGAATTTAACCAAAAAACTTCAACATATAATGGAGATGTCTTCTATATTTACCACAGGGGCAGACTATCACTTCTTGACTGGAAGCCTTATGTCCAAAGAGCTCCTTCAGCAGTTAAATAATTCCTTGTGAAAAAGATTATAAATTACTTGCAGAAAGGGCAGTCAGTACTAAAATAGGTTGATGAGATACGCCAGGGGTGACCAACCTATGGCACTGCAGATGTGCATGGACTACAATTCCCATCAGCCCCTACCAGCATGGCCAATTGGGAATTGTAGTCCATGGACATCTGCAGTGCCATAGGCTGGCCACCCCTGAGATAGGCAAGCTTCCCCAGCTCTCCTTAAATTTCAGTAAAAGAAAATAAAATGTTGATGATAAATAGTTCAAAAGCTCATTTTATCAGAGCAGGAAATCAAAGTTCTTGATGCATTCAGAGCATCACAGAGTTCTATGTCCCTCCATCTACAATTGTTTTTCCTGCTGTTTCACCTTACCTGCCCTCCTGTTCTTAGGAGACATCATTCAACCGTGCCTTGTGGCAGTGGCTGGGGAAGTGAAGAGACAGAAATAAAAAGACTGGGGGGACACTGAAAGGACACCCCTCTTGCCACAGCTGCCGCCACCCCCCAAACCCCATCAGGGCAATGGATTAGCTGGAGCAGAAGAGAAGAGGACGGTGCAGGGTATTTCTCCTGCTCAGATTTCCCATCCAAGCCAGAGAAGAATTTTGCTGCAATGAAACTTGTCTCACTTTGTGAGCAGGAATTCCAACCTACTGATGCACAAACTTTGAAGCACGAACCAGCATTTCTAACCCCAGAT
The DNA here is from genome assembly GCF_021028975.2 of Sphaerodactylus townsendi. Taxonomy (NCBI): domain Eukaryota; kingdom Metazoa; phylum Chordata; class Lepidosauria; order Squamata; family Sphaerodactylidae; genus Sphaerodactylus; species Sphaerodactylus townsendi. Next base: position 71,161,909 of record NC_059427.1, on the reverse strand, counting down.
CTGTGAGAGGAAGGCAGAAATAAATTACTAATCAAATAATCCCTCCAGAATAGCCCAAATCTCATTTTCTTGGCTACTGACCAGCTCAGAGAGATATGAAAGGTTTTTGGCAGAAGGCATAATCTTGCACTTGTAGTGTTAGAAAAAGAACTACCCAAGTGCTTGTCTTGAGCCTTTTCTCAGGTCACTCAAAGACCCGCACAGTTTGATAGCTGCCAGCAGAATTTTCTCCCTGTTATAGAGTTTGAAGTGCATTCCATGGCATAGATGTGGCTGATGGCATCTGTGTGCTTCTGTAGCTTAACACTGCTGTCCGAGTTATCTGAGCTGCATTCCTATGGTTCATCTTCAAAGGCCCAAGAAATCCTGGAACTGAATTTGTCTAGTCTTTTCCTTATAAGTGTGAGCGGCATAGGAGGACAGCTCTTCTATGCTCAATTTGCAGGAAAAAAATGCCATGTGAACCCAAAGCTGGGGAGCATAGTAGTCCTCAACCTCTCCTGGGTTCTGTCCACTGCACAGTGGTCACCATGATGCTCGTCTGCTGTTCCAGATGATTCCAGGTCTCTGATGCTGTTTCAGCTAAAGAAATCCATGGTTACTTAAAGAAACAGTCTAGTTTAGCCTGATTGATGCCAGAAGCAGAAGCTGCTGCTATTGTTTGCTTAGAAACATTCTTTTTCTTGCCCTTCACAGGCAGGGGGCGAATGTCTGCAGGGATACTCTGAAATTAGATAGCTTAAGGAAAAGGATGGCTGGGTATTCCAGGAAAACTGAAAGAAAACAGAAACTGGAAACGCCTCCCCCATGCACGTGAGAGCACTGATTAGACCACCCCCCTCCCAATCCTTCCACCAACATCAAAGTCGCAGCCTCCATTTGGGGGAAAATATCAAGTTTTTGCTGTTAATGTGGCCAAGCATTCTTCAACCAGCCAGGGGCTTGCTGAGAGATGTTACTGGGCAAGTCATTCACCTAGCATTATTTCAATCTGCCTGAAGCATCATTTGACAGCCCCATCATAGCCTTTGTGCTACCTTGCCGCTGCCAGCCTCACATACTGCCATCTTTAAATTGTCGCTTATTATAGGGAGCTAAGTGCTATTTTGGTCTGTATGGGGACCAGGGAGGGAGGGAACCTTCACCCCTGTTATGATCACAGCTCTGCTAGAAAGGATACTTCTTGTAAAGCAAGTCTTTAATTGAAATTGTGCAGTTATGATAAATCTATGAAGAAGTTAACATATGCCTTACTACAGAATTTGCTTCCAATTTTCATTATAGGTTTTTTGCTGTAGAAGCTGGGAGCTAGAACCAGCCTGTGCTTATTTTTCATCAACTAGGAAATATATTTACATAATTAAAGAATGAGGGACTTCACTTCTACAATCTTCACAGCGGGAACAAGCTTATAACCTAATAATTCATAAGGGGGTATTGAACCTTTATCCTGGTATTGTGAGACTGCAGACCTTGCAGACATTTTTAATCATTGTATTTCTGTAGGGCTTGTTTCAAACATTCATTTCCCCCAGCTGCTCTTTACCACTCAAATTCCAGCAATAAAAATCCCTTCGTTCAAGCTGGAGTTTGTTTTACATAAATGCCACTTTCTGTCATTTATTTTATTAACTGAAAGTATAATTCAGCCTAGATTCAACACTAGTTAAAACTGCATTCAGATCAGCCTTTAGGAAAAGGATACAGGCTGTATGAATTTGGTTCTGCCTCCTAGGCCATCATAGCCCATTCTCACCTGCAAAACAGATAATTCAGTAGTTATAAATGCAGACACCATCATGTCCTTTCTTGTAGAGAACTATCTATCATTGAACATAACAAGGAAAGTTGAATTGTTGATATGGGCATACAAGCTGGAGAATGTCAAAGGCCTAGCGGACAGAACATGGATGTATATTAGCGTGGTCCAAGATCAGGCTTCCAAACTTTATGCAATAAAAGTACCAGGCCTGCCAAGTCACCTTCTGAAGTTCTGGCCATACTACCAAGCTAACTGAAACCCATCAGCGATGTATCATAGGGCTTCACAGAAGCCAGAACACTCGAAAATGAAGAATTCCCTGTATACCAGCCTTTTCAGAAACTTGTGAGGAAAAGATATGTTCCCTTCCTGTTGCAACAGCTCCTAGAGTGTAGCCAAATGATAAGTTATACAGTAGGCGACAACACCATGAAAATAACTAGAACCTTCTGTACAAGAGAGTTGTATTTTTAAAAAAATTTAAAAATTAAAAACTGCAAATTCTCCCACAGGGAATGAGATTCCCACAGGGAAGAACTCCTGTGTCTCTACCTGACTGCATCATGCATGAATACATGAGTGGACAGGACTACTAGTTAAGTTCAGACCCTTGTCTACTTACAATTCCTATGTTCCTGTGTGGCATCAGCTGGCTGCTCCCAGGTGGTCTCTTGGGCAGGACCGAATTTCTGATGAAAGCAGGAAGAAAGTCTTCTAGATGTTCACCTTCTGCATCAGCGGAAGAGCTCTGCAGTTTAAGAGTTAGATCTATACTATTTATCTTCTAACTATATCACCAAAAATAGGCCCACCTTTAGACAAGGTGAGAGCAAATGTGGTATAGTGGAAAAGGTGTCAGAACTTAGGAACCCCAGATTCAAATCCCCACTTGCACCTTGGAAGCTTGCTGGGTAACCCTGGGACAGTCACACACACTCAGTCCTGACCCTGGCTAGTATTTGGATCGCAGACCTCCAAGAAATACCAGGGTCATAATGCAGAGGCAGGATATGGCATCCACCTCCCAAGGCCTTGAAAGCCCTACCAGGTCACCATAAGTCAGCTGTGACATGATGGCATAAAGAAAAAAGAAAAGAAAAAGAGAGAGGACAAGGTAGAAGGGTTTTACACTCTGAGGATTCCCTGGGCTTGTTTATTGCCTCCAAGAGCCATGGAAAGTTTAGGACTACTGAGAATCAATTAAGGGAGGATACAAAAACAATGAAAAAGAAAAAGGAGAAATAGTTTCGCTCAAGCCTTTGGTAAATTTAACCAGTAAAGAGCAAGAAAGTCAGGAGGACACAGTGTGTAAAATTAGGGTCAGGGGATGCATGTTTCTAATTGCAATCTCTTCTCTCCTATAAGGTCTGGTGTAAGATTTTGATGATTCTTCATAAACGCCCATATGATGAGAATTTTATTTCCAAATGGACATTAACAATGCTAGCACACATTTAGAAGTAGGCATGAAGTAAATTGGTCTACCTTGTAAAATTAAACAGTAAGATCTGGGAATATTAAATGCTGCTAGAAAAAAAATAAAAGGGATAATTTTCATGTTTGTGGAATTCATTGGCTCAGATATTGGTGGTTCAGATCCACTGGAAGTTTTCCATGGATAAAAGGAATTTGCATCTATAGATCATGGCTTCTCTGCTTCCCCCAGTCAGAACTGCCCCCCCCCCCCAATGCTGCCTTGGAACAACATGAGGAAAATTCTTGTCCCCCTCTGTCAAATGAGGGGGAACTGGTAAAGATTAATCAGGTCATGGAGTATGGATTGAAAAATCCGAGGAAGAGAAATTAGGGACAAAGAGCAAAGGTTAGATATTAGAAAGACTCTACAAACATGAAGGAATCCCCAGATGTGCAAAAAAAACCCTGAAATCTAAAAAATAAAAATGGGGTTTACCTTCTCCCCCAATATAAACAGCATATATAGCTTTAAGAAGTGAATGCCCACTGAACTCTCAAAAGACTACATTTTGAAATCTTATTGGCCATTTGGGGGCTGCTATGCAATCACAATAATATCGCCAAGCTGTTCAAGCCCTGGTTTCTGTAAGTCAAAGGACATATTGAGTGTCCAAAATGACAGATAATGAGATCAAACGAGATCTTGGGGATGCTGTGGAGAGATCAATGAAAATGTTGACCCAGTGTGCGGCAGCAATGAAAAAAGCCAAACCTTATGCTAGGAATTATTAGGAAAAGGATTGAAAACAGGATGGCCAATTTTATAATGCCCTTTCATAAAGCTATGGGGTGGCCTCATTTGTAATACTGTGTGCAGTTTTGATCACTGTATCTCAGATTCATTCGTTCAGCCTTTATTGGTATTAAAATCAATATAAAGCACAAAAGTGCAAAACATGTAATCAGTTCATAGAATTGAACCATCCATGAAACCTGTTACAATAACGTACAACATTTATCTGTAGCTCCTAACAAAAACTTGGCAACTCTTTCACAAACATCAGCTGTATCATTGTTGAGGAGACAATTTATCCATTCAACCCCTGCAATATTCCTTTTTTATTTCAAGGATAGGAGAGATCAATCTTTCATGCAATGCTCTGTGAGTTGGACAGACCAACAGAATGTGTACTATTCTCTGAAATCTCCCGAATAACATAAAGGATGGAAGGGAATTAAAACAATGAATAAACTCTGCAATGTTTTGGATTTTCAAGGAGAGATAAATATTCAGCCATTTTGCCTGGTGATAATTTAATTCCTAAGGAGACAGGGGAACAACTCGCGCCCGCTTCTCTCAACAATTCATGTTGTTCATTCTCTAGGATGCTTCTTTTTATAGGATAATAGGTTTCTGGGCCAGAAGTAATGAAACATAGGTCCAGCGATAAACCCATAGAGTTTAATTTCTTTTCCATTATACTTATCCACTTAGAGTGACATGATTCTGACAGCAGTTGATACAATAGGCTATGAAAATCTGACTTAAAGTGTACTCGGATCCAGACTTTAAAATCACTGTATCTCTTCAAAAGGGCACTGTAAAACTGGAAAAATACAAAGAAGGACAACGAAGATGATTAGAGGGTTGGAGCATCTTTCCTATGAGGAAATGCTGGACAGTCTGGGACTTTTCAGTCTACAGAAAAAGACAACTAAGGGGAAACATTACAGAGGTTTATCAAATTATGCATGTGGTCAAGAACTGGATAGAGGGAGCTTTTTCTTCTTCTTCTATAATACTAGAACTTGATGGCACCCAATGAAATTTTTGGCAAATTGGTCAAGAACAGACAAAAAGAAAGACTACTGCACTCAACAAGTAATTAAATCATGGAATTCACTTCCAGAGAGGCAGTGATGGCCACAAACATATATAGACAGATTCATGGAGAGGTCTACCAGTAGAAGCCTCTATATCCAAAGTTAGTGAACTTCTGAATGCCAGTGCTTGGATTTAGCAGGCTTATGACTGGGGAAGGCAAATAAAGTTGGATTGGTTGATTGAGGGGAGGAAAAAAAGGGAACAGAAAAAGGGGAGAGGCTATGAGGTCTGATGGGGAAGCAGGATAAACAAGTCCATGAGTCCTTATGGAACCCCTGCTTGTTTTTACTAAATTAATATACCTCTACTGTTGCTTTCAGAACTCTTGATAGATTTGTCACAGAGGCCCTGAAAAAAACACAGACACAAATAAATACATCACCCGATCCACTTTCAGACAGGTAATTGTTTCTGAAAATTCAAGTATGAATTAAATGTACCCCAGCTTCCACATCTTCTCTTTTTAAATGTTTGCTTTTTAAAAAACAAATAATGAACATGTGGGTTGCTCAGGAAAAAACTGCCCCCCCCCCCCCCGTTTTGTTCAGCCAATGGAGTTTCTGGTTTGAATGACAGGCAAAGGAAGCAGTAGAGAGCTCCAGTGTTCTGTCCCCAAAATACCGCTTATCTATTTTTTTGAAGTTCTAATTACATCCCTTTAAGGAGATTAGGAAAGGCTCTCCCTTCATATTTTTTGTCTTCCGCTAGAAGACAGAAAGAGCTTGTCAAAAGCAACATAAATTAAAAACGCTAGTTTAGCACAAGGCCGAAGGTTTGCTGAATACGCAAATAATACAACTTCAGTTTTACAGTTTTCTCCTCCCCATCTACTCCTTATTCTTCCCTAACTGCATGATAAATAAAATGATAATGAGACAAGGCAACCAAGCCGGGAGAAAAGTTTGGCTTCTATCTACAGCAGCCTGGGAACACAGTAGCTTCTTTCATTCTTCTGCAAAAATGAAAAAGCTTCTGAACAACATGTTCCAGCTGAAAGCAATGAACATGGAACACAAAACGGCTGGAGAACGGCTTGCAGAATGCGTGGAAACAGCAGTGCCAGTCGGACCAAGGACACACACAGAAGCAAAGGAACATGACTCACGACTTTTTATCCAGTCTGAATTTCTTGGCTGGCACAGGGGCTATCTTCTGAGGTTGGTGCTTTGGTGTCTCCACATCAAAAGTGGTATTCAGATCAATGTCATCACTGTGAGCTGGCCGATGGAGCTTTGGACTGAGCAGTTCCACGGGAGTGGGGCTGAAAGATCAAATTACACCCAAAACACCATTAACATGTAGTTCAACTAGTTTGTACACTATAAATTTACACTTAGTGTATTTCTCTATTTCCAGGCTACTTTATATGGTGTCAAGCCTACATCATAGCTCCACGTTAGGTTTTGTATCTACCTGACTTATCAATCTACCAGTACATGTTAAGCCTGAGATAGCACATGATCAAGGATTAGGGAAAATTATACATTCAGTTAATTTTGTTATAGGAGACAGGCTACTAAAAATTATGAAATATTGTTTGTTAAAACATTCGCATCCCACCCTTCAAGATGGTTGTAGTTACACTAAGTTTCTCAAGCCTGGAAGGAAATCATTATTTTGATCCTAAACACATCTATCTAAAAGTAGAAAGCCCCATTCAAGTCAGGACTACCACTTCCAAGATAACACTTAAAGTTGCAACGAAGCATCCTGATTCAGTTCAGTTGCCAAGTTACTGTACAGAGAAGCAGCAAAAGTCATACTGATTGACCAGCTACATCTATTGCCAAGAAAAAAGGGGTTGGGGGAAGGGAAAAGAAGAGAACACTTCTTTCCCTCTCCTCACTACAGCCCTCCAGCCTGTGTGGCTGCTAGTCCATCTGGGTCCCACAATTCTTTTCCTAGGGTTGGAAAGGACTTCTGAGGGAAGGGAGTGCAGCCAAAAAACCACTAGATCTAACCCCGTGTTTCGGGGGACTGCTCTGAAGCATCCAACTTTCTCCTTCTTTTGTACAGTATTGTTGGCATCGTTTCTCTCTATTGCATCTTCGCAATGCAAACCTTTCAGAAACAAGCCGACTGAGTGCTTCCCTGGTTACAGATGGTACTTTCAGGGTATCCTGCAGGATTTCGATCTTCTTCTTCAGACTCTAAAAGAAAAGTAAAACCACAAAGAGAGAATATGCTCAGAAAAAGATTGCTCCCTCCGTGATGAAGCAAGATTAGAAAAAAAAGCTGGACTGTAAGGTGGGACCCCTAATGGGATTGGCCCAGGTCAGCCCAATCTTGTCAGATCTTGGAAGCTACGAAGGGTCAGCTCTAGCCGGTTTTTGGAAGGGAGTCCAACAAGAAACATCAGGGTCTTGACACAGAGGCAGGCAGTGGCAAACTACCTCCCAAAGTCTCTTCCCTTGAAAACTCTACGAGGCAAAACATTTAAAAAGTGGCAAAAATAAAAAGGAAGAGGGCAAGAATGCAACTGTAGGGTCTCAAACACGGAGCATCTACTATGGGTTTAAGAAATGTTCTTACCATGATCTCTTTATCTGCATTTCTCAGATCTGTCTGGGAACTTTTCAATTCTTCATTTGTTTTCTGTAATTCCAGAACAGTTTTCTGTATCTACAAGTCAAAAACTAGGTATCAGAACATAGTATGGGGCAAATCTACAGCAAAGGTTTCACTTCAATATTTACAATGGATGTGACACCTTTAAGAGTCTGAAGTTCAATTTTTCAAAAAAATCTGGTAGTTAACCCAAGCATTTTTGTGAAAGGTTTGCCCAAGGTTTCATTCTTTCATGCCACCTGCAGGGGGAGTGCTAAGTTAATTCATCAGACTCCAGAGAAGAGCTAATCAAAAGGACAATCCTTAAACTTTTGCTCTCTCCTCCAAGATTCCCGCACCCGCTGTACAATTTCTTGATACTAATACAGAATAATATGTTCAGCAGAAGAGAAACAGATATTCTTTGATTTAGGACAGAAGGCTGGCCTTGAGCAATTCTCTGTGCATAATAATGCGCCTTTGCTGTTTTGATGTTTATTCTGGAGGAATCCATACTAAAGAATAGCAACAGTGTTACTGGGCTATGGAGGCAGATTTCTCAACATGCCTTTGCCACACATCAGGCATAGGGAAACTGCATCTGAACTTCCTGGTAAAACCACTAGCTTCTCTCATAGTTATTAACTGTTTGGACAAAAACTGTGCTAGATAATTTATTTAGGTGATGATTCTGTGTAACAGTTGTACACAGGTGCCACAGTAATATGTCTTCACCACAGTCACTCTCCTGTTACCTTGTGGTTTGAAGAAAGCAACTCCTTTCTCAACTTCTCCATTTTCTCATTTGATGCTTTTCGAGACTCCTTCAGGTTCTCATATTCCCTGGGAAAGGTTTAAATTAGTCAATCTGTGATACAGGCTTCCAAGCAAGAAGCTCTTTCCTAGAGCCAGTAATCAAATTTAGACTGAAGATAGTCAATTCACAGCTTAAGTTTGCAGAAGTTGAGGCTGCAGAAGTTTCTATTATGCACATTTAGAGAGAAAACAGTGCACAACAAGCCAACACGCATGTACGCAGTGTTAGGAACACGACCACACTACAAAGCACATGAGAAAACATGCATTTTGGCGGGGGGAGAAGGGGGGTGGAGAAAGGGAAGGCAAAACTCTGCCTTTTTGGGCAGCCACCAAAACAGTAGAAGTGATATTTCTATGTCAAGATGCAAAGAGTTTGAACAATGTTCTGTCACAATGTGCAGCCTCCTTACTGAAGTGATATGTAACACTTGCCTTTAAAAAAAAAGGTGGTTCTGAAAACATTTTAATGCTATTATAAAATAGTACTGAAGTTACTAATTACAATGCAGGTACTTCATGCTGAAGCTTAGTAATAAAAGTCGTGATTGCCCATTCGCTGTGAGATAATGCCTGAACAAACTGTGAAATATGCGCGGTATAAATAGAAAGACCTCTGACAAACACGACTGGACTGGAGGCTACACCATAGTCTGCTTTGCATAGGAGAAATATTCAGGGGCCACAGTTCCTTAGAATCATGACCATCATTTGTCCCCTTGGTTTGCATCAAACAGTCACCTCCTAAGCACTCCAGCAAAACTCTGAAGGCTGTTTCCATAGCAATGAATGTGTCAGTAAAGCAACAACAGCAGACTTGCTGTGTTGAAATCTTCCATCTATGCCACCTTAATTATATTTGACCATATATCTGGAGCATAACCGAATATGCTGCCTAAGCTGTTGATTTTTTTTTTTTGCCCTTCTGGTTTGGGGAATTCACATGCGAACACCCGTGCCTACTTTTTCAGTGAAATACAATAGACTGCAAGCTGCTCCACTGCCGCCTGCCCTGCTCCCATATCACGAATCATATCTTCCACTTCTGGACGCTGGCCATGCAGTAACAGCTCAATCCTGGAAAGAAGGAGGGAAGGAAGGAAGACAGGTTTAGCGACTTTTAGTAGTACCATGGCAGCCAAGCTGTGTTACGCAAAATGTAACAACAGTTTGACATCTATTGCGGATGGTGCAGTGGTTCAGAGTTGTGAACTCTGATATGGAGAACCAGATTTGATTCCTCATTCCACCACATGAAGTGTAATGGGAAACCATGGGCTAGTCACAGTTCTCTCAGAACTCTCTCAGCCCCAACTGCCTTACAAGGTGCCTGCTGAGAGGGGAGAACGGAAGGAGGGTGTAAGCCGCTCTGAGACTCCTTACAGGTGAGAAAGGCAGGGTATAAATCCAAACTCCTCCCCTTCTTCTTCCATGACGGGATACTAAGAACTTTCCTCTCACCATATCTAGGCTCAGATACACAGCAATGTCCTTCAATTGTGTGCGAAGGTTGCGGATGTCACGCTCGTCTAGATAGGCTGTTAGACAGTGCTGGGGTGGAGTCAGCAGTTGTGGTCCACATTGGTACCAATGACATTGGGAAATGTAGCCGGGAGGTTCTGGAAGCTAAATTTAGGCTGCTAGGAAAAAGGTTAAAATCCAGGACCCCCAAGGTGGCATTCTCTGAAATGCTACCTGTTCCACGCGCAGGGTGAGCTAGGCAAGAGGAGATACAGGGTCTCAATGCGTGGATGAGAAGGTGGTGTAAGGCAGAGGGTTTCAGATTTGTCAGGAACTGGGGAACCTTTTGGGATAAGGCAGGCCTGTACAAAAGGGACGGGCTTCATCTTAACCAAAGAGGAACCAGGCTGCTGGCGCTCAACATTAAAAAGGTGGCAGAACAGCTTTTAAACTGATCCTTGGGGGAAAGCCGACAGGAGCTGAGGTGACTTCGGTTCGGAATACAGAGTCCATGGGGGGAGGTTTTTCTAAATCAACCACATACAAGCGAGGAGCATAGCAATGTGATAAGTGATAGTGTCTACAAAAGGCTAGAGGGCAAAACAGATAAATCCCAGGTTAGGGACAGAGACAGAGTATACAAGTGTCTCTAGGCTAATAGTAGAAGCATTCGACCTAAAATGGGGGAGCTGGAGTACAGAGTTTTGAAGGAGGACATTGATATAGTGGGCATCACAGAGACATGGTGGAATGAGGAGAACCAGTGGGATGCTGTTATCCCAGGTTACAAGCTCTACAGGAAGGATAGGACAGGGCGTATGGGGGGTGGGGTGGCCCTCTACATCAAAGAGAGCATAGTGTCACATAAAATAGACAATGCAAAGGGAGCTGATTCCTCTACAGAAGCACTGTGGATATCAATACCAGGGGTGAAGCATAGTTTAACATTAGGAATATATTATCGTCCCCCTGACCAAAGTGCACAAGAGGATTCTGAGATGGAAAAAGAAATTAGAGAGGCCAACAAAAGCAAAAATGTCGTGGTAATGGGCGATTTTAACTATCCCCATATAAACTGGAAAAATGCATGTTCAGGTCATAGTAAGGAGAGAACATTCCTGGATATGCTAAATGACTGTGGCTTAGAGCAGATGGTTGTAGAACCAACTAGGGGAGATGTGATCCTAGATCTAATTCTATGTGGGACCCAGGACCTGGTGCGGGAAGTCAGTGTTGTTGAGCCAATAGGGAACAGCGACCACAATGCTGTCAGATTCAGTATCTCTGCATGCGAACAAGTGACAACTACTAATGTAGTTACATTTGCCTTCAGAAAGGGAAATTTCTCAAAGATGAGGGGGGATAGTGCGCAGGAAGCTGAAAGGGAAAATCAAGAGAGTCAAAAATGTCCAAGGTGCTTGGAGGTTATTTAAAAACACAGTCTTAAAAGCTCAGCTGGAATGTGTACCGCAGGTTAGGAAAGGCAGCACCCAGTCAAAAAGAAAGCCACCATGGTTAACAAGGGAGGTTCAGGAAATTATTAGGGAAAAAAAGATGTCTTTTAGAAAATGGAAGTCCAACTTAACTGATGAAGAATACCAGAGAGAACACAAATGGTGGCAAAAGAGAAGCAAGTTAGCTGTAAGGGAGGCAAAAAAGGATTATGAGGAACGCATGGCTGCGAACATCAAGACCAGCAACAAACAGTTCTTCAAGTACATCAAAAGAAGGAAGCCAGCAAGGGAAGCGGTAGGCCCGTTAGATGACAAAGGAACAAAAGGTGTGCTAAAAGCTGACAGGGAGATTGCAGAGAAGCTGAATGAATTCTTTGCATCTGTCTTCACCCAAGAGGAGGTGAGGAAAATTCCTGCACCTGAACCAAGCTTCTTAGGAGGTGAATCCGAGGAACTAGCGAAGATAGTGGTAGACAAGGAAGAAGTTCTGGCAGCCATTGATAAACTAAATGCTACCAAATCCCCTGGCCCAGATTGCATTCATCCAAGAGTTCTTAAAGAGCTCAAGCATGAAATTGCTCATGTTCTCACATTAATATGCAACTTATCCCTGAAATCTGCCTCCATCCCTGAAGACTGGAAGATGGCCAATGTCACACCAATCTTTAAGAAAGGGTCTAGGGGGGACCCAGGAAATTACAGGCCAGTCAGTTTGACATCTGTTCCTGGTAAATTAGTAGAATCTATCATTAAAGATAAAATTATGAAACATGTAGAAAAGCAAGACCTGCTGAGGAAGAGTCAGCATGGCTTTTGTAGAGGCAAGTCCTGTCTTACAAACTTACTAGAGTTCTTTGAGGGTGTAAACAGACATGTGGATAAGGGGGAACCGGTGGACATTGTCTACTTGGATTTCCAAAAGGCTTTTGACAAAGTTCCTCACCAGAGACTGTTGAGAAAACTCAGCAATGAAGGAATAAGAGGGGAAGTCCTCCTATGGATTAAAAACTGGTTGAGGAACAGGAAACAAAGGGTGGGTAGAAATGGGAAGTTCTCACAATGGAGAGATGTAGGGAGTGGTGTCCCCCAAGGATCCATTTTGGGACCAGTGCTCTTTAACTTATTCATAAATGACCTAGAAGTAGGGGTGGGTAGTGTGGTGGCTAAGTTTGCAGATGATACCAAATTATGTAGGGTGGTGAAAACCACAAAGGATTGCGAAGAGCTCCAAGTGGACCTTGATAAATTAGGTGAGTGGGCTCAGAAATGGCAAATGCAGTTCAACGTAGCAAAATGTAAAGTGTTGCACATAGGGGCAAAAAATCCAAACTTCACATACACGCTACAGGGGTCAGTGCTATCAGTCACAGACCAGGAAAGGGATTTGGGCATCTTAGTTGATAGTTCCATGGGAATGGCAACTCAATGCATGACAGCTGTGAAAAAGGCAAACTCTATGCTGGGGATAATAAAACTGCAAGGATTGTCATGCCCTTATATAAAGCAGTGGTGCGACCGCACTTGGAGTACTGTGTTCAGTTCTGGTCGCCACATCTCAAAAAGGACATCGAAGAGATAGAAAAAGTGCAGAGAAGGGCAACAAGGATGATTGAAGGATTGGAGCACCTTCCTTATGAGGAGAAGCTGCAGCGTTTGGGACTTTTTAGTTTGGAGAGGAGACGTCTGAGGGGGGATATGATTGAAGTCTATAAAATTATGCATGGGGTAGAAAATGTTGACAGAGAGAAATTTTTCTCTCTTTCTCACAATACTAGAACCAGGGGGCATTCATTGAAAATGCTGGGGGGAAGAATTAGGACTAATAAAAGGAAACACTTCTTCATGCAACGTGTGATTGGTGTTTGGAATATGCTGCCACGGGAGGTGGTTATGGCCACTAACCTGGATAGCTTTAAAAAGGGCTTGGACAGATTTATGGAGGAGAAGTCAATCTATGGCTACCAATGTTGATCCTCCGTGATCTCAGATTGCAAATGCCTTAGCAGACCAGGTGCTCAGGAGCAGCAGCAGCAGAAGGCCATTGCTTTCACATCCTGCATGTGAGCTCCCAAAGGCACCTGGTGAGCCATTGCGAGTAGCAGAATGCTGGACTAGATGGACTCCGGTCTGATCCAGCAGGCTATTTCTTATGTTCTTATGTGTGGAATTACATTGTCCCAAGATTAGAAATTATAGATATTAAATAAAGTCCCTGCAGCAAACAAAATCAGACATGAGGCTGTCTGTAGCAAAGAGTATCATGTAGTTTACATTGCCAAGGTTTTGGATGAAGGATCAGACATCACAGGCAACTGGAGCCATGTTCCTTCCACTGACTCCCTACAGTGTAGGATATATTTAGATTGAGGGCCTAGTAGAATGTCAGAGGTTATGATATAAGAAGCAGAAAGTCAGAGGTGGTTTAGAGGAATGCATGATGAGACCCAAATCTAGTTTACAATCGTATCTGCTGGTACCCTTACTAAACTATCACCGGAGCCCCTCGGGGATAGGGCGGTATAAAAATCTAATAAATAAAAAAAAATAAAATAAAATTCTGTGAACTACTTTAGCAACAAGATTATATGCAAGGTAATATTAATATTGATCAGACACACTTAAATTATTTATTATTAATTATGCATTAACTTTATTAATTTTGTATCTTCAAAACATCTCCTCGTATTGCCCACAGAGGGTGCTTCGTTCCTCCGGTCCCTGGCCCCAAGGACATCAGGTTGGCCTCAACCAGAGCCAGGGACTTTTCCGCTCTGCCTCCAGCCTGGTGGAACTCTCTGTCGGCTGACATGAGGGCCCTGGACACCTTAATCAATTCTGCAGGGCCTGCAAGACAGAGATGTTTCACCATGCTTTTGGTTGAGGCTATCTGTTAGTCTGATTGGTTTCAACTGGCTGGGTTAATGAGTTAATTTTAACTCGTAATTTATTTTGCAATCCTGTTAATTTCACCTAGTACATTTCCAACTTGTGTACTCCCTGACTCAATAAATTGGGAAAGAATTTTATGTCAGGAGAAGGATAAAATAAATTGCAAGCTGGGATCCTTTGGATACCCAATAAACTGCCACCTGTGTAGATAGGGAATTTTATATTACATAATTGGAATTATGGTTGATTTTTTGCATGTAAGCTGCTCTGAGACTGGCTTCTGCTGCGAATGGGAGGGTATAAATATAATCAAATATTTTTTAAAAATGATGTTAAAGTAAAATGCCAGTTGCTCTATTTCCGCAAAGAACTTGTGACAGATTAGAAGTTCTTATTACGGTATATCATTCAAGAACGTTTAACTTTAGTATCAGTTTCCTAAAATGGATAATGGCTAGGTGTTCACAAACGAGAGCTTCAGTCAGAATTAAGGAACAATGTATTAAAAATAATTAAGCAAGGATGTCCACTATCTGTCTTATACCTGCAGTTTCTGTGGAACCTTTTGCTGCATATACAAGACAGCACAACATACAAGAACAGGTGTGGGTTGGTGAAAAACAGTTCTGGGGAGTCTTCTGCGGTTCAGTCCCATCTTGTTGGATGCCTATAGAAACTTCAGGGAGGTTTCTAACATCTGCATTGTTCCTGTGCAACTGCTTCTCTTCTATGCGTTCTGCCCTTTCAATCGCCTCCCCCATTTGTTTGTGCACAGGGCTAAATGTAGTTCTGCTGCACAAGCTACAAGGAAGCAGTGGAACTGACAGTAGGTATAAAACCTCTCATCAGTTTCATCTCCACTGTGACTGCTGCAAAGATAGGATAAAGTTTTACTATTGCAAGCCTGTGTAAAACAAAACAAACAACATTTGAGTACTTGTACAAGATTTTGTACATTATTTCATCTTTCTACCTGTGAAAACTATGCACAAGAATGTGCACATACAGCCACTGCTGAACT
Source organism: Sphaerodactylus townsendi (assembly GCF_021028975.2). NCBI lineage: Eukaryota > Metazoa > Chordata > Lepidosauria > Squamata > Sphaerodactylidae > Sphaerodactylus > Sphaerodactylus townsendi. The sequence continues at coordinate 71,146,658 of NC_059427.1, read as the reverse complement.
GTCTGCCCTCCCACAAATGGAAATTAGAGCAGGTTGTCCTGTGACACACACCTGCAGTAGTGAGGCAATATCTCAACTGCAACTTCCTGACTTCCATTTACAGCCATAGGAACATAAGAACAAGTCAGCTGGATCAGACCACAGTCCATCTAGTCCAGCTCTCTGCTACTCGCAGTGGCCAACCAGGTGCCTTTGGGAGTTCACATGCAGGATGTGAAAGCAATTGCCTTCTGTGGCTGTTGCTCCTGAGCACCTGGTCTGTTAAGGCATTTGCAATCTCAGATCAAGGAGGATCAACATTGGTAGCCATAGATCGACTTCTCCTCCATAAATCTGTCCAAGCCCCTTTTAAAGCTATCTAGGTTAGTGGCCATCACCACCTCCTGCGGCAGCATATTCCAAACACCAATCACACGTTGCGTGAAGAAGTGTTTCCTTTTATTAGTCCTAATTCTTCCCCCCAGCATTTTCAATGTATGCCCCCTGGTTCTAGTATTGTGAAAAAGAGAGAAAAAAATTCTCTGTCAACATTTTCTACCTCATGCATAATTTTATAGACTTCAATCATATCCCCCCTCAGACGTCACCTCTCCAAACTAAAAAGTCCCAAACGCTGCAGCCTCTCCTCATAGGGAAGGTGCTCCAGTCCCTCAATCATCCTTGTTGCCCTTCTCTGCACTTTTTCTATCTCTTCAATATCCTTTTTGAGATGTGGTGACCAGAACTGAACATAGTACTCCAAGTGCAGTCGCACCACGGCTTTATATAAGGGCATGACAATCCTTGCAGTTTTATTATCAACTCCTTTCCTAGTTATCCCCAGCAAAAAGTTTTTCACAGCTGCCATGTATTGAGTTGCCATTCCCATGGAACTATCAACTAAGACGCCCAAATCCCTTTCCTGGTCTGTGACTGATAGAACTGACCCCTGTAGCGTGTATGTGAAGTTTGGATTTTTTGCCCCTATGTGCAAATACCCAACTGAAAGCCATTTGTTAAAAAACTGTAACTCCAATAGGTTGTAACCCAAAGTGGTCCAGAAAGGTGAAAATGTTATCCCGACCTAATCACCACACATACAAAAAAAAAAAAAAAAGATAGGCAAAGCTCATGTTCTAACCTCTCCAGAGTTTTCAGTTTATTTCGCAGTTTTCGGGCTTCTTCTTTTGCACTCTTAGCTTCCTCTTGCTGATGATCCAGATATTTCATCTGTTTCTGAGAAGGAGACACACCATCAGTGCCTGGAAGGCAGCTCCATGGGAACCCACTATCGAACTCTGAGCCACCTTCAATGCTCCTGCTACCAGGATCAAGATGGCTTCAAAATCCCATACAGTTGAAATCATCCTCTCTGCTTTCCATACTTGAACTTGGTGCACTCTAAGTCCTGGATCCACCATGACATCTTCAGAAACAGGTAATTATCCAAGTTACAATTCAGAAGTGAGACAGTCAGTTCCAGGAAGGAAGGACACATTATTTTTTTGCAGATCCTTCCAATCTGTGCGGTTGTTCATCCCATTTCTATCCCAATTCTTTCAATATACAGTAAGAAAAATCATTAAGGAATTTCCACTTGAAGACTGAACTGATTCACACATTATCTACAAATAACTGCTCATGCAAGTGGTATAGCCAACAGAAGAAGCACAATATGTTAGGAAGAAAGATGCAAAATTATAGCTCCTTCCTCGTTTGTGATCAGGAAAAGAGCTTGCTCAAGTTCTCTTTCCACTGCTCATGAATAAATCACTACCACATTATAGTGCTTTAACAATTATTTGTAGGTAACACATAAATCAGTTCCAAGTCTTCAAGTGACAATTGCATTAAATTATGCAACAGCAGCTTGCAAAATTATACTGAGGCATAGGTCAATTCTGCACAGCAAATGTGTAAGGGGTTGCTGTCGTTATGAAAGGAACATGTTTTCCTTTTTCCCGTTCACATGTGTGCCATGCAGGCAGCGACTGGACCCTGTGGAAACAATCCGGGTTGCTTTTGTGGCTTCACATGGAGACGCTTCTCTTTTTTAAATTTCCTGCAACATGCAGAAATGATCCCCCGCAGCCATGCTGACTGTCCCACAATATGATTGGCTGCACCTGTATAGCTGTGCATGTGCACCACACAAAGTTAAAAAAAAAAAGGAAAAGGGGCCTCCCTGAAATGGCTGGGCAATGGTAGATGGATTCTCCCTGAAATGTGGACGGCGTGGTGGAAAGGAGGAAAATAAAGCGCATCCTGCCTGGCTGTTTGCGTGAGAGCAGCTCCAACCCAGGATTTTGCAAAAAGATAGCTGATTCAGTGATTTTTGAAAATCCAGGGTTGAGGGACATAAAACAGGGCAGGCTCGTTTGGGGGACGGAACCTGGGCAAAGCCCCCCACCAAAAAACCTCTGGTTTGTATTGTGCCTAAACCTGTTATGTTTGTCTTGTGTGGAATCCACCATAGTTTCCTTTAAGGGACCTGCACAGATTTGACAGATTTGAAGGGGAGAAAATCTTCTTCAATACTCTTGTGATTTCTCAGGCTTTGATTGGGCTGGTCAGATTAACACACACTTCAAAGGCGCCTTGTCTGCTTTCCCTCAGCGCTGAAAACTAAGAAAAGAGCAATGCTGTTTGATCAGACTTCAGAGAAAAGACTCATCAACGACTAGAAATTGTGCAAAAAGATATTAAAGCTCTTGTCGGTGCAGAATGTGATGGAATCTAAAATGCATTTGGCAACAGACCATCGTAGCCTTTCATCCAGTTACCAAACATAAAATGCTTACAACCTGATGAGGGCTCATGCTGACTGGCACAGGTGGAACCTCTTTTCTACTCCCCTACAGCTTTTACAACTCATTTGAACGTGGCAACTTTATTGCTTCTCAACTGGCAGCTAAAAATTCAACATCTTGCAGTGAGATGCATCCCTAACATCCCATAATGCCAGACCAGACAGATAGTTTGGATTTAATTCCTGTAATTGCTAGAAATGGATCCCACAGTATAGCAAGAATCAAAAGTAAAAATGGATCTATTTTACAGTACGACGGCAAGTACTGGAACAGATTTGCTTACAGTTCTAAATATCAGGAATAGGACAGAATAGGAATAGATTTTAAGTGGAGAAGAGTTGGTCAGAAATTAAATTAGCAGCATTTATAGCTCCCAGTGCTTTCAAAAAGCTGCAGCAGCATCTACCTGGCCAGGGAAACTACCAAATAAAGTGCATCTCATTGCAGCATCCAGTATCCCTTCATTATGGAAGCAGGAATGATAAGCATGAGAGACCTCCCCCTTCCAGCATCCCTCCAAATGTGTACACTAAAAATGCCACATCATTTAAAAACCAACACAAGCAAGCAAATCCTGTCCTTCTGGCCAATTCAGTAAATAGCACCCTTATTAGTAGACATCTAAATGAAGAAACAAGTAGTTATAATTAACATTTCATTCATATCACTGCAAAAAAGCACATATTGTTGGAGCAGTTCTCATTTAAAGGTCTTCAAGTTTCACATGGATAAATTATATTTTCGGCTTCTCCTTTCCATCTCAAAATCATAACATTGTACAGGGACATATTAACTATCTTCCCAGAAGGTCAGTTTGGTACAAGGGGCAGGTTTCATTTCATCATGAGTTTTAAATTTTCTGTTTATCCATTTCGGTTCTTGACAAGCAGCATTTGTCACTAAGAAGGTGACATCATTTTTCAGTGGAAGCCAGGCAGCCCAGTTCAAGAGGGGTGGTGGTGGTAGAGCAGTGGCTGGGGATGCCACGGCAGTGATGCCTCCAAAGAGGCAATTGGTGGCATGGGCGCTGGGGGAGAAGGAAAAACTCATTTTCTCTTTGGAAAACCCAAAGAAGGATATAGCTTAGGCCACACTTTTTGGTGGCATAAGTCTGCGCTGCTGAAGGGGAATGCTCCCGGTCCAAAACTTCTCTGCAAGCTGACTAAAGTCGGGTCCGTCCCCAGCCCCCTTTATGCCAGTGTGGCCTCCTCTGGTGCAGAAGCAACTGCACTGGGGGTTGGGGGGGAAGAGAGACTTCTGTGTTACGGCCTTAACAGGGGCAAGGGTTTTATTAAAGGGATTCTCCACCAGCTGCTAAAAGTGTAAACAGCACACATAGGATTTTAAAAGTAGCAAAGGGGAATGAACGCTCACGTTGGCAGCGAGAGGGGCCGAGAGGGGATCTTTTAGACTGTATCTACGGGGAAGGAATTCTGGCAATTGATATTCCACAGAGAAGCAAGAGTCCAAATTGAGTTTAAAATATTTATATAAATTTGTTTAAAAATACAAACACACAGTGAGACACAAGAGCACATACATTCAAGTTCCTAAGATATAAAAAAGGTTTTAAAAGATAGATTTGGATGATAGAAATGGAGGGGGGTTTTCAGGGAAATACGTTACCTAAATTCAGCTGAAGAAGATCTTGTAGAAGGCAAGGATTTCAAATGACCAGCATCTGAATCCAAGCGAAGGACGATATCGTGTCTCAAACTGACCAGACCAAGAGAGGTACAGGCTAGTAATGAGCACATGTGTTAGGGTGAACTGACCTTTTATACTCTTTTGCCCAGGAAGAGGCGGGAACAAATGAGTTTTAAATTTCCTTTTTTCTAAATTCTCTGGAATTTCCCATGCTGGGCTTGCTGGGTGAGCTAATTAGCGACTCTTCTATTGTTCTACACCTTGGGACAATGGGAGTCAATTGGTCCTAGATTAAGTCAGGAAGCACAGAATGGCTTTATGCAAAGTAACTCTTACAGTCTTTGCCTTCAGTATTCAGATTTGAATGAGGCTTGATTGATTCAGGATGGGGTCTTCTTGTAGGGAGATCATATCTATAGGTTGGGGAAATGCAAGGAAGGAACCATCTGTTGCTAGAAGAGATAGTGAAATTCAGCAACTGATGCTAATGTAGCTTTCCATCTTCTTTGTCTTTAACAGTTTCTATAGCAAGGTGTGGTAATCAAGCATTCTCGTGACTCAAATGAGGCCTCCAAGTTATGCTGGAGTAACTCATTATCTTAGCTTTTGTTAAAGTAGTTTTGACCTTTTGACATGCTGCTACCTACACCCATAGGAGTGCTTTTGGCAACTGGCTTTTGCCAATATGATTTTAAAGCAGAAATATACTGCTGTGAGAAATATATATATTTTATAGGATTGGTCAGAGGGCTTACATCTGGCATCACAGAGCCCTGTGTCTCCCCCGTGCCCCCCTAGTTAGTGTCTCTGCCTCTTTGCGCGGTGTTGATGGCACTGATGCCAGCATGGGATCATGCCACATCCAATGCAGATTTGGCTCCTCCCACCCCATTTTTGGATTGCAGCCTAAAATCAGACTTCCAAGAACAGGAAGGCAGAACAGGGGTTTTTCATATTAGGTCAAGTGGGAACAAATCCAAGTGCCAGCACTTTTCAATGACCTAGTGTCTCTCTAAGATGGAAGGTTTAATAGCCTGGCTTTTAGTGGACCTATCCTTTATATATGCTGCCAAGTGTTAAAAGTTGTATTATCCCTGGATGCTGATCTTGCAAGTTAGAAGTGATACCATGCAATTTATTCAAGATATGAATTACTATATAATCTCTCAGTTTGTCCTAGAAATATGGGAAATAGTGCTATATTCACATCTGTACAGAAAATCAAGTCCAACCACTTTAACGTCAGTATAAGAAAACTGGACATACTTTGAGAGTAGAACACAACATCTCCATGTCAGATGCAGCTTTCTGAAGAGATTCAATGGTGGCATTCCGAACATCCAGAGTTTCCCTCAGTGAGTCCACAACAGACTGGCAATCCCGTTGCTCTTTTTCTGAAATAAAACATGGTACTTATAATCAGTCTGTCTGTACACCTCTGGACTAGTGACAGGAATCTGACCTGTGAAAGAAACACATAGAACTTTTCAAAGATTTAGAAATGCTATCCAAGTTATTGGGTTGACATCACTGAATCTGAGAATTAAAACACAATGCCACATCAAAAAATCTTTGTTATAGCTCCAGTAAACTGCAAGCCTTTCTTTGGTTCCAGAGCAACTCTATACCTTAATTCAAAGCTCCATACTTTAATACTACCAACACCAGCACAATAGCCACCACTTCACTCTTGAGATCAAAACAAACAGGCACACTGGGCTGTTGTTCAAGAAACCAGCATTAATCACAAACTAAACACTTTTGGGAACCAAATGTTTGATTCCTGGCTTTGGAAGGTGCTATATTTTGTTCTTGCAATGTGAATTCCTGTGTGCTGGTGCACATTGGGAAGACTGTTGGAGGCTGTTGTGAATGGTGAGAGTACCAACACTATTCTACTGTATTGATCTGTTTTTATTTTTGTCACTCACTAGTACAACCACTTCTGCAACTGGGTGTGGTAGCAGGTAAATACACAAACAAACACTACTCCAGTTTATGTATCTACACTACCATCAAGGTCTCTCACAGTACTGCACGAAAGGCAAAATTATGTCACAAACCTAGAACCATAAGCAAATACACTCTTTGCATCATGACAAGGGTCACTTAGAAAAATGGGTGAGGATCAATGTACTGCTAAATTCAGCGTAGCAAAGTATTACAGTATCGCTAGTATTATTTTGAGGTTGCACTGTTACCCAAAGTGGTGGGAGTCTGTCCCTTTTAGGGTTGCAGAATTAGCGAGAGCAGACTTTTTGCTTAGCGAGAGGTCGGGCCAACTCGGAATCTTGGTTGCCTATATATACAAAAAGTTGCTTTTGCAAGAAATCCACAGGAAAGCAAAACAAAGTTTAACAGTTTTATTAAAGGGAAAATAATAAACATACAAACACACAATAATCAAAGCAGCAGAACCCACACAGTCCTAGGATATAAGTAGTGTTGAGGGGATTACATTTGGAGACAGCTGTAGGGAATTGGGGGAATTTTGGGGGTAATACTATACCAGATCCTGAATTGGCTTTAGGTCTGATGAACAGACCTGAGTGACCTGCACTAGCTCTGGTGGGAGAAGCAATGCATTGGTGACAATATTAACAGAGAGTTGTCCAGATATATTGAACACTGGTTATTGGGAGAGGGGGCTACTTATAGGAAATAAGGGACCCGCAGTGTTTTGCAGAACGACCCTTCATCTCCTAAGACAAAAGGGAGCCTTGACTTTCTGGGGAAAGACAAAAGAAAAGTGATCAACTTGAGCAATGATGCTCAAATTGATAAGTGCAGCATTTGAAATTAATGTTTGGGCACTTGGTGTTAAAGGATAAGCCAGGGAGTGCCTGAGCTGACTCAATCACATCTGAAAAACAATGGGAATGTAAAGAAGGTGGTCTTCAGAGAAAAATTAGTCTGTGGAAGAAGTTAAGATGAGCGCTGTACTGGCAGGGACATTAGGAGCAAACACATTAGCAAGTTCTTTGTCTTTAGCGAGGCAGATAGTTCAGGGCTGGAGGTGGGAGCGTGCTCCCACAATACAGGTATTGTCTTTCCTTTAATCCACAGGTGTCAAACTCACGGCCCTCCAGATGTTATGGAGTATGTTATGGAGTAGTCCATAACATCTGGAGGGCTGTGAGTTTGACACCTGTGCTTTAATCCCTTTAGGAAGGGAGTGGCAGGCTATTTTGCAAGGCAGATATTGGACAAAAGGAAATCCAGACAAGATTTTTGTTCTTGTGGCTACATTAGCCAATGCAGAGATGGGTTTCTCATCTTGGCACTGCACTGCTAGGCACCCCAAGGGTTGGCTGAAAAGTCGAGCTGGAAAACAGGGCTCTCTCAACCCACCATGGGCTGATCTGATAACAGCACCAGTTACAAATACATGGGGAAAAGTATTCAAACCCTTCTTTGTTTTAGATAGAAAAAAACCTTAACGTATTTTTGGCTTCTTAATCTGTACGTTCAGGGAAAGGCAACAACATTCAGTGATGAGCAAAGTTCTTTCGAATCAGACAGCCATCTCATGATTTAAGACTGCTATCATTCAAACCAAGTGACATTTTCTTTTCACTGCTTATTACTCACATTCAAGGCAAGTTGCCTACAGACACTGCCTTAAAGCTATTAACTAATCTCCAAGGTTTTCACTAACCTGCTTCCATAAACCATTTCAAAAATTAAGGCTTACTGTGCTCTTTATGGCAGTGGGACAATGGAAGCAGACACATGGACTGTCATTTGGACATCTGACTAAATCCTCTTTCCCCCTGCTTTCCAATCTCCTATGTGGCTTCTCAGTTGTATGCAACCCTGTTGCAGTTTTCCACAAAAGAACCACTTACATTAGGTAGCTAAGAATTGCTTCAAAAAAGGCAGTAATTTTCAGCTTTTGGCATATTTTAGTTCAAATCTTTGCTGGGCCACATAGAAACCGTACAGCTGAGCATAGCCCCTTCAGCCCTGGTCAGAAAGGGCCCCAAAGCCTTTCAGCCAATGGGCTGAGCTTTATCTCCATTTCTCAATCTGAAATACAGCTTTAAGAATAAAACCACTACACAAACCAACTGGTTACTCCTAGTTTTCCTTACAGATCTCGATGTATAAGAAAACTCTATTTTCCAACTCACCTTTCAAAGTTAGCTGGGCTTTCACCCTGTCCAATTCATTCTGAAATACAGTACACAGAGAACCGAATTAGTTCGCACCACAACTCAAAACCTTCAGTATAGTTTAGAAATACTGCTAAGTAACTCTATTCAATCTTATACAAACACTCTTCACATGAGGAGTGTCCAAATATGATGGACAATTAAAAGCTGGATCATCTAATAATAAATATGACAGTATTAAACTAGAACAGATTGTTTGTGTGTACATGTGCACAAACGCATCAAATCTGGCAAAACTTCAAGGCAGAAGATTTCAAGAAAAAACTCTGTTTTGTCTTATCTTTGTTATTCTTGTTTCTCACATTGTCATTATGTTTTTGGTGAACAGCTTTAGGAGTCTCACAGGAAAGACATTGTGGAAGAATTTCCATACCATTTTAACAAGGTAATAAAGCTGGGGATCCTGACAGACAGAATTTAATTACTAAATATGTGCCACTTATATTGGTAGCTAAAGAATAATACACTTGTGTGCATAAGTGTTATAAGTGTTGTAACATCAATATATGAATACAGTCTAATAAGCAATAACCAATTTACACATGCTTTTGGACAGAGCTATACTAAAGTGTTTGAGCCAGTATCAAACGAAAGGATTTAATAATCATTTAAATGAGTTTGGATACAGATGTTGACTTATTGCAGCAGCTGATGAAAAGGCAATGATAAGCTGACTGGAACCAAGTTGAGGAAGAAGTGCCAAGAAAGCACATAACATATTTAATACTGGAAGAGAAAGAACGCAGCATACTAAACGGGACAGCACTTGTGACACTAACAAGATCCAACATAGTAGATAGAGATTGGTAGAAAACAGCCCTTTCTTTTTGGTAGATATATATTTGGTGGGGGACATATCCGCAGCAGATTCAATAAGTATGGAAAAAATCAAATGTAACAGAAAGGCAAAAATGCCAGAGGTACTTAAACTGTGCTAAGACATTGTGGCAGATTCCGCATGCGCCAAAAACAGCAGTGTGAAAATGGTGTAAACCATTTTACACTGTTTTCACACTGCTGTTTCTGGCCCATGTGGAATCCGCCCAAGACACTGAAATAGTGTCATTCATGGTGAATTCTAGAACACTGCAGATCTGTGGAATCCTACTGCCAAGCAGAAGAGTTCAGAAAACAAAAGATAGATCTCAGGAACCCCTTTATGGTCAAAGTATAGACATTCAATTAATGAGTGAAATATAGTTATAGAAATAGTTTGGCTGTATGTAGGCTTGGGTGTGTGCACTGGGGATTTTGAGGCTTCCCCATTTCTCCATATGTCTGCAATGCCAAGAACATCTGAACATTCTACCAAAAATAGAAAGTAAAGAGATATGTTTTACAGGAAGGCTAGCAATATAAACCAGATGAGAGTCCAACCATTTACAGAAAGGGAGATTCAGGAGGGAGGAGAGCAGAGCTGGTACCTGCCTCCATTGGTATACTTGTGTCAAGGTAGAAGAATTGGAGGGAGTAATCCTGGAGTAAAAGATGGAGGGGGAAAGTGGTGATGGATTTGGAATGACAGAGAATGGGAACAAAGTCTCTCCCAGGTTATTCTGGTTCCAGAAGCTGCAGATATAGAAGCAGCCAAGGGCTCACTTTGGGTCAGCAAAAAGAATAATGTCATGCATGAATTATGGATGGGGCATAGTTCAAAATTTATGAGAAAAAGCAAAATGTTGTGTAGGTCTGGCAGAAGTTTTGGGAACACCAATTTTCCCTCCTTCATTTGATGTCCCCTGCCCAGTGCTCCTTGTAGGAAGGGAGGGATAAAAATTTAGTAAAATAACCCTATCTCTCATGAAGAACATGTATATTTTCCAGAGATGAAAACTGGATCATGAAAGGATATTTCTAGGTATACTGAGCGTTACATTCTCAACTGTTTTGATGTCCTGCTGTAGGATGTTGCAACAGGAATCACACAACAGTTTTCTATATATCCTGAAAAGAAATGTGGTTTTCAACACATGACATGTTAAAGCAATTCCGAGCACTCTACAGCCCTTTTCTTGGGCTACCCAAGTATGCTAGTATTATCATTCACTGGTACAGTCTTTCAGCCTTTGTTGTTAATAGACCACACTTGTAGCCAAGACATGAAAAAGCAGGAAGGGAAAGCTTTTGTCGAAACACGCAGGCATTTAACTCTCAAAAATCCTTATCCATAATAGCTTTTCATTGTGGAATGCTTCAGCTGTCGGAATAGGACTTCATTGGAGAATGGAGGAAAACTACAACTCAGAAAATATTCTAACAGAATAAGGGAAACATGGATGAAGAGACTTATTCACAAGATAATTGTTTTTTCCAGACCGATTTTCTCTACAGCTCATCACTAAAACACTGAAAATTCTTACAAAAACCAATGCCTGTTTGCTCTGAGACTGTGTTTAACTCAAGAACCTAAACAAAGAGCAAGCCTGGTTGTGTTGTGAATGCTCCTGAAGAGGAGAGGGGAAAGGGGGGTGGGGAAGCATCTTTCTTTCAGAAAAAAGAAAAATCAGAATGCAGTGATGGGCTGAGGAAGGATGCAAGAATCAAGATGTTTGGTGGAGGGATCTCTTGCCACATGGTCCACACAGGATGGGGAAGGATGTGAAAATGAAGGAAAAAAGGAGCTAAGATCCATAGAACAGGAGAAACGCAGGTTGGTATTTTTCCCTAAACTGCTCCCCGCCCCCCAATGTATAGATTTATTTTTTTTGCTGAATTTCCTCTAGGTTACTGCTGCTCCCCTCTGGCCAAAGAGGCAGGGCACTAAGTACCGGCGCTGGAGGCAGCAGGTCATGGCTCCCTGTTGCCAGAATCGTCACCATAACAATTGAGGTTGGCAGAATATTGTGAGACGACTGAGCTAAGAATTACTGATAGTAAAACTAAAATAGTAATTTTCGGAAATAATATAACCAAGCATAAATGGACTATTCAAGGACACAAAACAGAACAAAGTTCATCCTTCAGATATCTGGGTATAAACCTACAGTCTACCTTAATATAGCAGGCCAAGGCAAAACTTATCACAGCACGAAGCACAATAGACATCTTATTAAAATTTTATTACTTAATGGGCCACCAGCTAGTTGCACCAGCTCTTAAAATATTCCAGAACAAGGTAATTGGCCAACTTCTCTATGGGGCAGAAACATGGGAATGGAATTTGAGTCTGGTAGAACAGCTAGAAACTATTCCGAACAAATTTCTGAGGAAGATCCTGGGTCTTCCCCAGGTTACCTCAGCTACACTTTTAAGGTTGGAGGTGGGTCTACCTGCCATTTTCACAAGGATTGATCTCAGATTGCTAATTTATTACAAAAAAAAAAATCTCTGAGAACCACTAAGTCAAGTTCTGTTATTGGCATCTTGTGAAGGGTAATAAATGGACCAATTTATTAACTCCCAGTTTACAATTATATTCTCTGCCATCAACTGAGACAGCTAAACCATGGGAAACCAATAAAATTTGTGAGTGGTTTAAAATGGATGCTCTCCAAGATATCGAAAGGGCTACTGGCTAGAAATTGTCAATGTGGTATCCTACATCCAAGAAAAATAAAATCTATTCCCAATATCTAGCTCAGGGGTGTTCAACTCTAGTACCCCAGATGTTCATGGACTATGATTCCCATAAGTCCCTGCCAGCATGGCCAATTGGCTGATGGGAATTGTAGTCCATGAACATCTGGAGTGCCATAGATTCACCACCACTGCTCTAATGCCACCTTAAGAAAGGCATTTACTAGCCTTCACTTTCAATCCTTTCTCCCTGAACATCTCCACAGTAGATACCAGAAGCTTTCAGAGGACCAACATTTTTGCCCTTGTGGTGTTGGCCAATCAGAAGATCTGGCCCACTATGTCTTATAAGAACATAAGAACAAGTCAGCTGGATCAGACCACAGTCCATCTAGTCCAGCTCTCTGCTACTCACAGTGGCCAACCACTGTGGCCTTTGGGAGCTCACATGCAGGATGTGAAAGCAATTGCCTTCTGCGGCTGTTGCTCCTGAGCACCTGGTCTGTTAAGGCATTTGCAATCTCAGATCAAGGGGGATCAACATTGGTAGCCATAGATTGACTTCTCCTCCATAAATCTGTACAAGCCCCCTTTTAAAGCTATCCAGGTTAGTGGCCATCACCACCTCCCGTGGCAGCATATTCCAAACACCAATCACACCATTGCGTGAAGAAATGTTTCCTTTTATTAGTCCTAATTCTTCCCCCCAGCATTTTCGATGAATGCCCCCTGGTTCTAGTATTGTGAGAAAGAGAGAAAAAATTCTCTCTGTCAACATTTTCTACCCCATGCATAATTTTATAGACTTCAATCATATCCCCCCTCAGACGTCTCCTCTCCAAACTAAAGAGTCCCAAACGCTGCAGCCTCTCCTCATAAGGAAGGTGCTCCAGTCCCTCAATCATCCTCATTGCTCTTCTCTGCACTTTTTCTATCTCTTCGATATCCTTTTTGAGACGTGGCGACCAGAACTGAACACAGTACTCCAAATGACCTCCCAGTTGTAGAGGTCGGACTCATCCACCAGGGTGATGAGGAAACCTTCAACTGGCTCCTCCTGCAGCCCCTTCAGCTCCAGCATCAGAGCCTTCTGCTGGCTGCTCACCTGCTGCTGGGCCATGGCAGAGGCGGCGGCCAAGGAGGAGCTGGCTGAGCTGCCCGACCACTGTCCAGATGGGCTTTATACTATTTTTAGAGCCAAAACTGTTCAAGAAGTATAGACACTTGCTTTTAATCTCTTCTTTATGAGCATTAGTTTCATGTTTGATGGAACTATTACTACCCTCAGGGAATTATACATTTATTCCATTTATATGGAATCATACACGCTCAAGTGAAATGCAAGAATTCACGGGAGAAGGGAAACTGCATCCCAACTGGTTCTCACTTCCTCTTGCACACCCCCACCCTGTTTCCACTGCCTTTCCTTACCTCTCCCTGCTGCTGCCCATCCTCTCCCTCCCTGTTGGCATTTCCTTCTCCTCCCCCCATTGCCACCAGTGCTTTCTGCTCCCTCCCCGCAACCACCCTGCTGTTGCTTTCTCCCCCTCCTGTGGGCTACTGTATTTTTTTTCAAATACCTGAATGTATGGAGTTGCTAGGCAACTTTATAATGCCTGCTGTGATCTTCAGAGACCTCAACCTATGCTGGAATTTTTTTGAAGTTGTGATTGTACTCTCAAGTCCACACACTGCTTCTCTTTTTGAAGGAATTATTTTGTGGAGTTTTCTGCAAACCTGGGACTTTCCTCAGCTTTGTAAACACATCCCTGCTTTCTGTACTTGGTCCCATTGTGCCCCTTTTTTGTTTTTTTGGTCCTGCATGCACATATGCACCTTGTTGTCATGGCAATGCTCATTATGGCAACCACTGCAGATGCCTACTTCCAACACAAGAGGGTAGAAGAGTCCCATTATACCAAGGTCAATGGTGTTTTCTCTCCCAATGGTTTCAAAATAAAGGAAATAGCATTTAGCTAAGATTAAATTATTGTCAAGAGAACACATGTAGTTTTCCATGCAGGATTTTCATTGCCAGCTCACAGTACTAAACATTAAAGGACTGATATGAATTAATTCCTAGATTATAGTGCAGACTTATACAGAGTTACTCCAGTCTAAGCCCCCTGATTTCAGTAGACCTAGACTGGAATAACTCTGCTGAGGACTGAACTGTAATTATTTCTTATATTGTCGAAGGCTTTCATGGCCGGATTCAACTGGTTCTGGAGGTCACTGTGAGAAACAGACTTTTCTCTGTGATACACCTCTGAAGATGCCAGCCACAGATGCAGGCGAAACGTTAGGAACAAAATCCACAAGACCATGGCCACACAGCCCAGAAAACCCTCCAGAACAGTATTTCTTATATACTTTCCCACAAAATTGTAACAGAATATTGTTAAGGTACAGATTTGTTTGCTGTTTTTTTCCTTTTAGAACCAAAGCTCTTCCTCTTATAAACACCTTACGCTCCAGTTTTGACATTTTGTTGAAATGCTTCTGTCTAATAGTAATTGCAAAGATTCCAAGCCACCTTCTCTCACTCTCATCTGAAGACAACTTGAACAGCTGGCATTCTTAGAACTCAGTTACCCTGATCCATACAATATTTAATGGCAAATGAAGTGAATGCTATGTGAATGTGGAATGGCAACAGTACAACTCAATGTGTGCCATCTTATCATAAGACATAGCAGTTCCTGTTAGTTCTCCCAAACCGTGGGACTATGCTCCTCCGGTGCTTGCTTGAGGACTTTCTCAATAGCTGCTTGACCCTGAAAACAGCCTTCCAAAACAAGTCAGGGAGCTCCTATCTCTCCTGCAGTTTTGCAAGGGTTGTTAAGAGAACATCTAGAGTTTCTTGATGGCTTCCTCAGTCTATTGGTTCTTAAGGACATGGGACTCTTATGGATGTCATTTATAAGGTTTCTATTGGCAGCTTCAATAGGTTGATGTCTTAAGATTTGTGTTTTATATGGTTTTTAATCTATGACGTGCCTTGTATCCTAACTGTTCAGAAGACAGATAAACTTGTGAATGATCATTATAAACAAATAAATAAACGTTGTTTTTTTAAAAGCCTCTTATTTTATTGAACCTTCTTTTGGTCTTCTACTTGTTTTAGGCTTGCCCGGACATATTTGAACAGGCTAATTGCTTCACATTCCAAAGTGATAACTCCCTTTCCTGAGGCCCAAGTGCTAATGGCCAGCTGCAGAAAATTTCCTGTTGCCCCTGGTAGAATGAATTGCTGTGTCATTCAGCAGGGAGGGGGGCAATGGTCAGAGTAAACCTTCCTGCATTCTAAATGGGTGAAGATTAATACCAATGTGGGGTATGAGGGGAAGGAATTAGGACCAATGTGTACTCCTGGAAAAGCCTTAGTGCAGGTTTGAGGGCACTATCTAGACCTTTGGACAAGGGAGGGCTAGATTGCTCAGGCCCATCTGGATAGGGTTGAGCCAGGAAGGTAAACTCTTGAATTTATGTCTTGTGCCTGAACCTGTTGCTAGAAGTCTGCAGTTATTTCCCTGGCTGAGGGAGTAGGAGTTTTGTTCTTTTGTTTCCCAGTTTTTCATTTTACTTGCATTACTTGGTACTTGTTTTAAATAAACTTTTCAACCTTTTCCAGTTTGTTCTTTGCTTCCATACCAGTGCCTTGGTGTGTTAGTGTCAACCTGCTACCAATTAAGCCCTAGCTACTCTTGCAGGGCTGGAGGGAGACTCTGATTGGGGCTGGGCTAGAGTTTTGGCAACCAGGAGTTCCTTTTGGTTTAGAAGAATTTCCTGAAAGCTTTTATTTCAGTGCTTAAAGTGCAGAAGTGCTTAAAACTGAGCAGATCATAGAACCCAATCACACACAGAATTAAGGAATGCATCCAGAAGCACATTTGACCTCCCCTGAAGCAATAACATCTCATGTCCAATTGAAAGGGGGGGGGTAATTAACCCTAATTACAGACATAAGTTACTGCATGCAATTCTACCTGTAGACTTTCTGCATCCAGGCTTGACTGCTCCTCCAGGGCAACATCAAAGAAGAGTTTGTTGATTATATGTCTTTTGCTAACCTAAATGCAAAATAGAAAAAACAAAGACATAATTGTGAATTGAAATCATAAAACAATGGGTAGCTAAGTGCAGAACTTCTCCAAGTGCAAGGAAGGATAAAATTCAATATGTGCCACCTTATTGAAAGGCAAGGCAAAGATTGACTTTTCAGAAGATATATAAAAACTAAAGTTCCCTGGATGTAAAATAAGAAAGCCTGATTTTATAGTAGAGGATTTGCAAGAATGACAATCATTTGGTAGATCACGCACAGAAAGGGATATTAATGTATCCTGTCTAGCGTGCTGAAGTGACACTCGATAGCAGATGATATCTTTCACATGGCTAATACTATTATGAAACCCTTTGGCTCATCATTCCACTAAGAGACTTTCCAAATTTGCAGCCATCATTCCAACACAGAGCTTGGAATTTTGACAACAACAAAAAAAACCCCCAAAGCACCTTGGAAATGAGTGCAGTTTGTTCTTTGGCAGCTTCAGCTCAGCAGCTGAGGCTGAGCTCATGCTGTGCCAAATCCAACTACATGCTGCTTGCTTTATGAAAAAAAATCATTGAAATTGAATTTGATAGTTCTCCCCACCTCCCCCATGCAGCTACAGCTTTGTGTTTTAAGTATTATATACAGTCATGACACTAGCTAATTGCATAGTTACTGCTACATAAGATGTTATTTTGTTATAACTCCATGGTAACGGAGATGCAAGACGCTGTGAAGAACAGAGAGAATCAACAAGTCAGAAGAGCAGTAAGGGGCAAGACCTGGCAAGGACTGAAAGAGACAGGAGCAAAGCAAAAAGGCCACGTGCAGCCTGGCACCTGCAAGCTCAGATTTCCTGGCAATTCGATATGGCAAAGAAATCTGAAAAAGCTAACACTAAAGACTCAGCTACAATTTTTACTACATCAATAGAGCTACTACATTATGGTCACTAGCCCAAGAGCTCACCTAAGTATACACAAGTCTTTCATGTAAACAATGCACACCTTACTTTCTCTAAGATTTGTGTTGTTATATCCTGATACACATTTTATGCTTGAGGGAGATAATTAGCTATAGCTAGATTTCTGTACTATTTTAACTCATAAGCAAAATTACTTATGATTACAAGCATGAATGACACCATAACGATTCTATGATATGGGTCACCACAGTCACAGATATCTGAAGCGGAATTTATACCTGGAGCCAGCCACTGTCCACTCAACTACACAAGCAATATAAACGTACAGCACTGTCATAAAGCAGTTTATATGCTTAAAAGTCTCTTCAGATTTACCTGAATTCTGCACTGTGGGCATGTCCGACTTGGGGCAGTGTCAAACCACTGGATGAGGCTAAAGGATCAAAAGACTGGATATAAGTTAGGTCAGATATATAAAAAAAGAAATGTAAGAGCTTACTTTAATATTGAGCAATAAAGACAATTCAACATATCACTGCAACACGCAGCTCTATTTTTTCATTCCCACACAATTTACTATACAGATTAAAAGAAAGATTTAGCTACCCTGCTTTAATATTGCTTCCAGACTCTTAGATGAACGTCTTAAAAAGGCCTACGATAAGCATCTGTGACACAGCAACATGAAAAATAATAAATGACTGACACAGTGAAGGAGGAGTTGCAAACTCATTTCACAGAGATCAATATGTACTGTTACTATTGCTAGTAGTATTTCCATTTTTATCCCACTCTTCCCAACAAGATTGGGCTTAGAGCAGCTAACAATATTCGATATAGAATAAAATGGAGCACACAAGCCAATACAACCAATGTAAAACTATAAAACCAGAGATTGACAATACATCTACAACACTAAAGGGGTACAAAAGCAGCAGCAGTAATTAGGTATAATAGCATAAGAGAAACAGTGCATAAACAAGCAGCCGGGGAGAGTCCAGCAGGGAAGCCAACTGATGTACAGCAGTCACTGCCCTCATCCACAGGCCCAGTGGAGCATCTCTGTCTTACAGGTCTTGCAAAACTGAGCTAAGTCCTGCAGGGCCCAAGTCTCACTTGAAAGACAGTTCCACCAGGCTGGTGCCAGGATTTTAAAAGTCCTGGCTCTTGTTGAGGACAGCTGGCTATGAAACATGAAAAAAAGATTATAAATAGCTTCTCTGCATTCCTTCCATACTACCACAACCGATATTCCCCCTCTTGCATGGGAAGAGATCGAAACACTCGCCCCAGACCGAAAATGCTGGAGAGCACTTGTTGCCAGATATGCTATTAGAATGATGGATTTGTTGTTGATGATGATTTCTTTATTTAATTCACATCTCATAGTTTCTGACAAGTCGGGCTCAGAGGGCCTTACAACATTAAAATTACAATTAAAACCCGCACTAGATAAAAAACATAAAGGTGCCCCAACAGTTGCAAAAATGGGGGGGGGGGATCAGAGGAGAAGGAGAAACAACTACTTAATGATAAAGAATGCAAACTTAAAAATTTAATAATAATAAAAAAGAACAAAAGAGAAGGGGAAGGAAGGCAGAGCAGGGAGGCCAGCTAAAAGAAAACTGTTGCTGTCCTCAACTGTAGGCCTGGTGGAATATCTCTGTATTACTGACCCTGTGGAATTGCATCAGATCCTGCAGAGCCTGGGTCTCACTTGTTAGAGAGTTCAATCAGGTTTGGGTCAGAGCCAGAAAGGCCCAAGCACTGGTCAAGGACAGCTGGATGTTCTTTGGGCCAGGGACTACCACTAGGTTGGCTCCAGCTAAGCGAAACACTGGGAGGGGGGCAGTATCAGGAGAGGCAGTCCTGCAGATATGAAGATCCCAGACCTTTTAGAGCCTTAAAGATCAAAGCAAAAACCTTGAATGTGATTCAGTATTCCATCTGGGAATACTGCAACTGGCAAGGTGCTAGTAGGCTATGTGCTCTCCAAGGGATCCTCAAAAGGACCTGCATTCTGGCCAGCTGGGAGTTTCCAGAGCAGTCTCAAGTGTAGCCCTGCATAGAGCGTGCTGTAGTAGTCTAACCTGGAGGTAACTGTTGCATGGATCACAGTGGTAAGATTTGGGCGAACTAGATAGTGGACCAGTTGCTGGATCTGGCGCAGATGGAAAAACACCATCCTGGTTGCCTTAGTGACCTGTGCCTCCACTGATAATGAGGCATCCAATGTATTGATTCTACGCAGACTAGAGCTCCCATATCTCTGTTTTGATCAGTATTTTCTTTTTCTGTAGTGGGGTGTTTAAGAACATCTCCTAATTAGGACCACAACTCTGATCATCTTGCCCTAATCCTAGAGGACATATTCTCGCTTTCATGTCTGTATTTTTTTGATCATCACTCCCCACCCCCATGTCAGGCACGCAAAAAGCATGTCTCAATGCCTTTGATAATCCTTGGTTTTCAGGATATAGCAAGATTGCACAGAACAAAACAAGTATAATGGCACCAAGCATTATTTCAGTGTGAGGAAAAAACATGAGGAAAAACAGCAACAGTACTTCTTCAAGGACATTGCTCCACCACTCTTACCATCTTGTTATACTCACCACAAATGGTGAAAAGTGTGCCCACAGTGAATAGCAGCCACATCCCTCTCATTGTCAAAAAAGTCAGAACAAATGGTACAGTGGGCACGAATAGGCATCCTTTTCAACTGCAAAATCAAAGACAATACCACAGTACAATGACTGAATTACTCTCTGTAGAAGGAAACCCAACCTTGGAATGGTTGCCACTCAATAACAGAACAGAAGAATAAGAGTATACCTCCATACTAATCCTCCTCCTCTGCATACCACTTGATACATCTGATCAATATAAACAATAGAGTCTATATTAACGTTTCAGCATTCTGCAGATGAAGTAACAGGAGACCCAGTACAGGTGGCAAAATTCCCATAGAAGACATGCACAACCCCACACAATACAAACCCATGTGTTTTTTTCCCCATGAGGATGGGAGGTTCCTCCAATTTTATCTACTAATGTTTTTCTATCCCATTCCTGCTCCAAGTAGCAGAGTACATCATCTCATTTTCCCCTTTCATCATAACCCTGTTAACAAGGTTAGGTTGAATGACATGGCTTGAGCCCAGTGAGCTTTCAGTCCAATTTTTGCTTGGTACCCAAACCAACACAACCACAAGCCAAGAGTATTCCCTATAAAAAGAACTCTTGCCTATCCAAAAGAGGACAATCAGCCCCGCAGAAACCTTCCCTCCTCAGAGTCTTCTGTTGCCTTTGGAGCCCTTCCACTACCACAGCCAGTCACTGAAGTGGGGGAAACATTTACTGCAAGATTAACAGAGATACTCAACATTGCATGGCCACCTTATCTACACATTAATCATGAGTTACTCACTGTGAGGTGTACCTTAAAACTTGCATACGAAGAAGTCAAGCATTTCCCATCTTTACACCCTTATCCCAGGCAGAACTTCGCGTGCTGATATCGACCTGTTAAGCAGCTACGCAAGGCAGAGGCTGCTCCTCCTCGCAGTAACCACAAGCCAAACTCCCTCGTGTCCCAAACAGCAGCACGTAAGAATCGATTCCAGGCTCAACCCCACTTAGCACTGTGAAGCTCCCAAGCCTCGCTTGATTACCGGATTCAAATTCGGTTCCTTTTTCAGCTCTTTCCGGCAGAGACAGGAAGTGACGCTACAGTGAAAAGCGCCCCAGTCGCGGGCGGAAGGCAAAGTTCCGTTCCTTCGGGGACGGCAGTCCAAAGGGCGAGGGTAAAGACAAGTTGGCGTTGGGGGAACGTCGAGTCTCTTCCGGGATTTTAGAAAGCAATAATATCATTATTATCCTCAGTATTTTGTGTGTGTGTGTGTGTAGGCAGCGGTCATATGTTTGCGTACTCTGGAAATGAGCCTCCTTCCCTTTTTCTGGAAGAGGAGCAGCCCAATTCTCCCTAGAAAGACAGGAGACGTTAGGAGGCAGGGATTTAAAAGTCAATCAGCGGAAATTCTTCGGACGGGGGAAGCAGTCAAGCAAAGGGAATGTGAGAGAAAGCAACATTTGTAATAGGTTTTGTAACCCGCGGGGTGCTGGTTGTGACCGAACAGATTACGCTCCTTTTGCAAAACGCCTCCCCAGGAACTGTCTTACTGAGCAGGCTTTAATTTCAGTGGGATGTGAGGACAGGATCAGCTGAACGTCGTATGAGACGTGATTGAAGGGCGTGGAGAGGCTCTTGTTTGTTCCTTATATATCAGTTGTCCTTATGCCTGACCTGGGGTGGGGTGGGTCTCTTTACAAAACAAAATGTGCACCTCTGAAGGGAGCATTTTCTCCCTGGAATTCTGCAGATTTTCTCTTCTGCCCAGCTTTGAGGATTTGAATAAAAAGAGATGAGAGCTGACACTGTGAAACTTGTACACGGGGTGAAAAACAATGTTCCTTTCAGATTACTATTCTGAACTGGATCATGTAATTTATTGTCAGCCTGTTTCTGAATAAAGCAACAGAAAAATGGGTGCTTCATAGAGCTGATTTCAGTCTGTCTATGAATGATCTCTAAAGGGCTCAGCGGTACTGTGGCCTTTTTAAATAGCTCCACTTTTTTCTTCAGCATGTTCCTTTTTGTCCCCACCCCCTTTTAAAAAGGAATGTTGGTGATATAGCGATTCAGTGTTAATCACCAACCTTGGGATGTGTTGGATTGCTATGGTGCTATATTGCAAATCTCAGAATGTTAAAAAATGGGGCAAAAAAGAATGCACTGCAGAAAAAGGTGTGTGTGTAGCGGGGAAGCAGACCTTTTGGAAGTGCTCCAGACATTTTAAGCAGCACACTGCAAGCAATTCAGAAGCACAAGGAAAAACTGGAAATGAGAGACAGTAGTTTTAATCAAGAATGGCTTGACCCTGGGGGTACCAATAGAGTGGAAGGTAAGAATAATCTATCAGCAGCTGGGAGACAAAACGATTGTGTCTGAAATTGCATTAAAAATTTGTTAGCAACTGGCTGCTAAAATGGGTTATAAGGGCAGTTTTAAAGGGACCTAACAGACTTGAAGAAAAGCATGGGAAATTACGGCTCTGGAAATGGAACATTTGTGAACTTGCAGGGAGTACAGAGTTGAGATAAGTTGGTACTAGGTAGGGAATGTTGTTAAGAGCTTGAGAAGAACTCTACTGGATTGGACCAGTGGTCCATCTAGTGTAGGATCCTGTTTTACTGTCTTTGAATATGGAGGTTCCCTTACTATGGCTAGTAGCTATTGATGGATTTATCCTCCATGGTTCTACCTAGCCTCCTTTCAAGGCCATATGTGCTTGTAGCCACTAGCAGTTAATTCCACAATTTAATTAATTGTTGGATAAAGAAGTGTTTCTTTGCCTGCTGCTCAAATTCTCTCCCCCCCCCCCACTTTATTATCCACTTACATTTCTTTTCCAGAACCTGTGTGCTCCTTTCTGTGCACTTCATTTGGGCAAACCTTCTACTTTTTGAATGAAGCCTTTTTGCATTTTATGGTTTCCTTATGTTGGGATATTAACCACACAGGCATCTTTTTAGACTTAGGGGTGCCTTTCTTGACTTGAGGTATACAGTCCATCTGTGCCACTATTAGTACAATTTTAGATAGCTTCTAGGCATCCTGGAGGGATTTGACTTGCTTCACTTTTTACTATTCCCCTCATTTTTTGCCGAGTTCCCCCTTTTGAAATGTAAAGTGACTGTTTTTTAGACTTTGGGGTATCATTCTAGTGGCATGGATCCTAAAAGTAATGGTATCATGGTCACTGTTCCAAGTCAGTGCAACAGCATCTAAATCTTGTGTAAGGATCCTAGTCTCTGATACAGAATCAAATCTGGAAATACTACACCTCTGTTTGGTGCCATTATCAGCTGCTTTAATGCATGGTCAGTTACCGTATCTAGAAACCTCGTCCTACATCAGGACTCAAACATATTGTTAGAGTAGACTTGTTAGACTTAAGGAGGCAGAAGTGGGAAGACTTAAAATGAGTCTTATTTTTAATACTTTGGAAGAGAGCATGGGGTTCTTGTAAACAAATGTGAATTAGATTGGACTCTAAAATAGTAGCTGTAGATAGAGGATGCATGGATGGAATGATTTTGGTTCTTCCAGATTAATGTATTTGGCTACAAGCATGATTTTGTGCAAATGCCATCAAGTTTGAAAGGTTAGGAGCTAAAGAGAAGGATGGTTTGATGAGAATCAGCAGTTTCCCCTGAGTGAAAACAGAGTGTGAAAGTGACTCATGTAGTCTAGTGCCATTAAGGTTTGTGGAATTCAACCCCCAAAGAAACATTATATCCCTCCATTCTATAATTTTATATTAGAACTTCCCCCCCAAAATACTGTTCCAGTCTAAACCATTTTCAAGCATGCTTTTGGGGGGTTCATGCAAAAGATTTAGAGGAACGCATGGTGGATAGCTATGAGTCACATCTATGTTTTTTCTATTTTGTTATTTCACTGACCAGTTTCCCAAAAAGAACACTGTCTTGAACTGAATGAATTTACTATCTGCTTCAGATGCCGCTTACTTTCAAAGCCTGAAGACAAAAGGGTCACATTCCATCTGTGTCATACCTAATAACATGGTACAAATCTTGGGGAAAATCTGCAGTGGAAAACAGTGCTATTAATAGAAACTACAGAAGTGTTGGGCTTTGCTAAGTATAAACAGGTAAAAGTATATCCTTGCCCAAAGAATTGCAGAGCAGTATGTCTGATGAGTTTCAACTAGTGAAGAAACTTCTGTGGGAATTTGAAATTCAGCACACTTCTCACTTCATTAAATTTTGTTGTGAACTGTCGGTCATGAATTGCATGTAAGGTCGCAAAGCCTAACAGCTTGAGTGTGAAACCTGGAAAAGAAAGCAGTCTTATAGGGCAATATTTGAAATTAGAGGGTGCAGAGATGCAAATGGAAACTTCCCAGCATTCTGTAATGTGCAACATAAAGTAGTTAATAGACATTAGAATAGCTGTGGCAACCCACTTGCATATTTCATCTGTAATTTTAGTATTAGGAGGATCTTAGACAGATTTACTTGAGTTGCTTTTTGTCTACTGTCCTGCTGCTGGTAGGCATATGTGAAAGCAAAATAATTTGAAATATAGTTGTATCCAGTTTTTTAAAATTGATTGGTCACTCAGGAGGGATACTTTTATAATAGCTTTGCAGCCTTTCTGCATGTTGCCTCAGAATAGATGTGTTCTGAATTGCATGTTTAATCCTCCAACTCACCATTTCCCTACAGATTTATGCTTATTTGGTATGACTTGTAACATTTTATTCTCTTTTATGTGTGCATAAGTGTGTCTCTGTTGACTGTTAACAGGTTTTGCTTTTACATCTAATTTCTTCTGTTTTTCTTTGATGGTGGACACTGCATCCTTCACAGTATATATCTCCCTAGTGAAACTGACAAATGCGTGGGAAAGTCATGTCTAGTTCACAGATGTGTTTTTCCTCTAAAAATAGCTGTTCTCTCTCTTTCCCAATTCAAACATGACTGGTCCTTGGTGAATCTGGAAGGCTTTTCTCTGATGTGCCACTGAGTAAAGGGAATGGGAATGGGGCAGGTAAAGCAGAAAGGGGGAGTACACAGTGTTACTAATCTTGGAGGGAGTCTGGTCCAACATCCAGAGGGTCTTGTGTGGTAGCTGGAAGAGTGTACTTGGGAGCAGTTGTAATGAACATTAGCTGAAGCAGGAGACGGTTTCTAAGTAATAATTAAATCACTTAACCATGCATGTGTGATGTTGGTCTTAGCCTTCCTTGATTAGCTTGTTCCTCCTCTGTTTTCCTCTCATCCCTACTCTGGAAGTATGGGTATAGAGGTGGGGTATGTATCTGCTTGTTCTTGTTGCAGTGTGTCAAATTTATATGGAATTAAAGAAAGCTACTATGGAACACAAATAGCAAAGAAAATGGCTGAGAAATGCAATTGTTGTGGGTTTCCTTCCAGAAATGCACTTGCCAGGTCTTAGGCACTGTCTCCTGTGTCTGATTACAAACCCATGGAGGGAGGGATATGGGAATGTTCTGCCTCTAGGCTTGACATATCATGTATCGCGGGGATCTCAGTCAATGTGTCCTTAAGATTAAAATTAATGTAAGATGATATTGTTGAAAATGGTGCATGCATGGTTTTAAAATCAAAGCTGGGAGATTCATTGGATAAAAATGGATTCCTGGTTGGCATACTTTAAGGCATGTCTACACTACACAATTAAATTGACTTCAGACTAGTGCAACCCACATAGCTTTCTCTTAGAATTCGAAGTGGGCCAAAAGTGTACATTAGTTTAAAACCAGGTGTTGGATTGTGATGTATCTTACTTATGTTTTCATTTTTGTTCTGGTCCTTTTTAGAAACCAACAATATTTTCCACTGCACCATAATCTAGAAAGCCTTTGAGTGGGTTAACAGTATCAAGGACCTCTCCCTCACAGGCCAAACCAAAGAGGCTGGGGTTCAACCCAGACAATTAAAAGGGGGACGTGGCACAAAGGGGGACATGATACAAACAGGCAGACAGGGCACAAGCAGGTGGTCTCTGTTTATCCTTAGAAAGGATTTTATTTTTTTTCCATGTGTTACAGTGTGGCAATTACACAGGAATTGCTAGTTGGCTGTCATTGAAATAAAACAGTTTCATCGACTGAACTCAAACTTACAAACATGCAGCTGCTTGTGAGGAAGGAGAAGGGGAAAGAAATGCTGAAGGTAGGAACTGAGGGAGGCAGGTGGGTGAAAAGGCCTCATAAGAGAAGGTCTGCCACATAGACAAAGCCAGACATCCTCTGGTGTGCACTGTGGGAAGCTATGGCTGAGAGAGCAAGGCCCAGTAATTGAAGGTGTATGGGATAATGGTTCATGCTGTGGATTGCCCCTTACTTTTCTGACAGAGGGGTTGTGTTTAAATAGAGTGCAATGGACAAATTCAACAGCTTTTCTTAGCATTAACATGCAGTGGTGAGGGGAAGGTATATCTACTAATGTCTACAGCTTATGTAGTTAAAAGGCAAGGCCCCTCTGTTGGCAAAGGAAAGGGCATCCCAAGTCATGTCTGACCTTGGGCTCCTCTCAGGGGAGCTATACTGAGCAGTTGTACATCGGGGTTCTACAGACCTCTCCATTATGAGGATAAAATGCTCCTGAAACGGATGTGCTTGCCTTATGTGCCTGTTTCTGAAGTGAGCTGTGCATCTGCTTGACCTATTGTCATACTATCACATGCACATGGTAGAAAGTAGCTTTTTTTCTATGATCAGTCTATCAAGAAGCAACAACTTCCATTTAAAGTACAGTTTAAGCCAAAGCTAGATTTTAAAATTCCACAAAGAGATATTAAAGCAGTTCTTAATGGTTGAATGAGCACAGTTCACCATTTAGGATAGATGGAATGGGGTGTACATTTTTGAATGAGTAAATAAAATAAAATTGTAATGTTCAGCAGGAACTTGCCTTGAGAGAAATTTACAGTGGTAACTTATAGAGGTAGTTCAGTCTAACTCCCTGGATTTATACTGGAGTGATTTTTCATAGGATTGCACTGTTGGAATCTCCTTGAGAAGAAAGTATTCACACCCTTACATAGGAAAAAACCCACATGGGAATTTGGTGAAAAAACAAAGGAAACCTTTTAGCCTTCAAGGACTTTGTATTTCACCAGCAGCTGAAATAAATGACTCTACCATTTGAATCTTCAAAATAGTCAGACACAGGACAACTTGAAAGCATATAATTTTTGGTGCAATTCTTTGTAAAATTTTGATTATTAGAGGCAAGAATGGACCAGAACTGGGGTTCTTAACAGAGCAATCTTATGCACAGATACTCCAGTTTAAGTCCATTGAAATGAATGGGCTTAGATTGGAGTAACTCTAAAGATTGCATTGTTAGTGTAACCTATTCTGTTCTGTCCCCTCTACCTAAGGACAAGGGGCACCTCTGCAGCCTGATAGCACAGTACAGTTCCACTTCTTGAAACCCTGTCAACAAAAGTATCTTAGAACAAACCCCAATGCTACAAGAACTTGATGTTTGCCCTGAGCTGTTTCTAAAAGACATAATGAAACATTTTTATGGTAACACAATGTGCTGTACAAGTACACAACGTAGTGATAATGCAAGACATGAACTTGTATACAAAGCAGAGATGCATGTGTAAACACTACAAATCATGTCTTCACTTTGTCACACCACTAATCTTGTTAGAGTGATGCCTTAATCTTGCATATATCTACTTACTGTATGAATCACACACATTGAACATCGCCAGTCCACAGTTTTCTTTCACACAGCAAAGCTGTCTGTTACCAAGAAAGAACCATGTTGGCTGTATACATTCTCTTGGGCTTACATTCTTCTTTGGACAGACACCCACAGAAAGAGGGCTCAGGAACCAGCTTTCAGCAGGAACAAATGTTTCTAGCCCTTGACAGTGGGTGATTACAGTAAGATGGAAATGAACAAGATATCTAGGCTTGGGGGTTGTTCTTTCCATCATACCAACCCCTGCCAGTCTCAGCAGACTCTTTTTTTTGCTCACAGCTGGACCAATAGGAGGTTGCAATACAGAGCAGAATATTGCCCCAGAAGTGGGCTGCTGTCACTGTAGTAAAAATGCCAGGTTTTTTTTCCTGTGATGAGGGTGGGGAGAGAAGGTAGCTAGCCCATGAAGGTCCAAGTAATTGACATAACAATACTCTCATTATCAGAAAGATACAGACTTTTGTAGAGTAGTCCACACATCTTGTTTACATGTGCTGTCAAAGCAGACTACTGCTGCTTGAAAAGCAACCACATGGTGATTGCTTGTGTGAGTAGTTCCATGCTTAGTTCTGGTTTTTTTTTTTTTACTGCGCAGTGGCAAACTGCAAAAATAGAATTGTTGTGCCATGATGAAAATAGCCAGACCCTCCATAGCAGTACATTTTCATGATGGATTCATTTATATGGTAAAATCCATGTTAAGGGGGGAAATGCTGAAAGCTGATTTTGTTTGAACACAATCGAGGGGGCATTCAAGAAGAATTTGCCATGTAGAGTGGTCACAGTAAGCCCCATGGCGACATTCTTGCATATCAAAAGAAACATGAGGACCTGGCCATGTTTTTTTTTTTTAATACGAAAGACAAGATGGTAGCTTCTGTCTCACTGTCTTCGTGTTGGAATGAGAATATGGCCTTTACTATGGTTTTTGCTCCAAATAAAATCTCCCCCCATTTTTCAGGTGTTTGGTGTTGACTGAGGCTTCAAGACTTGGGTCTGCTACCATTTGACTATCCAATGCATGCGAACTTCCTAGTAAGTCCTGTTGAACTTACTGCAGTTCCTGAATAAATATACCTTAGGATCAAGCCACTAGCTCTCATATTACATATATTATAATGTTCTCGTTGATCTGACCTCTCAAGGTTTCTATCCCCACTCCCAGTAGTTTTCATCTTTGCTCACAAAGTAGCTGAAAAGCTAGTCATTAATGTTTCATGTGTGGCCATATATGTCTTTTCTAGCCTATCAACTAAGAAACATAGAAATATCACATTTTCCAGCGCATAAAACAAAGTTATCTTCACAAGTGAGGTCGAGAGGCATCTTCATCTCTGTTTTGCAGACAGGGGAATTGCAGTACAGAATGAGGACAGAATGAGAATTCCATTGTTTATTACACAGGCTGAAAACGCTGGCTTTTGGAACACAGTGAGCATCTTTCAGGATGAAAGAGAATGTGCTTTTACTTTCACCTTTGGTACCTGAGCTGCTTGCCTACTGCAGCTCTTGGAAGGCCTGTGATCTGGTTCACAGCATGTAGAAGGTTGTGTTCTTTTTATACTGTGCCAGTTTGTTTCCTTCTCTTATAGCTGCTGACTCCTGCAGATCATTTTACTGCTCATCCTCTTCCTGTCTCCACTCCACCTTGCTGATTTTGTGACCCCTTTTTGCTGCTGTTGCCATTCAAACTCACTATTTAAATCCATCCTACTGAAAATGCCATATTTCTTTTTTACCAGTGTACTTTTTAGTTATCCTGAACAATTTTGAATGGTACATTCTGTCACTCAGAGGTGGAAACTGCTGCAGAGATTCTTTCTGCTAACATAAAGGGACAGGAGATCTGTCCTTTGCTTCTGCTCATCCTATTCAACACAACTTTTTATAGTTTCAACACCCCCCTAAAAAAAACCCCTCACACTTCTGCTCTCACGGTTTGAATCAAACAATGCAGTTATGAAGTTTCATTCAAATGTGCCCACCAGTAGACTTCACCAATAGAGTTTGTCTTGGGTTAGGATCTATCTGTCTTCAATGATAATCAGTGAAGCTTTTAGCCTCTTCAGCACACATTTGAAACTGCCCTATACTTATTCAAACAGATCATTTTTCATGGTCTGTAGTGTTCATTTTCCAGGATCTTGGGCATATGTCTTTCACCCTGCTGCTTAAACCTGTGGTTACTTAACCTCAACCCTGTTACTTAATTCTTTTAACTGGAGATGACAGGGATTCAGCCTGGACCTTCTACATACAAAGCAAATTTTTTATTGCTGATATATAACCTCACTACTTCTTGAGCACTGACTTCTACTAACAACTCCTTGTAACCGAGAACTCCCTCTTGGATCTCCCATATATGATCATCTACCTTGAATTATTGGGATAAGATAGCAAACCATGAAATATAATGCAACCTCCCATTTGCCTTTAAACTTGCAAGGCAGCCAATTGAGTGAGGAAAGTTAGTTTTCCAGACAGGATTGTATCCATGTAGACAAGCACAGGAACAGCACACCTCAGCTGTGTCCATAAATTGACCCTTGTGTGGCAGCACAAACAGACGTACATATTTTTGTACACACATAACCATATGACTGACATGGAGGTAAGTTGTTATGGAAGAACTCACCTGCACCCAAGCACATGGATTCCACTTGTGTCCTGTATGAGTATGTCTAATGTGGCAGCTCTAATATGGCAGAGTGTGGAGCTCTTTCTCACCCAATAAGGCCTTACCTGGACCTGTCTCTGTGTCCCAACCCCTCCTTTGACCCTCCATTCTCCCTACCTCCAGGGTATAGCAGAGTAATCAACTGAAGGGTATGGCTCTTATGTCTGATCTGGTTGCCCTAACTCCTCACAACTAGGTTCAGAAGGCAACTGATAAAGATCCATGATTGGATGACCAAGTATCTCTAATTTTCTTTAAAAGCATCTGCAGTGGTGACCCCAATTTGAATTCTTTGTGGCAGAGCCATGGGTGTTTAATCCTCCCTTCAGAAGGTGTTTTCTTGGGAAATCCATGTAGGAAAGGGTCACTCCCCTACACTGACACCATAGCTCTGATTTAGGCCCTTGTTGTTTATTTTTAAAGAAAAGATATCTGGAGTTCTGATCATAGATCTTCAGTATCTTGTGAAGCTGCCAGATTGAGAAAGCTGGGTAGCAAGTGAAGGAGTGACTGATAGAGAATGCCCTGGACCGCTAGAAGTAAGAAAAGAAATTTAACAAAGGTTACCAAACATGACAAAGAAAAGGAAAGCAACACAGAGATAGAATTTCATGCAATGGGCTGGGTCTCCAGAACCGTTTGTTCACTTGGGCCTATCTGGGCCATTCTGGACTCTGTCACATTAAAAAACAGAAGCTCTGCCGGAATCTAGCTGGAGACATGTAAAGTCAGACAGACTGACAGCCACACGCAGAGGGGTTGTTTAGGAAGCCAGGAGAGACTGGGGTACCATGCCAGTGATTATTTACAAAGAGAGATATAACAAAGAGGTGCAATCCCACCCTTGCCCTACTCCCCTGACTCAGCCAGTCTCCTCATGATGGGACTCTGGGGTGGCACTAGGGGTAGTGGTTTCTTCCCCATTACACGTAGTTGGCGCTGACAATGTTGTTGCTGGAGTTTCTGCGGGAGTTTCTGGCGTTGTTTCTGAGCTTGCTGCCGCAGGATCTGGAGCCACTGCTGTTGTTGCTGGCACTGCTTCAGTGGTAGTGGTTGGCGCTGTGCCATCTGCTTCAGCTTTAGCCTGTGGGGCATTGGTGGTCTCTGTTGTGGCAGGACTGTCTGTTGTTGCAGCAGTGGAAGTGGCTGGCTTGGCTCCATCTGTGTGCTCTGATGCTCGAAGTCTCTTCATCATTGTAGTCACTCGAACAGCTTTCTGCAATTGGAATGCAAAAGATGACCTCTGTGACAGACAGCTGCATTCTGAAGAGTTGTCCCAGTCATAAAACCCCTTGATTTAAGGGAAATTTGAATTGAATTCTAAGGATGGCATTTAGAAAATGGATAGGAATTGACAGTTGAAGGAGAGCTGTTAACTGACAGGGTTGGAGACAGCAAAGAGAGCTGCAAGCTGTCTGTAGAGAACTCTCTTCTGGTGTGAGAGGAACACACTTTGGTTTAGAGGCAAGAAGGATCCATAAGCAGTTATGAAGGGCAATATCTCTAGTGTTGAGAGGCTGATCCTTAAATGTTTAATAGGAAATAGCTCTAGTGAAAAGAGTGATCTCAGTCCAGTTCAAAGAAGAACACTGGGAAACTGTGTTTATACTCCAAACTTTAGTGAGGCTGGCCATGGATTCCCCCTCCTGGATGCCCCTGTGTTGTGTACTATACCATCATTGACACGCCCGATATAACATCTATTTAGCACTGCCTGTCCCCTCTTGGCCTTGGGATTGGGCGCCACATTATTGTACCATTATTGTACTGTCTATGTAATGCTGCCATGTTTTTATAGAGTTTGTAGTATGATTTTAATTTTATTTATTTATTGTGTATTAGTGTTGATTTATGGTCTGATGTACACTGCCCAGAGCCCTTTGGGGGTAGGCAGTTCTAAAATCTAATAAATAAATAAATAAATAAATCCTCCAACTGAAGAACTACTGTTTGAAGAAGCATATGTTTATGAAACAAAGCAGTGACTGCCAAGAGAAATCAATCTCAGTACCTAATAAAAGTGATGAACCACCTTAGATACATCTGGAATTACAAAATATCCCTTGTATATAATCATAAGTTGTTGAGTCCTGTTGTTCTGTTACAAGCTACATTCATGTACCTGACTTTATGAACCTGGCCTTGACATTCCCCTCAAAGGAGACAAACAACCATTTTACGTTTTACTTCAAAAAAGTTTCTTGTGTGCCAAATATTTCTGACCTGTATATAAACAGAAGTAGAGCAAATCTGTCATACCCTTCACTGGTAACATGGCAATTTGAAGTCTTCTGCTATCTATTATGGGGTTGAAGTCTAGAAGCTGCATCTCTGCCATACATTCTCTTTCCTCCAGAACGTGACGTTACCTTCAACTGTCTTAAGAGTTTCTTGGTATGTTTTTTTTTTTACTTTGGTATCTTAGCACCAGAGAATGTCAGTTTTATTTTAAGTGCACTTTCTGTGCTTGTGACTGCAGACAACGTCTTGAGAGAATGTCTGCAATATATCCGCAAGGCTAACATCAGAAAGCAAGCAAATAGGAAAGAAGAACAACACCTCTAGTGTACTTTGCATTACACCTCATGGTGATTAATCCAACTACATGAATTTTGTAGTTTAACTCCTCTCTGAATTCTAGATTGCAATCTTTTAAAGCTACAATGTAGGATTAACATCCACTTAAAGATGTTTTTAGTTCTGTTAACAGCCTGGCTTTTAATTTAACAATTATATTTTTAAATATTATCAAGCCTTGTTTTATTCACTCTGACATACAGCACAGCATTTAAAAATATTAAATATTAAACCACTTGTCACCCCGTAGTAGTAACCATCTTTATTGCTTTTCATCCTCAACAAATTTGGGTATATGGAATATCATAATAATTCCAACATCATTATAGCTTCCAGTATATGGCACAAGTGGGGATTCATAATACTAACAGGGAGAGGATCCCTTCCCTTTTTAAGCTTTAACCTCCTCATGATCACTGGCAACAGCCCATCATGACTTTGCTTTAAATGTCAAATGAAGAAGAGTTTGGATTTATACTCCCCCCCCCCTTTTCTCCCCTGTAAGGAAACTCAAGGAGGTGTACAAACTCCTTTCTGTTCCTCTTCCCACAACAGGCACCTTGTCAAGTAGGTGGGGCTGAGAAAGTTTCGAAGAACTGTGATTAGCACAAGGTCAGCCAACAGGAGTGTAAATGTTTGGAAGCAAATCTGGTTCACCAGATAAGTCTGTTGCTCATGTGGAAGGGGGGGGGGAATCAAACCCAACTCTCCACATTAGAGTCTACCTGCTCTTAACCTCTACACCACACTGGCTCTCAGTGGAAGCTAAGAGGAGGAGAGGATCTTCCCTACAAGTATTGTGGTTCCTGCCACCCCACAGCTGCAGTCATCAGCGAGCTTGGTACAGGTCCCACCACGCTTCTGCCTCCCAGTCTGCCAACATTGATGCTGGCCAGCCCATCGACTCCAGGCCTGCTGTGACTTCCAAAAGTTTCCAGTGAGCTTGACAGGGCTCCCCAGTCCCCAACTCCCCCTTGCTGACTTTGATGTTGGGGCTCCATTATGCCTCCAGGCCTGCTGCAGATCTCAAAAACCTGTTCACGCTCAGAGCTGCTGCCAGAAAGTCCAGTGTAGTTTTGGTTACCCTCTCCCCAATCAAAGCTCATGAGTCCAGCTCATGGTTCCTGGCCTCCACCACAAACTCTCAACAGTTGTGTAAAGGTGCTGGCAGTTCACAAACCCCACTTCATTGAATCTGAGAAGTTTCTATTTGCACCTAATTCCTGCCCTTTCTGAAGCAAAACAGCCCTGGGACATGACAAAATAATTGTAAAAGCCTTCTGAAGTAGTGATTATGTAGATAGATTTAATTTCAGCAAGCAAAGCCACTTATTGTGCTTCAGAGTGAAGGGGGGGGGGGAAAGAGATTTTAATCTATGTTTCCCATAAACAATTTAGCTGTTTTATTTATCACACCCTGTGCTATGGGGAATAGATAATGGCATTGCCTTTGCTTAACTGGCTGCACTGAAGCTAGACTTCATTTCTTACAAAAAAATTTTAGCTTTTCAAGAATAAAGCCAACAGGTCTTGAAGCGATAGGTGAGTCTTACAGTAAGGGGGAGATGTCTCTCCAAGCTTTGAGGCAATTTCAAACTTTCTGTTTTGCAAGTGGGAAATCGTGCTGGTAGGGTCAGGTGCAACAGTACCTTCCATTTTGCCCTTGCAAAATTTTTCTCAATCTGGGCACACACTCCATCCTTTATGTTCTTGTCTGAAGCAGCATTGCCAGAAATCCTGGGAACAGAAAACATGATAATTAGAAGGACCTCTTGGCAATAAAACCCCCTTAATTTCATATTCTTGTTTAGTTTTACTTGGAGACATGAAATTCCTGGAATTTTTGAAGCCATGGAAAAAAGCTTTTTCCTTTTTTTTCTACAAAAGAACAAATTCTGGAGAAATAGAAATATGCAATATTTACTATCTTATTACCTAAATTAATTTTATTGCATTATCAACATAAAATGCGTCATTTATAATTTGTCATAGAAAACTGCAATGTTTGATGTGTTTATGGAATTTAAGTTACAAATGTTTTAGTTTTATACAAGCAAAATTGCCAATATATCCAGTACTTGAGTACAAACTGCAAACTGTTGCACCCTGTGTTTTTATGCACTTGTACCTTAATTCTTGCTATCTGCATAGAGAGAGCTAAATTCTTAACGAATCTTTCAGATTTCCTCTGTCTTTGCTGCAGTTTCTGCCAACTGCCTTCTGATCTTTTCCCCCTCCCTCCTGCAAGGTAGAGTACTTTTTACCCAGTCTGTGGGTAAATGTATCACAGTGGTTTGAAGGATGAGTGAGACAGTCCAAAGGACAACAGCAGGCATGCAACTACTGAGAAACAATTAAAGGCCTCCTTGTATCCCTAATAAAAATGTGGTATCCTTTAAGATACAGAAATGTGTCTTGGATTTAATAACTTCATACACCTATAGCATATGCTTATATGCAGGGGCGTAGGGCCCATGGGGACATCCTGGGACAATTGATCCCGGCGCGGCCTCGTGGAGTCATGTGGGGGGGCATGCAAAATTGCCTCCCACACTTCTTGCCTGCTGGCTGTGGCTCGGCATGCCTGGGCGGACATGGCCCAAACAGGCCTCCATTTGGCAGGCCTGGTGGACTGCCTGAGGGGTGGGGAGGTAGAGGGGGTGGGTGCGCAGTTTGTGCAGGCGCTGTGCGTGACCTGGAGGCTGGCAAACGGCGAGAGGAGCAGCCAGAGAAAGGCTACAGCAAAGGGAGCCGCTTAAACTTTCCTTACGCGCCAACACCCCCGGAGCACATGAGCGAGGCACGCCTTTGCACCTGCCCAGAATGTGTGCTGCTAGAGCCCGAAGCCTGCACCGAGGGACAAAAAAACTGGTAAGCAGGCTGCCGGACTGGGAGCCGCCAGACTGCAACATGGACCTGTTGCTGGGACGCGGGCAGAGTGGGCAATTGGGAGAGGAGGCGGGGAGGCAGGTGGCTGGCCTGGCTTCCCAGCCCCTGGCTGCTCTTGGGGGGTTTTGGGCTGGCTCGGTAGGCTGACGGAAGATTCTGCGGGGCTTCCCTCCTGTGGGAGAGTGTCTCCCAGCCCAACCGCAAGAGGGAAGCCCCACAGGATCCCCTGCCGGCCTGCAGAGTCTGCCCAAAAAACCCCACAGCAGCCGGGGGCAGGGCTGCTTCTGCAGTGGGAGCCGGCCGGGGGGGGGGTGTTGGGAGGAGAGGGGCGCTGGCCTGGCTTCCCTGCTCCTGGCTGCTCCAGGAGGTTTTTTTGGCCGACTAGATGGGAGGGCAGGGGATTCTGAAGGGCTTCCCTCCCATGACAATGCTGGGATAGCGTCTCCCAGCCCAACAGTGGGAGGAAAGCCCCTCGGGATCCCCTGCCAGCCCACTGAGCCGGCCAAAAAACCCTGGTTCCATGGAGGGGTGTGGGGGGGCATGGAGGGGAAGGGCGGCGGAAAACACAGCGTCCACCTCAGGCACAGTTTGGCCCAGCTACACCTCTGCTTATATGTCAACTTTAAAAAGAACACCAATCTAAAAGAAAAAATCATAGGTTTTTTCAGTACTCTCTAAAATTTCTATTTTTTCATCAAAAAAATTGAAAAAAATGGTTCGGAAAAAACAAAACAGCAATAATTTTTTCTGGGCTTTCACATTTCTAGTCTTACTCATTTAGACTGTTGCAGTGTAGATGGGAAGGCCTCATTTCCACATCCTGCAATTACCACAGTCTTCTATCTCAACCCATGGACATCCAGATTATCAGTCTGTAAAACACTGGAATACCTTGTTTATTTCCCTTTCATCAGGTTCACTCCATTACATTCTGCAGGTAGGCTCTGTTCTCTGGCATAAAGGAGTACCTGCTAATCTTAGATATTCTGTACCTCTGCTTTTCTTGCCACTCTAAAAGAACATTCTCTTCTGTTTTGTTAAAAATAACTGTGAAGGCTTACCATTCATGAGAAATAGCTTCCTCTGCTGTAATTCTCTGGTCTTGGTCCACCTCCATCAGACGGGCTACCAGATCCTTGGCTGCAAGAACAAAAACAAAAAAAAGGAAGTTATGTATTGATTGTATGGGATGGAGGGAAAAGTCTGACTCTGTGCATCAACTAAGGTTGCCAGCTCTGCTTGTGAAATTCCTGGTGATTTAGAAGTGTTAGGAAGGAAAGGAATTCAGCAACCATGTGGGGCTATAGTAAGTCCATCTTCTAATGCTGCCATTTCTTCTGGGTCTGGAGTTGTAGCCTGGAGATCAGCTCCAGCCTCCTCCTTGAGGTTGGTAACTCGAACTACAACAGCTGTGAGGGAATTACCTGAAGCAATTTAGGCGTGGAACCTTTATTCATGATTTTGCAATGTGTCTTTAAAATGAGAAATAGCTATGTGAGGAAACCAATTTGATGGAAGGAATAGTAAAAGAAGGGCCTGCTTAAGCCTCTCATTTTCCCAAAGCCTTTCCATCTGCAAAGCGTGTTTGTGTGAGGGGTGGTAGTGGTCGTGGCGGCTATAGTGGGCAGCTTCCTGTTGTACTCAGTGGATCAGTGTGAGCAAAATGGGGAGTGGGGAGACATTGCTTTCATTTATGTACCCAGAAGTGGCATTATGTGATGCTCTAGGAATTTAACAAATGTCTAGGGTAAAAGCCACAGAAATCTGGGAAATCCCTGGTATGTCGTATAATGTTATGTCACTTCCAGGCAGACAACAAGAAGCAATGCGGCATTATGCTGTCTTGAATCTTTATCCCTCCAAAGTTCCTGGGCTGACAACCTGGCAGAGGAAAAAATGACTTCCCCTGCCCACAAATAATCTATTGTGCTTCCCATAGATTTTACTTCCCCACCTTCAGTTGAAGGAGCTTTACCTGCTTGGGAGATATCGTCCCAGTATGGAGGATCAAACTCATAGTCACCAGCCAGGATCTTACGGAACAGGTTTTTGTCATGGTTCTCATAATCATCTTCATCCATCTCCTCATAGAAGGGTGGGTTCCCTGACAAACTAAAGGATAGAGATGGTTGGGGAGCACTGAAGGTGAAGGGAATAGTGAAGCCATCTCTTCAATAGTGAAGAGATGGTTGGGGAGCACTGAAGGTGAAGGGAATATTTTCTTCTAATGGATGATAATTGCTACAATCTCTTATAACTAGATGCATGCTCTACAGTTACTGTTCTCCCAAGAAATCTGTTGCAATTTGCTGGTCTCCCCCCCACCCCCCCAAGTAGCTATTTTGATAAATTGAGATGCCTAGCACTTTTCATTCCCCCTATTACTTACAGGATGTACATGATGACACCAAGAGCCCAGCAGTCTACAGGCCGCCCATATCGTTGGCGCCCTACCACCTCAGGAGCTGCAAGTACAGAAGTAGGGGGTGAATACTATTCCATGGACAAATCTTTCTTTCTCACTGAAATAATCACAATTAAATTTTTATTTATTTATATTACTTTTAGTCCACCTTTCTCACTGGGACTCAAGGTGGAAATAAAACTTTCAGTCTTATGATACCAGGAACTTTGCCTTGATCAGAATTTAACTCAGGGTAAAGACCTAGAACTATACCACTTTAAAATGAAGGTTGTGGAATTCCATATTTGAATGATGCAAACTCACTGCAAATAGAAAACACGGATGTCAGGGAGAGGGGTCAGGCTATGAGACTTCCCCCAACATACTGGCAGAGTAAACAAAGTTTAGAGGAATGGAACTAAATTGTTAAAAGGTAAAAGATAAAATAACTCAGCCAATTTAGTACCCATGTGGTGAAATACTCTCAACTGAACTTATTCTCACTTTCAGGTTACAAATAAGACATTCTGAGCCTGTGTGTATTAAGCTGCATATGAAGAGTCCCACATATAGATAGTTGTCCAAATGTGAGGTAGCTACATGGGAATAGTAGGAGTGACGGTGCCTTTCACCACTAAACGTTGAAAAGGTCACCTGTCCAAAGCTACATTTTTCAACACCAGAATCTGCAGAAAATAATAATTAATCTACAGTGCCAGATGAAGAGGTGATTGGCTGAGGTATCTTTGGCCCTTTCCGCACGGGCCGCCATTCACACAGGGGGCGCAGCTGCAGCGCAGCCGCGCCGCCTGACCAGTGCGAAGCCAGCATTCCCAAACCACGCTTCCCCAGCGTGGTTTTTCAGGAACGCCGGCTTGGAGCCGCTGCCGTGCAAACGGCAGCGGCTTCCAAGCGCCTCCCCCCCCGGGCGACTTACCAGTCCCGCAGCCCTCCGGCGCATCGCCGAGGCCTGGGGACACGCCCCCTTCGCCCTGCGACCCTGGAGCAGCCGCACAGGGCAGGGGGGCGTGTCCCCTGGCCTTGGCAACGTGCCGGAGGGCCGCAGGACTGGTACGTCGTCCCAGCCGGTTCTGGGACCGTACATGCAGACGGTCCCAGCATCGTCGGGTCGGCGTGGGTAATGCCGACCCAACCCCTTCCGCCTCCATGCGGAAGGGGCCTTTGTGGCAACTACTGGAGGTTGGCCAACTTGCCTTGAGGTTCCTATGTATGATCTTGAGTGTATATAGGTATGCTGTAGTTTCAGGGACTTGTTGTTCTCTACCTCTTGAGAATAGATGGAGTATGAATTCTTGAGAAGAGAATAACTGCATGGTATTTATTAAGTTGTTATATTTGTATCATGCCTTTACAAAATGGTGTTTTGTTTTCACTTCACCTTGTCAGAGAGGCTAGGCTTAGAACCAGTGATGTGCCCTGCATACTCTAGACATTAGGAATTTGAATCTGGATTTTTTTAGTTTCAATATTTTTAGTTTCAATATTTGATCCACTGAGTTACAGTGAGTCTTCTCTCTCTGGAACAATAGAGAGATGGATTATCAGTTACAAATATTGATAGGGAATCAATACATAGGGTAGCCAGGCTGAGGATAAGAAACAGAAATGTAGACTTTGTATTATTATTACTATGTCTTGTATGCCACCCTTTTGTTGATGGCTCATGGTGGTTCACAGCATATTCAGTAACATGTAAAATCAATATACTTACACATAAAAACGTTTAAAATCATTCTAGGCCTGATGGCACAGATAAGTACATAAGGGTTGGGGAGGTCAAACTGATGGAAACCTGTAGCTGCCTCAATTGTATGAATGAATACTTTTTGTGCATGAGAACAGGAAAGGGTGAAAACTAATTTTCATTGGACTGTCTAAATCTAGTTCTGATTTTTCATCATGAAAGCTCACAAGCAGTTCTCAAAGATGTAGATCTCTTGGACAGAGTGGTACAGTTTATACCCATCTGTGTGAGAGGGTGTGTTTAAGGAGCATAGTAGGATAGCATAGTTGGATGGACATCACTTCTTACCCCCTGATGGTTCTTGCATAAAAGTATCACCCTTATATTGCTCAACGGTCCATCTCTTACCAAGATACTCGGGAGTTCCACAGGGTTCCTTGATGAGTCCATTCTCCAGCTTGGCCAAGTGAAAGTCGCTGATTACAATCTTGGAGTTCTTTAGTCGGTTATAATATACCAAATTCTCTAACTGTGGAAACAGAGTGAGGGGGAAGATGCAGATATGAAAAAGGATGGGAGAAAGGAACCTAATTTCCTTACTAGCAAATTGATGAATGTAGATACAACTCCCTTATACTCACAAAGATATGACATACTGGTGCAGAACAAGAGATACCATATTGAGGAGAAGGTAAGGATACATGAACTGGGCTTCATGGAGCCACAGAGAATAGTGAAAGTGGAAAAAAGAGATAGGGAAGGTCAGTTCATGATTATTTTTAAGTGGAAAGAAAAGCAGATGGAGGATGGAGAGGTGATTAGCTCAGATATCTGTGTGGCAAAGACTAATGGCCAACTTGCCTTGAGGTTCCTATGTACAATCTTGAGCGTATGCAGGTATGCCACAGCCTCCAGCACCTGCCGGATGACATTACTGGTGTCACGCTCTGAGTAGTAACCTTGGTCCAAGATCCAATCAAATACCTCCCGGCCAGTGGCTCTGCAGGTGAGAGAAGGGACAAAGTTGCACATTGAGAAGGGAAATTGAGTATCCAGCACTTACACCAGGGAGTTGCAAAGGATGCTTCTAAATTCCATGAAAACACAGTTTTGCTGGTTGTGGTTAGAGTATAAGGTGAGCATAAAAGAGATTTTCAAAAAATTTGGGAAGCAGAGGTGGTTTGCAATTGCCTTCCTCTGTTCAACTCTCCTTGGTGGTCTCCCTTCAATGTTCCAATCCTGCTTAGCTTCCAAGATATGCTGAGATTTGGCTATACCATGCCACCTTTCCTGTCATACACACACATATACAATGTATATATAATCAGCTGGGAGGAAAAGGGGGGGGGGAGCAGAGCTTATCTTGCAGCAAATGAACCCAGTATGTTTCCAGGTACGTCTTTCTGCAGCCAGGTTTTTACATTGGTTGAAAATCAAAGGCATTTCTGATAACTATTTGGAAAGTTAAACATGTTTCTGGCAAATTGTTTTGTACTGCCAACAAAATGGCCACCTTTGGTAACCTGGGACCCTGGCAGTGCAAGGTGAGGAGATACATATATCTTTGAGAAATTGTAGAAATTCTGGGTGAAAAAAACTTACAGCTCTAAGAAGAGGAAGTACTCTTTCTTGGTGACATACACATCCACCAGCTGCAGAATATTGGGGTGTTTCACCCTGCAGGAAAAGGAAGGAAAAAACCAAACTATTGATAGTGTTCTACTGCTCTTTCATGAGCTAATATATGCCAAAGTAATATATTGACAACTGTATCCAGCTTTTTCTTGAAAAAAATCTTAAGATGATTTACATCACACTAATTGGTAACTTTTTCCATTCCTATATTCTTTTTACAATTAGATTAGAAACCTAATGTGTGTGTGTATAAACTTGGGCTTTCTGATGTTCTGTTTTTTTATGTTCAAATATTGTTGTATGTTTACCCTTTTATGATGATTTTAAATAACGTTATTTGTTACTTTGAATTGCTGTTAGAGAAGGGCGGGTTGAAAGTATCACAAATAAATAAGGAATCCTGGGAGTTGCTGCATGGTATATATCACTAGCCATGAAACATAACTTCTCCTAGGAAAAGTTCATTTTGATATTTCTGTAATGCAAAATGCTTTTCAATTGCTCTATCACATGACAATCCAGAAGAAGCCCTACATTCAATAGAGGAGGGCATGTAGTCAGTGTCTGAGTACATGTTTTGCATGTGGAAGGTCCCAAGCATTTTCACTTAAAAGTCTTAGCAGGACATCAGCTTCAGACTGTAGAGAACTCCTGCCAGTTAGAATAGACAGCGGCATGATCTGACTCACTATAAGGCAGCTTCATATATTCAGTAAACATAGGCAAGATGAGCAGTCAGTCATGTAGTGAATGATCTGGGGTCATTAGGATTGTGCGATGAGCTAGTGTGCCATGTCCATAACTTTTGGAAAAATCTCCTCATGGACTGCTCAAGAAAAACTACAATTTCTTATAGATTATTGTTGACAATTTCACATCTAAGTGAGAGGCTTCGTCTAGCAGTGGGATTACTAGAATGAGTTATGTTTATACTTTGTGAAGCAGATATGGTCCTTTCATCACTCATTCTTTTCTGACAACAGGATACATAGAGGGAGTGTGTGGGGAATAGAAAATGGCATTGTGGCAGCAGCTCTGCCCCCCTCCTGTGCATGTTTGATTGAAGGATGGATAAAAAATCCTTAGTGTTCATGGCTGTCTCTGCGTAATTAGGAATACTGAAGAACAAATTGCATGTGCAGTTGAATGTGTGGAACGCTCATGCTGTATGCCCTGTTGTCTGAAGAAGATTGCTGGCAAAGTAAAGATAGCAACAGGGCAACTAAAGAAGCAAAGGCTTGGCCAAGCTTCACTGCCTCTATTCACAACTCACATTTTCAGGATGATGATCTCATTCTTGGCGGCCTTCCGTACTTTGCGCCCATCCCTTTTCAGAAACTTCTTGCATGTATAGAGCTTCCCTGTTGACTTCTCCTTCGCACGGAATATCTCACAGAACTCTTCTCTGGAGAAAGAACAGTCACCAGACATTTAAACAGTTCCTGTGCAAGAGGTGAGAGGCAGCCCAGTAGTCAATAATTTTGTTTTTTGAGCTGCTCTCCCAAGAGAAATGCGGATATCTATATTCTTATTTTCAGATTTTCCCATAAATTTCTTACAGAGCTCTTGTCAAATTCATCATTTTAGATCCCAACTAAATTAGGATACTTTGGGTAAAGTGGTAATATATATATATATTTGTGAGTGTATAGTGGGGGGGGGGGGAACAGTGAATGAATTCCACCACCACACATCATATGTTCTCGTAGGTCTGTGTCAGAGCATAGGAAAATAACTCCCCTAATGGAATCAACACCTTTAATTTTAATTAATTTCCAACCTACAGCTTGCATTATGGATCCCCAACCTTTTAAATCCTGCCTTTGGAATTCTGGCACAGGGTGGTGGGCACAACCACAAAATGGCCATTGCAGGAGGCAGAACCAACTGCAGAATGGTCATGACAGGAGGTGGAGCCAACAGCAAAATGCCAGGGCATGAGGTTATGCATAATTCTAACTCATCAACATTTGAGGCAGACACTCTGTGTAACAGGGTGCCTTTTAAAATGAACATGCTGTTTTAAAACATTTTCTTGTATATACACACAGTTTACCTTTTGTTACACAGTGAAGATCCTTATGCCATAGCGCGGTGGCAGCTGCTTCCAAAGCAACATTTTAAAAAACCTGCTCAGCCAATGTGAAGCCCTTCTGTGCCAAAACCCCTTCAGACCCTGCCCGCTTTCTAATAAAACTTGGCAGGCAGCATGCTGGAGACTCCTGGTTTATGGCATATATGGAAAAGGGCCTCCTATCCTCCCAAAATGCAGTTTCACTTATTGTGATTTGATCACTTCTTGCCAGCAGTAGCCAAGGATAGGGGAAATGCACGGTATGATGTCATGCAGTGGCTAAGTAAAATTTCACATCGTGGGAACAACAGAGAGAAAACAACTTGGCGAGGTTGTTTTTAGAATCTCATGTCACTAACTTGTAAATTGGCCTTGCTAAAACCAACTGCAGAAGTCATGCCATTATTGTATTAGCCTCCCATTATATTGATTGCTATTCTAATTTCTGCATTGCTTCACCAGCACTGGCTTAATGTATGATACAGTTATGAATGGACCTTTCCAGTCTCTGATCAAATGTACAGAGAAAATTAATATGATACTTACGTTTTGATGACCTGCCCCAGGTCATATCTGTCAGTCACTTCAGAGGGCTGGTTGTAATCTTTTTTATCTCCCAGGGTAACACATCCAAACGGCATTGCCAACCCAGTACTGAAAGGTAAGAGAGACAGAAAGTCTGTAGGTCATTGATCTTGGAATGAGGTGGTATTCCTACTCTCTTTAACTGGGGAGATCTGCTCAGTATACTACCACTGAGCAGACTGAAGTGAGAAGGAGAAGACAGGTGCAAGTTTTGGCCAAATATGTAATCCAGTTTCATTACTGCTAGGTTAAAAAGGGAGCCACAAGTGAGAATCAATAACCACCATTCAGAGAACAAGATACTGCTGCCAGTTAACCCCAACTGTACCACTCAGAGCTGCTGTCACAAAACCCATTTATAGCCAACTGTTCCATGCTCTGTAATTTTCTCTTCCTGGTTATCTAATCCATCTTGATGATTTATCAGCTGCCTTGGATCCCATCATAATTATTACAACATGACAAGACAAAATCCAGCATTTCTAGGGGCTGTTCATCCTGTGTTGCTTAGTTTCCACAGGCCAAGGCTGTGTTATTTCATGCTAAATCTGAGCACCAGAAAGCAGTGCAGGTTCTC
Organism: Sphaerodactylus townsendi; assembly: GCF_021028975.2. Classification (NCBI taxonomy): domain Eukaryota; kingdom Metazoa; phylum Chordata; class Lepidosauria; order Squamata; family Sphaerodactylidae; genus Sphaerodactylus; species Sphaerodactylus townsendi. The sequence goes on along the minus strand of NC_059427.1, from coordinate 71,102,091 downwards.
ATTCTCTTCAGACAGGCAAGAAGTTTCACAAATACCAAGAACTCTCCGTGGTTCTGTAGCCCCAATGCTATGGAATGTCTCACTGTCCTGCTTTTTCCTTTTGGACCAGTCTCAAAGCTCAAAACCTCCCAGGGTTGAGTCTTTTGCTTATGTTACTCTGCACAGTGCTAGAAAAAACTGGTGGTAGTACTGAACAATACTAATAATGAGGATGCTGGCTGTCCCTGACTCTGTATGTGCCATATTTATGCAGTTTCATGCGAATGAGCTAAGTATACATAATTATATAGATCATGAAAATGCTCTTTCTCTTGCCAGCAAGAAATTAAGCTCTCTAAATTCTATACAGCACTAGGGAAATAAGACTGCAGGCAGGCAGGACAGAAAGATTTAGTAGAATTGGGTCAGGCAAAAAAGGTGGAGGCCCTATTTTGTATGCAAATGGAATGGCACCTTGTTGTCATTGTTTAGGAGAAGCAGTAATCTTATATATATGGAGTATTCTGCAAATCCTATGTTTCCCAAAAGCCTATCAACAAGCATTCCTTAGGGAAATAGATGCCACTGCGATAGCAGAAGAACACTTCCGCATTCTTTGTCCCAGGGCAAGTTTGCATTACAAGTGAACTCTGTTCTGTTTAAGCTTTTATTAAATAATCCATCCCACACATTTCTTAACTATTCCAGTCTTCCAAGTAGCTTACAAAATATCAAATCAAAGATGAAGCAAATCCAGTTAATATATGCCATAGTCATAGTACCAGTTTCAACACTACATGCTGTCGAGCCATAAGTAAGTTTAAAAGTTTGCCAAAATAGGACAAATATCCAGCTGCCTCCTAAATTCTGGTAGCAAGAGAGTTACATAAATCTGTCTTGGGGGCACTCTACAATCAAAAAGGCTCTGCAAGGTTTTGCTGCCCATCATACCTTGGTTAATGGAAAAATATGAAACAAGATTATGAAAATTACCTAAATGTATAGGAAGATCTGGAAGTCCTTAATATGGCTTGATCTCAGACCATTTACAAAGATATGCTAAGCAGAGTTACACCCTTCTAAATTCATTGAAGTTAACAGGCTTAGAAGTGTATGACTATTTAGAATTATGCTGCTAGGAGACAGTATGATCAGCACCTCGAACTGGGCCTCAAACCAACCGTAAATCAATATAGCTGTTATGAACTGGAAGAGTCTTACCTGTATGTTTGACCCCTGATGCTAGCATGGCAGCTATATTTTGAACCATCTGTATTTTAGACATTTTTTCATAGGCAGTCCAACATAAAGCACGTAGCAGTAGTCTGATCTGGGTGGTCATCCTCTGCTCAGCTGTGTCTGGATCCTTCCTGCCAAGTTTGGGGTGTAGCTTTAACTCAGTAAAACTCATTTATAGTACAGATGTACTAATTATTGTCTGCTCCCAGGTGTTTATAATCCCAATCAAAGCAAAAATGTTGCACAAAAGTAGTTATCATTAGTGGGATATCAATTATCTCCAAGAAACAATGTCAGATTTTTCTGCTCAAACTATCATTTGGTGGACCAGGGTTGTTCTTAATTAAACATATTTGACATTGGTAATTTCTAGAATCTGCTTTAAGAATCTTTCTACTGACTGAGGGCTGCTTTGCTCAAAATTTCCTACATCATTGCTTCCATGTAGTAAGATCATACGTGCAAAACAACATAGAAATTATGCATATTAACTGGACTTTCCACAGATACCTGATATTATTTCCAGGGGATTATGCATAGTCTCCAAAGACCCCACATTAATTGGAACATCTTAATATTTTCTTTATTTTTGAATGGATCGATGTAAAATTAGAAGCTACACTAGATGTTTAAAATTTTACACTAACAATTTTGAGTACACCTTTATCCTACTTTTCCTCCATGGAGTTCATTGGTGGCTATTCCCTCTGGAATTTAATCTTCACAACAAGCCTGAAGGTGTGTGTGTGAATATATATCAAGGCCACCTAGGCAGAGTTACACCATTTTATATTTCAGTGGACTAAGATGGAAATAACTCTGTTTAGGACTGCAGTGCCAATTAGTTTCATGGCAGAGGAAAGATTTGAATGTCTCTATCTTCAGGCCTAGGTCAACACTCTCACCATTATACCACATGACCTGACAGTGGCTATATGTTATAACAATGGGGAAGCTGCGAACAGACAGTGATGGTGTCTAAGGATTCCAACAGGTCTAGAGAGAAAATGTCCTGTCCCTTTAATATGTGGAAATGGGCAGTTGAAGCTATAGCACTGAGAAAACTCCATTTGGTGAATCACATCCCATTAAGCTTTTATTAAAGGGACAGGATATGCTACTCCAAGTCTATTGGCAACTGAAGATGGAACCTGTTGTCACTTACCATTTCACATTATGTCTGTATGTGGTAGGCAGTTCTGCATAACTTAGTAGCGTTTTGTAGGGGGCAAGCATCACTCAGGTTTTGTTCTCCCTATCAGACACCTAGATCTAGGAATGCTGTAAAACCACATTTACACAAATAAAGCACAGGATAAAACCCAGATCAGGATTTGAATTAGTCATCCTCCTTTCCTCTCCACTATCACACAGGGATAGTGACAGGTGCATCATTAACACATCTCCAGCAAGTGTAATTAGTCACAAGTGCACTGAACTGCAGTGTGATAAACTGAGCACCAGAAATGGCAGCAGTCACAATTCTGTCATAACTCAAGGATTACCATAACTTCTTTATTTTAAAAAGATGCTCAATTCTGAAAGTACTTGAGAATCTCAGAATCCTTTGAAGAAAGCAAAATGAAACATTTCTTTGCTGTGCTAAGTAGCACAGAAACTAAAACAAATGCAGTTCTTCAAATGTTCAACCAAGCAAAATGAAGCAAGATCTTCATTATGGTGAAAAATCTCACAAGTAGAAATAGTACAACTAAATGTGTGACTTTTGCTAGAACTTGTATTTGGGGAGAGATGGTAGCCCACAGCTCAGTGAAGCATCACATCTCTTGGCGTCTCCAGGGCAAAGACCTTAAGAGAGGAAGGGACTGGCATTCTCCAGAAGTGGTGATGCTCTAACCTCTGTCAAAGCTCTAACCTTTAGGGATGAGAATGTGGTTCAAGGGCAGAAAGTCCTGGATCCAATCCCTGGCATTTCCAGTTAAAAGGACCAGGCAGTAGATGATGTGTAAGACCTTTGCCTGAGACCTTGGAGAGCCTCCGGCAGTCCAAGTAGATAATACTGACTTTGATATATTGAGGGTCTGGTTTGGTATGAGGCAGCTTCATGTGTTCACATCCTCCATCGGCCGCATTCTTTTTGCAAGTGTGCTACCCCTGCATCCCATGAGTTATGCACTGGTGTGGCTCAAATGTGCTATAAATGTAAATAAACACATTCTATGGAAAGATTCAGCCAGAGATGGAGCCTTATTTCAGAACAGAAAATAATGAACACAATATGCTGCTTTACACTGAATCAGGCTATTGATCTATCAAGGTCAGAACTATCTGTTCTGACTGGCAGTGGCTCTCAGAATCTCAAACAGTGATCTTTCACACCACAGATTCCTTGATCCTTTTAACTGAAGCTGCTGGGGATTGAACCGGGGACCTTCTGTATGCAAAGCATATTCTGTGCCACTGAACCATGCTTGCCCCAATCCAGAGAAGACACTGTACGAAATAGATGAAAGTATTAGATGCAGCTATTATTGCAGGAAAAAAAATGTGCCTAAAAGATGTACGCTCACATGATGGAAAGGAAGATAATTCCACTTCTGCTGGGATCATTAGCAAACCCAATTTACCGAGGTATTCCTTTCTGACCCTTCCAATTTCCAAGCAGAAAGATGTATACATCTGAGATTGCAGAACAGTATTTAGAAAGTAGAATTTACAGGCAGGTTTGGGGTAACATGCAAAACACCTTTGGGAGAAGCTGGACAGGACATACTTGATATGCAAATTTGACATCTAGATAACTTGTATTTACTTGGCATTAAAAATAACCAACCTAAAATCAATACAAATACTGTGTCTCATAGAGACAGCCTTCCTGGTGTTGTGGGACTACAGAGGAAGCCCCATCTTTGAAATCTCTACGGGAAAGAAAAGTGAGAAAGGGAAAATAGTACAGCAGAGTTTACAACTGTTACAGCCTTGTGGTACATCAAAAACTAACAAATGTGTATCCCAACAAAAGCTTTTATGGCCCACTTCTTCAGATTCTATGAGTGGAAAAGGAGGTGGGGAGTAAAAGAGGGAAGGTGTGTTAAAGGAAAAGGAAGTCACCTGTGCAACATTACTTGGGAGTAAGGCTGATATATACATTAAAAAAGGATTGGACTAACAGGAAATTCCTATGCTATGATTTGTTTTCATCTTATATTGGTCCAGACTTTCTTAGGCAAAAAAGGGATGGGGGCCACAGAACAGATTATTTGAATTAAAGGAAAGTGGGTTGTGATGGGTAGCTTACCTTTCCCAATATCTTTTGATGGGGGAGAGGGAAAAGCAGGGTGGGGAAATCCTACAAGAAAGGCAATGAGTCCATACAAGTGTGAGTGTAAGAAGAAGAAGAAGAGTTTGGATTTATATCCCCCCTTCTCTCCTGCAGGAGACTCAAAGGGGCTTACAATCTCCTTGCCCATCCCCCCTCACAACAAACACCCTGTGAGGTAGGTGGGGCTGAGAGAACTCAGAGAAGCTGTGACTAGCCCAAGGTCACCCAGCTGGCGTGTGTGAGAGTGCACAGGCTAATCTGAATTCCCCAGATAAGCCTCCACAGCTCAGGCAGCAGAGCGGGGAATCAAACCCGGTTCCTCCAGATTAGATACATGAGCTCTTAACCTCCTACGCCACTGCTGCTCCATAAGAGAACACTTCTCTCCTTTTTGAATTTTGAATGACCAGAAAACTGGGGAAATACAGCTACATATGCATATACTTCTGCCAGTTTCTGCCAGTATGCCTCTGGCAGGCAGTTGTCTTTCATCCTAATTCAGCTTGTAATGCAGCTGTGAGGTTACCTTGAATCTACACGTCTGTCTGTCTGTCTGTCTGTCTGTCTGTCTGTCTGTCTGTCTGTCTGTCTGTCTGTCTGTCTTCTAACCTGCCACTTCTCGACCACTCTGGGCTCAGGGCAGCTTATATCATACACAACCATTAGAATCATACATTACAAATGTATGAAGGGCATTATTCTGTGGCACCATAAATGTCTTGAAGGGCATTATTCTGAGGCACCATAAAACGTACCATGTAGAGCCAGTTGGAGGTGAAAGAGTGGGAAGGGAATAACTAATGCAACAACAAAGGGAAAGTAAAAAAATAATTTCAACAACTAAAGGAAAGAAAAGTGAAAGGAAAGTGGGAGAGGGGACTGGGGACAATGACAAAGACCACTTAGTGAACAACTGTCTCTGCCCTTAACCATGTACCTAGCAGAACTTCTCAGGGGCCCTGTGGTGCCAAGGCTTTTGCAACATGCTGAAAACATATTCCAGCCTTGATGTTTTCCCATGCAAAGATGACTGCTCACCCAAATTCTTATGGAGACTGGCAGACTCCAATACTATCACAAGATTAGTGACATTTGTTACACAGCTTTTTGCCTGCACAAAGTCACACGAATGGCCTTGCTTGCAAAGGAAGAATGTAAAGCTCTGAGCAGAACCTTTGTTTGTCAGTGCTGAAGTATTCACTGGTGTATCTAGAGCAGGGACTCAGATGTCAGGAACTACAATTGTCAGCCCCACCAGCATGGCCACTGGCCATGCTGGTAGGGGCCAAGGGGAATTCTCAGTTCTGAAATATCTGGAGAGTTTGGTGTTCCTACCCCTGATCTAGAGGGGTAGAGGGGTCATTTGACCCAGGCACCATTTTCCTGGGTCATGTGGGGGGCACCTTTTGTCCCCCACCCCTTCTCCCCCTATGCCTAACCCCCCTGGCCGAACTCCCCCTGCCAAACTGAGCAGCACCAGCAGCCCTCGGCCAGCCCCAGTCCCAGCAGCGTTGCCACTGCCCTGCACAGCTGCTCTGGAGGCTCCTTCTCTTGGCCTGGCCTGGCCTGACATGACTGCAGCTCTAGCTGTGTGACTGCCAGGCCAGGTACAGGACCCATTTCTGCTTCAGTCATGGAAAGGCAGAGCATACAGATTAACATTACAAGAGGAAAGGGGACAGTTCCACTCAACAACAGAGAATTGCTGCTGATTGTCACTTTCCCTCTAATTTTAGAAGAATACATTAGTATTTTGGCAGTGGAGCTGTATTGCAGGGAATGTCCCACCTCTGAAGACTTCTTTCAAAAAGCATATAAATAGAACCTTAATTTTAAAAACAAGTTCACAAATTGGCTTGAGCATGCTGGGAGTGTCACAGTGGTGTCACAGGCACTAAGCACTTAGAGATAGTGTGGCATGGTAATTAGGACAGAGACCAGAAAGACCACAGTTCAGATATTACCTCTACTTGGAAATCATTAAGTAGCCTTACCAAGCTGTGGTCTCTTAATATTTGCCCCCTGTTGCAATGCGAATATAAAATTATTGAATTAATTTGCAAAGTAAGGCTTGCTGAGATAATCTGAATGGTGTACTTTGAATATCCTAAAACATTATATAAATGCTAATTATCATTAGGCATTACTTGCCCACGACATCAACAGTAACACATTCCCCAATGGACCTCAGATCGCAACAGACAGGCTTAGAAGAGATGGGGAATGTATTTCGCACTTCTCATTGTGTTTTTTTTTTAATTAAATGACAATCTGTTAGGGTGCTTGTGATAACAAGCTATCTCTCTTCCAGGACAGCATAACTAATCTGGAGCTGAAATGAGATGGTTGTGGTGGGGAGAGGCTTATTAAACAAATGAGCCCCCCACATGCCCCCCACCCCTTTAGTGATTTCTGTGTAAAAGAGTGAAAAACATATTCGTGGTATGGGCATTGGAGGGATATGCATGTACCCTATAGTCCACCATCTGTTTCATCTAGTGATGCATAGCAAAGCGTGACTAAACATGAACTGGCGAAAAGCCTTGTTTCCGGCAAACAGTAGCCAGTAAACCATAACAAGGTGGGCAGTGTTGGGCTACAAGAGGGAAAGGACAGGGAACAGCTTTTCTTCCTCTCTCATAATACTGGAATGTGGGATCATCTGCTGAAGCTGGAAGGTGAGAGGTTCAAAACAGACCAACAGAGTATTTCTTCGCCCTAGGATGTGGTGATGGCTTCCAATTTGGAAGGCTTTAGGAGGGGAGTGGACATGTTCATGGAGGACAGGGCTATCCAAGGCTACTAGGCAAAATGTATACTACTCATGATGCATACCTATTCTTTCCAGCATCAGAGGACCATGCCTGTTATATGAGGTGCTGTGGGACACCGGCAGGATCATGCTGCTGCAGTTGTCTTGTTTGTGGGCTTCCTAGAAGCACCTGGTTGCCCACTTTGTGAACAGACTGCTGGACTTGACGAGCCTTGGTCTGATCCATCATGGCTTTTATTATAATCTTATGTTCCTATGAATACATTTCCTCAGTTCCAATAATTGGATTGGGATCACACAGCGATCGTATACCATTCCAAGTATTTTCTAAAAAAAGCATCAAGGCGGCAGTGCAGAGAAGTAATAACTGTGAAACTGTGGACAGTCTAAGTTTGTTTTAAGGGGGCACTTTTTTACCTCCCCCATTTGTGGTGGTAACTTTTGCATCAAAAATTGGCACAGCACCAATCACAATTTTATGGAACACCAGTATTCATTCTACCATTAACGTATGTGACTATACTTCCACTTCATGAACCAGTCTCAACAACTTAACTGCATATGGAAAGAGGACACCATGGTGTGTCCCCCATTTTTCATTTTTGATACCCTAAACGGGGGCTGCAGGAACTGACACAGGAGTTTCTGTTCCTGGCCAAAATTATCTTGTTATAGACATCTTTGTTTTGATGTTCTCTGGTAGAATTCAAAGGAACCAACTTTTCATTATACTCAATTATTCTGAGGAATAGTTATTCTGAGGATTGTTGTTGTTACCTTCATTAGATGCTTAAATTTTTTATTAATACCTAAAAGCAACTTAAGAACAAGCAGGTTGCAAAGCTTAGAAATATAAATAGGTACATTTATGTATTATACGGATAGATAAGTCCATATTTTTTCCTTTCCAAAGTTCTATTAGCCCCAGCAAAAAGGCCTCTGCTCTCACTTTCATTTTTAAAATCTTTTCGATTGTTGACTGTATTATTCCCCAGAATTTTCTGCCCTTGTCACAATTCCACTGCAGATAATAGAATGTCCCTCTTTGTGGTGCTCACATTTCCAATATTTATTTGAGACACTTTTATATGTTTTTGCTAATTTATCTGGGGTCATATATTATCTGTATATCATTTTATTAAAATTTTCTTTCAGATTAGAGCATAATGTATATTTAAGACCCCTTGACCGCATATTTTCCCATGCTCTAACTGAATGTCATATCCAAAATGTATAGCCCATTTTATCATACACTCCTTTACTTGTTCTCCTTCTGTTTCCAATCTTAACAATAATTTACACATTTGGGCAATTATACGTTCATCATTTGTACACAATTCAGCCTCAGATTCCATCTTAATATCATCAAAGACATGCATCTTTTTATCTGTTTTAAATCTCTCATTTAACTGTAGATAAGTAAACTATTCACAGGAGGTTCCTTTCAGCTGTAGTTGCTGTCATGTTTTCAACTTTCATTCCCCTTGCACGAAATCTAAGATACCACGAAATACAATCAATTTCTTCTCAAAATTCATTTTGTGTTTAAAAAATGCCTCATGTGAAATGCCTTCACGAGCCATGGACTATTTACTTTTTGGAACTCTGTTGTCCTCAGCAGCTCTTACCCTGGGTCACTATTCCTGCTTATCGAGAAGGGCCCTTGTCATCAACAGGAGCTCTCTTTGATTTTGATTCTACTGGTAATATGTGGTGACAGAAGACAAAAATGTTAAATGGAACCAGGAAGGAAGACTGACAGTTCCTTCTCCAAGTGCTGCTCTTTCATTTCACAGCAAGGATATGAATTCCAGCCCCAGGCACAGTCGAGGGTTTTTTGTCTTTATACGTATATGTGTATTTGTTTATGACTCTTGAATCGTCCTTGTTTTAGAAAGGGACTCTATTTGGGCAATAATGTTATTTAAAAATGAAGATGAAACTGTTAACCATATCTGACCATAAAATACAGCCCGGAAACCACACAGCACCCAAATCACTCAGTCTGTTTATATACAAATTCCCATTTAAATGAAGTAAATTTGCACAATCTCAAAACAAACAAAAAATAATAGTGCAGCGGTCTTCCTACCATCCCCAGGAAGGCTGAACCACCATGTAGCTGTTTCCAGTTTGATCAATTTACCTTTCTGGAGCTGCCCCACCATCTTCAAGAAGCAGACTTGTATGTCTTTGCTTCTCCCATTTTATTTCCTCTCTTAGTAGCAAGTAGTTTGTTAGGGAAAAGGTTTAAACCGTGTTTCACATGAGCATTTATTTCCTTTCTGTAGTGCCTCTATTTTTATGTATCTGATTTAACTTGATTCTCTTTCTATTAATATTATTTTATTATTAGAAATGAATTTTCTTGTTTACGAAGCTTGTTCCCCTTCAGATCTTTACAGCCCAATCCTAAGTAGGTTGGTGGGCAAGGACGGCAACACTCTGGCTCCACCCTTCCCCTTCCAAAGTGTTTTCCCACAGTGTGGGAAGCCCAAAAAACAAACGTGAACGGCCCAAGAATCCCCCATATGGGATAGGAGAGATATGCCACAGCAAATGTTAAGGTTTCGGTGGCTAATACCACATAATAAATGTGTTTTCTCCTTATTAGCAGAAGGATGCTTTTGCTAGCCACAGGGGCTTCACAAGTATTAGGGATTTGGGTATCAGGGACTATAACTGAGAAAGATCTAGTACATAGGTGTCAAACTCGCGGCCCTCCAGATGTTATGGACTACAGTTCTCTGCTAGCATCATGCTGGTAGGGAATGATGGGAACTGTAGTCCATAACATCTGGAGGGCCGCAAGTTTGACACCTGTGGTCTAGTATGTTGATGACTGTTTCACACCTAAGCTTAAAGGCTTGCATAAAAAGCCACTTCGTCAACTTTTCTTTTCAAATCTACGTGTTCTGTGGCAGTCATTCACCCATGTTACACATGGAGCAGATTGCAGCAGTAGAGCTGGAATATGACTCAGTGCATAAAATATTACTTACTTTATGAGAGGCTTAATTTATCCCAGGGCTTACAATGGCTCAACCTTGATATCTGTTGTTAATTTTTAAATGTTTTATTTTATTCCATTTTTATGCTGCTGTCCCAGTGAAACTGGGCTCAGGGCAGCTTCCAGCATACTACAATCCATCAGTCATAATACAATCAAGGATAATAAAATCACTTTTAGTATAAAATCAGTTCAATTAAAATTCTAGGATGTTGTTCCTTCTTTCTATAAAGTATGGCATTCCAATGTTGTCCAAAGGTAGATTATTGGAGGGACAAAAATGGGAGACCCAAATGTCTAGGATGTATGAAGACAGAAGTGTCCTTGACCAGGAGCAGAGTGAATTTCCTTCATCACTGAGTAACCACAGAGACCCCCACACATTTTATTCCATTTTTATCAGGCAGAAGGGAGTTGAAAAGACTATGGCCTCAACATCTCATTGAGGACGTTAGACATGGTACTTGCAGAGATCACGCTGTACTGAGATCATGACTTAGAAAGCAATGCTCAGAATCCTGATCCTGCTCAGATCTGTTCAGGGGAGTAGATGGGGACGGGTGGGACTCTACTTCCTAAAAGCATACCATTTAGGACAAATTATCAGTGTGGAACCACCTGTGCTGCCCATCATACCTTAATCTCAAATTCCATCCTTTAATGAAGGTTGACAATGACATGTCTTGCTGCAAGGATGGTGCATTTCTGTACATGAACAGTATTTACATTTGACTGAAAGTAAAGAGAAGCAGCACAGCTCATTATGAGCTACACATAGCCATTGCACCTAGTTCCCTGGTCACCTTGAAGCTTCTGATTGCCACTAGCCAGACAGGAAAGATTCTGTGATCTGGAGGCAAATTATGTTACATGCAGTCATCCAGCTGCACACAACTTTGTCCGGATTAGCACCCCCCACCCCCAAACCCAGCAGCCATTAGAGGCTATACTCTGATGAGGAAGATTGGTGCATGGGGAGAGGCTCCTTGTCCTGCCAATTTTCCACACAGAAGTCTCCTTCAGCCCCCTGCTTTGTCATCAAAGCACACCTCATTTATGGCAACCAGGGCCAGAGACATTCAGAGGGGGTTTGCCATTGCCTGTCTCTGCACAGTGACCCTAGTATTCTTCAGTGGTCTCTCATCTAAAGGAGCTTGTCTGGGCTATTCAGGTCAGGGTTGTTTAACCCTAGAAGATAAAATTTTGTCAGCTGGACACCAGAGGGCACTGCAATACAAATTATTTGCCATGTCAGATACCCGCTAGCAAAAGCACAGGCTTTGGCTGCTGGGTTATGAATCTGTGCTCTCTGTTTAAGGAATAAAGGAGAATGGTTACCATATGGGGACACCTTTGGGAATTGTGGGGCTGTGACACAAAGGACAATCAGAACAGAAATAATCACTTTTAAGATAGCCACTGTGCCTTGAATTTAGTAAACAGAGGAACACTGATTACGAGGCTAAGGGGGAATTATTCCAGATGCAGAAATATTATTTCAAATGCATTTTCCTATGTTTTTCTTTGTGGAGCCCAAAACGCTTCTAAAAAAGAAAGCTGTCAACACAAACACATTCTACAAGGTACAGATAGCATAAATAGCTGCTCTGAAAGAATGAAACATTTACCAATCTCTAAATGACAGTCAAAGAATATGTACTCAGTACTGGCAATTTGGGGCACCATGCAGGCATCCATATGCAAAAAGTAGGTCCATACAATACAGTGAAAATCTGGCTTTCTGAACATTATTTCTCCATCCTCCTCAAATATTAATTTATTGCTATATTGCTAAAACGCCAAAAAGAAAAAATATTCTCATTGCTAGAGGCAAAATCCACAATCAAGGTTTCTGTATTGCATTCAGAAGAAGGATGGAAAATGGAATCTTTTCTGCTCTTTGGCAGCAGTGAATATAAAGTTCTTATAATCTTGAACCATTTTTCCAGCTAGTTCCATTCACCAATCCATTCTGATATCCTGTTTTAACACACGCTTTACTTCATAGATCATCACAGTCATAGCTAGCTGATCTGTCAACTCCAACTTTAGAATGAACACGTTGTTTGTGCATATGGGGTGGCAATGAGGCAAGTATCTTGCCAGTTCCTTGTGACCTCTATACGTTGGCAAGAGCTCATGACTTCAGCCCTTCTCATTCTACCGAAGATCAACTCTGACACTGTGTTGCAGTATCGGAAAATAGAGGCATACAGTGATCATAAGTGAAGAGAGTAAAACATTTTAAAATAGTACAGTCCATTAACTCGTCTGTCTATATATAAACTTTTATTTTGCTGTATAAGCTGCTATTCGGCACCTTCTTCCTTTCACTTAGGGTTGTTTCATCTCAGGGGAGCAGAGTTCTGCTTTCTTCTGCTGAGCCCAGTCCTGCTCATCTGCACTGCAGAAGGATGTCTATGAAACAGTGCCACTGAGGGTTGCAATGCCTGAATGACATAAGCTGATATCAGAGTAGAGTTCTTCCTTATCACCCTGTATCTTGTTTGGTGTTACGAGAACTGCACTGTAAGTGACAGATATTGAAAGTGCCCTCAAAATCGTCTTCTCAAAGCTATGATAATCACTGAGCCTGACTAGGTGTTGTCAGATTATTTATTTATTTATTGGGCTTGCTATCCCACCCTTTCCCAGCTGGAGCCGGGCTCAGGGTAGCTCACATGCATAATAAATGGAGTACAAATGCCATAAAACATAGCAAGCAATTAAAACAACAAAAGTTTGATCTTTTCCTCTTACAATTTCTAAAGATGGCAGCAGCAATTTATCACGTCGGGGACCATTTTGGGTTCCAAATTAGCCTATTTTTTTCTTCCACACTCTATAAATAATAAAACAAATCAGGAGTGGAGAGGAGGGGTAGATCAGGAGGCCAGCAAGATTGAATAAGAGCCATAGCTGCCTCAGTCAAAGGCCCAGTGGAACATCTCTGTCTTGTGGGACTGACTGAGGTCCTGCAGGGCCCCGGTGTCAGCTGATAGAGAGTTCTACCAGGCCAGAGCCAGGGCTGAAAATGCCCTTTAAGTATTCTGCTGGGGGGCCTGAAAGAAGACCAATTAGTTTCATGTAAACAAAACAAAAATAAATTGGCCATTTTGCATTTCTGGCCGCCATTTTGTGGTGGTTCCAGTTTTTTAAACTTTTTTTAAGGTTTGCAGCGATGAAGCTTCAAAGCGTCATGCTGTAGTTTTCTCGGGGTCATAGCTATATTGACACGACCCCCCAATTTTTTTTTAAAAAACCTGACAGAAATACAGCATGAGATGGCTGGTTTGAGCTGAGAAAATGGTGCCAATGAGGAAATCAGGGGACTGCGGAGAGGCATGGGAAATGTTTTAAAGAGATAACACAGCAAATAAAAACATTTTCAAAAAATTGTTAGGGAACAGCATGCAAATAAAACGTTTTCAGGCAGAAAATAAAATGTTTTGAGCTAAAAGCCACACGGAACTCCATGGAGGAAATGTTTTATTTCCTTCCTGAAAGTGTTTGATTTATATTGTGCGGAAAGGACCTATGCTTTACAGAATGCTGAACTGCCGATTAAAGTGATGGAAAGCACCATCAAACTGCACCCAACTTATTACAACCTTGTAGGGTTTTCAAGGCATGAAGTGTTCAGCATTGGTTTGCCATTGCCTGTTTCTGCACAGCAACTCTGGACTTCATTGCTGGTCTCCCATTCGAGAACCACCCTGTTTAGATTCTCAGATATGACAAGAACAGGCTATCCTGGGTCATCCAGGTCAGGACCTTTTGTGTTTGGCAATCATGCAAATGATGTCTCTGTCTAATTGAGCTATAGTGTCACTGATCAAAATGAGACTGTGCTTGAGTGAGTGGCAATTGCTATTTCCTAAATAAGCCACTATGTCACTACTCTTCATACAAAGAGAGCCAAGTTTAAAAAAAATCATAAGTAGCAGGGAACAAGTAAGACATTATAACAATGCCGTTGTAAAGATGGCAGCAGAGAAACTAGAGGAATTTCAAATAAACTGGGCACAAGTGAAAGCTCAGTCAAGGCATTACTTTTGCTGAAATTCAATCCTTCATGTGCTTCACCGCTACAACTTGTTTCCAGTCCTATAAACTGGCTGGCTTCTGCTAAGTAGATTTGTTTGCATTATCCACACATCTGTACATAAGTACTCATATAAAAATGAAAGAGAATGCATTGTGACTAATATCATTTGAAGAGAAAAGAAAGGGTGTTTTTTTTTCCAGAGATGAGTTTTAATTTCTGGGTATCCAAGTTGTCAATTGAAACAAGAAAATGATAACTCTACATACAATGCTGATTGCCACCTTGGGGTCAGGAAGGAATTTTCTTCCAGCCCAGAGTGGTCAGGGTCCTAGAGGGGTTTTGTTGTCTTCATCTGAGCAGTTTCGAATTTCCTGCATTGTGCAGACCAGATGAGGTCTTGAGGTTTTCTAGCTCTATGTTTCTGCATTTCCAACAATACTAACAGGAGCACACAGCTTCAGTGCAATCTACCAGTTAAGTGCTGTTTAATTACATCAAAATCACAGCATCTTGAAAGGAGTGGTATTATTTCAATGTAAAACTAATGATGAAATGAAATAAACAAGTCTAGTTATTTTCTTTAATTTAGTTACTGAGAATGAATGAGCAAGATATCCTTTGCACTTTTGTATAACTGTTTTACTGCCTTTAGGAGTCATCCTCCGCTTGAAGGTTCTGAACTTTGTCTGGATTTCATCCTGTGTTATTGGAATTAGCAACCAATTAAGGTGAATTGATCACAGGATTCTAATTCTTTCTTTCTGGCTGTTTCTTTAGACAGCATCACTGATTCCAATGGGATATTTCTCCCTCCCCTTTCCCTTCCCCCCCGAAAATAGTATTGGATTTGGGGAGAAAACTTGGAAAAACCACGGCCTTTCTTCAGTTCTCTGTGTTCTGTGCTTCAATTTGATATCTCATTTTTCTATTTGTGACAGAACCAGTGGCGTATCTGCCAATGGACAAGGGAGGGCACTTGCCCCGGGTGCCCCCTTGTGGCGGGCGCCAAAAATGCAGGTTTGTTTGTGGGTTTTTTGTATTTTTAGTGTTTTTTCTGTTTTTGGCCTGCAGGGGGCGCCGTTTTTAGGCTAGCAACACCAAAATTTCAGGGCTTTTTCGGGAGACTCTCCTAATGATATCACCCAGGTTTGGTGAGGTTTGGTTCAGGGAGTCCAAAGTTATGGACTCCCAAAGGGAGTGCTCCCATTCCCCATTGTTTCCAATGGCAGCTAATAGGAGATGGGGGCTACACCTTTGAGGGTCCATAACTTTGAACCCCCTGAACCAAACTTCACCAAACCTGGGTGGTATCCTAAAGATACTCTGAAATGTTGGTGCTTTTATCTTAATAATTTAAAAGGAGAATCTGGGCTCTCCAGTTTAAACACCATTGAAAATGATGCTGTTTGGGGGTGGATTCCAGCATCACTTGTTTAAACAAGGGAGTCCAGATTCTCCTTTTAAATCCATCTTAAAGGGAGAATCTGGGGTTCCCAGTTTAAATAACATTGAAAGTGATGCTGTTTTTCCCAATTAGGGGGACTGGATACAACACCATAAAATGTTTTCATAGCAGTAATAAAACATTTTGAAAGCATTTTGAAAATGTTTTCAAAAAATTTATTTCTGCTGTGTGACATGGCCCATTGCTGTGTTCAGATTTGTGAGTTGGTGCATGTTCTATAATTGTGACTTTGAAACGACCTGGTGGAAAAAATCATTGTTTGGTCCTGATGGGGGAGGGTGGCCGCCCATGGGGTGGGGGCACAAAACTCAGATTTTGCCCCTGGGCTCCATTTCCCCTAGATACGTCTCTGGGCAGAACAATCATTCTCCAAAACTGACTCTGATGTTACAAATAGACAGATAACAAAATCACATTTTAGCGGTCTTGGTATGAGCAATAGTATCCTTTCCTAGATCAATACTTCTTTGAAAGGTTGGAAACAGGGTAGGGCGGGAATTGACAAATGGTCAATTATGTCTGTAGAAAAAGATTTAGAGGATGTCTCCAAATCTGTGTGAAACTTTCTCATTATAGCATAGTCATTAATGACCTGGAAAGAGGAATGAACAAGTGAAGTGACTAAATTTTCAGATGGTGCTAAATTATTCAACACAGTTAAGTCTAAAGCAGACTGTGAGGATTTACAGAAGGCTTTCACAGTATTGGGAGAAAGGGCAATGGAAATGGCAGATGAAATTAAATGTTTGTAAATGCAAAGTGATGCACACTAGGAAAAAATAAAGCTCAGTCATATGTCTACTTCAATAAATTCTAGCAACCAGTATTCTAAAAGAAGATTCTCGGGCCCATCAAAAAGGGCAAAAAATGTTTGGGACGATTCTGAAAATGAAGAAGATAAATCTAAAAACACATAGCGGTAAAATCTCAAAAAAATGACAGAGAAAAGTAGAGGGGGTTAGAAGTAGGTAGAACCGTGTATGGTTTGCACAAAGTGAATATTCAAGTTGTGCTTAATTAAAGAGCTGGTTTTTCAAACACGACAATAGATAACAGTGCACAATGCTCAACTAAGAATAAGTTCTTTCTTGACACTTCCAGTTGCTACACAACTTTTCTACCCCTTCATTTATTGTACGTATTTTATGAGAATTTTTATCTCATCATTGCGTGTCAGCTTAAAATGGCTGAAAGCATATAAACGCTCTAGATGCATCACTTGGTTAGATGAGTTACACATTCTCATTTGATTTAGCAAAGCTATTCTTCAAATATATATATCTGGAATAAATATACGTATTCGTTTCTAACTGTCACTTTTTTTTGCCAAAGAATGTGGGTGATTCTGTTGGGAATTGGAAGAGTGGTAAAAACTCTTTTAGAAATTTCCAAGTCCCCTGAAACAGCTATATCTCCAAATGTTGCCTGAACAGATTTAAGTAGACACTGAAATTGCAATAGCATAGTTGCTAAGAAGCGAGCCACGTGAAAATACTTTCATTTCCCAGTGGGGTTTGGGTTTTTTTGGTTACTTTGTCATATGGCGGATAATATGCTGTTAATGTGGAATCTGTTTTATCCATTAGCCGTTTTGAATTTTATTTGATTAGCTGGATGTTTAATTTTTTTCAGCACACGTATTTTGCCGCTTTCAACACACTTCCCACAAAAAGAGTTGTCTCTTATATGCTATGTTATGAATTTATGATATTTTAAACTGCTCTGAAAAATAAGTTGCATGCTTTTAGTAACTTTATTTTTTTTAGCGTTATTAATTTTATTCCTGTTGTGAACAGGCAGATTTCTAGAAAAGCAGTCTATAAGTAATCTAAATTTATGGGGACCAGCACCAAGTACACAATAAAAATATGTTCCTTGCAGATCTCATTTCTGAGAAAGGAGGGATGTGGTTCAAGGTTTCCTCCATAAACCTAAGAGAATGGGAAAGAACACACGGAAGGAACCATTCTGAAAGGTACATAGGCCCCATATATCTGTAAGTATCCTTAGATCTGTTCTTCTGTGTTCATGTGAAGGGATTGTTCCTCGGTGCTTGTGGTGAAAGCGGGCAGCACGGCACTCCCAGATGTTTGTGGGACTACAGTTCCCATCAGCCCCTGCCAGCATGTGCCAATTGGTCCATGTTGGCAAGGGCTGATAAGGAAACCAATCGTAATCCATAACTTATCCTAGAATTATAAGGTGCTCCACCACTATTCAGAATGCCTTTAGAAGCTAAATTATCACAATTTCATCACATCACTAGAAAGCTCTTAGGCAGACAAACCAACTGAAACTTCCTGAGTCATTCTGATCTATGTTTTGATAGTTTGTGTATGCAAAGACCAGTACTTACAATCTAACAACAACTTGTCAGCAGTTTGTCACTATTCATTGACTTGGCAGGAGTTTAGCTTATGCTAATTTTGGTGTAATAATGGAATAATATTTACTATGCACTGCCAATATGGCAAAAACATTTTCCTGTGAAATAGCCCAAAAAGGAACCTCAGTTTATTAAAATGTATCCTGTTGATCAAATCACACACTCAGCTATCTGAACAGCACTAACTTGCATGGTCAAGAGGATGAAAACCTTGAAAAGGGTAGGCATAAATGGCAGAGGTATAGCAAGGGAGGAAAGCGCCCAGTGCACCAGTGTGTTCTCTGCCCCTGCCCCACCCCAGAATGCCCCCATTCCACCTCAGAACACCCCCAGAACGCCCTCACCACACCCCCACAGGGATGCGCCCGGTGCATCGCGCGCCCCCAGTCCCCTTGGAGCTACGCCTCTGATAAAAGGTGGCTTCTCAATGCTGCTCCATTTGGTACAAAAGGAAGCACAATGAAGTCTCTGGGATACAATCTAGTTTCCTATCTCAGAACTGCCAGGTGGGATTCTCCACCTATGTTCAAGAGGAAGGGAAAGCCCTTTTGGTGACCATAAGAAATATATTCCAGGGCAGATGTTAATGGACACAGTGAAATGTTCCAGTTGAATTGATTAAAGAAATAGAACCAATGAGATATTCTTTTAATTGGGTTCACCAGGATATCTCAGAAGAAAAATAAAATGAAATCACAGCACATTCTGCCAAAGTAGTATTTGGGTTTATTTTTGGAATTTCAGACAGGGGAATTTGCTGGGTCACCTACCCTGAATTTGGAGACTCCTCCAGTATCTAGAGACGTCATGATGGGGCCTCTGAGGGAAACTCTTGATGTGGCAACTATCCATGGTTTGCCTCCCTTCCAGAATTTGAGATGAAGAGCTGGAAATTCCTCAGACATCTGCCCTTGAATTTGAGGTGTGTGGATTTATGCATGGATTTTCTCTTCCAGGTTTTGCCCATTGCTGGCAAAATGGAGAATAATTTCAGAACGAAAGGGTTCAAGATATATCTGAATAGCAAACGTGGACTTATTTGGAATGCAGCCTATCAATATGTCAGGGCTGGTAACCATCTTTAAACTCACAATGTACTGTGACATAAGACAGACACAGGGTTCAGGAGTCTGAAATATTTCAGCTAACACACATTTTTAACTGAAGGCACCAGTAAAACAAACCCAGCAGTCACATGGTAGCCACTGGAAGCAAATATGCAGCGGCAGCTCTGGGCAGCAAGCCATTTGCATTTGCCATACCAGCACATGCCACTGAATAAGAGAGGGATGAAGGATGAATGGCCAAAAATTGCATGGGAAAGGGTGAGTGCACTCCTACAGACTTCATGCCATTCAGAGCTCTGTCAAAGGACCTGCATTTCAAGCAGCCACTCATGCAGTGGCTTGCTGCACAAATCAATAGGCATTTTACTTACCGAACATATGACCCCAGCAAGTGGATCACAAGCTTCCTAACAGATAGGAAACAGCAGGTGAAGCTAGGAAAAATTACATCAGACACCTGTAAAATGAGCACAGGGGCCCCCAGGCTGTGTACTTTCACTTACTTTCTCTTCTCTCTGCATATGGCTGCACTTTAAGTAGATCCCATCTGTTAAAATAGTGAAATTTTGCAGATGATACAACAGCGATGGAATTGGTTACTCATTCGGGTATAACTGCTTGATAAGGAAACGCATACAGGCGGGAGGTTGAACAACTAGCCTCGTGGTGCCACTGGAACAATCTAGAAACTGAACACACTTAAAACCAAGTACAGAAATGGTGGGTAGATTTCAGGAGAAACCACTCCCATCCTACTGCCTCCTCTCACAATGCTGGACAACACAGTATCCAATAGTAGAGACCTTTTAAATTTCTGGGCTCCATACATATCTCACTTGACCCTAAAATGGTCACCTAATATCAAAAATGTCATCAAAAAAAAGCACAACAAAGGGATATGTTCTTTCTTGTATTGCCAACTCAAGGAGGCTCAAACTGCCTAGCAAGAGGAGCTGCTGATACAGTTCTACAGAGGAATCATTGAGTCTGTCATCTGCACCTCTATAACTGTGTGGTTTCGGGATTTCTACTGACAGCCCAAGGCCAAGATCGACACAGACTTCAGAGAATAATCAGACACTACCAGAAAAAAAGGCTCGAATTGCTGCTAACTCTGCCTTCCATTGAGGGACCTGTATACTGCACCGGGTCAAAAGGGCTGTCGAAAATATTTACTGACCCCTCTACGCATCCCTGGACGCCATAAAACTGTTTCCAACTCTTACCCTCTAAGCGATCAGCACTACAGAGCATTTTTGCACACCAGACAACTTCAGACATAAGGAACAGTTTTTTCCCAAATGCTGCATCACTCTGTTAAACAAATGAATTCCCTCGAGTAATGTTAAACTATTTTATTATATACTTATTATGTCATAATTACTGCACTACTTTCTTTCGCCATCATTCTACTATTTACCCATCTCCTCCCACTTATGAGCTTGTATGACTGCGCTATAGCCTGTAGCGACGACATTTTATTTTATTTTATTTTATTTTATGATTTTACATTTTATGTTTTTCATTACTACTGAATTTGCATTTCCCTGATTGCTTACTAGACCTATATGACAATCATTAAGTGCTGTACCTTATGATTCTTGACAAATGTATTTTTCTTTTATGTACACTGAGAGCATATGCACCGGAGACAAATTCCTTGTGTGTCCAATCACACTTGGCCAATAAAGATTCTATTCTATTCTATTCTATTTAATTTTAAATAGGATTAGAAAGAAGTTCCATGGCATCCATAAATTGGCCTCACTGAAGACAGTAGAATCTGCTTGAATCTTGTTTTCCAGAGTGACAGTATGATGTGAGAGGGTGGGAGCATTCACAGTGGTTAGATAAAACCTCAGTTCAGAATACCTGTTTGGCATATTTCACTTCAAAGTCATGTTGTATTAAGCATACGGGCTCAGTACACAAAACATTACAGCAAGAGAGGAAATACCCAGTACAAGGGCTAATGTGTTCAAAACATACTTGCTCTTAAGCAATCAAACACCAGAGTTGTAATGGTTTAATAAATAGGAAGGTGCCATATTACACAAAGAAGAATCAACTTTCCCTGGAGAACTAAGCTAGTCTTGCCTAGATTTATTTATTTATATTTATATTCTGCTCTTCCCCTTGCAGACTCAACCAAAGCATAAAACCATACATCTGTTTTGATCACTCCAAAAAGGAAATGAAAGAAATTCAGATGTGATGTTTCAGTATAAGCTCATTTGCCTGGCTCACTTGCAAGCTCCAAGGCTGCTAGAAAAGGGGACATTCAATATATCTGGGAATCAAAACAACTACTTAAGTTTGAACTTGAACTATTAAAGCCTAATGAGAGAGATGTGGTTAGCTGATGTGGTTGAAATGCGTCTTGTAATGTGGAAGATGCTGGGTTCAAATTCCACAGAGAGGTCGTTAACCCTGGGAAATATTTATTTCCCTCAACTTTGGTCTCTTTCTATGTGTATGGCATGTAATTTTGGTCAAAATTAATGGTTCCTCCACTCCAGAGACTTCTTGGATGGAAGGAACTGTACTTCTCAGCAACAGCAGATGAATTGGACTGAGGGATGTCGATGGAGAAATGCAGGCAGAAGATGGCAACTGGCACAGGCAGCAAATATATCTGTGAAGAAAGTAATCCATGGAGGCTGCCTGGTAAACTAAACTGCAAAGCAGGTCCAGGGTGGACAGCAACGGCAGCAGCTTGCGGTGCTTGTAGAAATAATAGTGACTCACAGACAAGCTGTGAGGATTAATTAACTAATGTTTGCAGAAGACTTTGAAGATGAAATGAATTTAGTGTTTCATTAACTATTAATGTGTCTGGGCGGAAGAGAAGGAGAGTTGGGGGTGCATACATAACACCCTTCAGAGCCAGAAATTGTGAGAATTTAAAATGTATTTTAAATGGAGGACGGCTATGAGTGGGTGTCATGAAGGACTGCGTTAACTCTCTGTGTTTGTAAGGCTTTCTGAAACATCCAAGGTGGCTGCTGAGCCAAAAATCTTGTCCATTTCACCATTCTGATCACAGGATGAACAATTAAGAGATTTCAGTGAATTTTTTTTTGGTAGACAGGTAAGTCATGAGCAGAAACATAGTATGTGCTTACTTCTCAGTCATGGTGATCACATTCATAAGAACATAAGACTAGCCTGCTGGATCAGACCAGAGTCCATCTAGTCCAGCACCCTGCTACTCGCAGTGGCCCACCAGGTGCCTTTGGGAGCTCACATGCAGGATGTGAAAGCAATGGCCTTCTGCTGCTGCTGCTCCTGTGCACCTGGTCTGCTAAGGCATTTGCAATCTGGGATCAAGGAGGATCAACATTGGTAGCCATAGACCGACTTCTCCTCCATAAATCTGTCCAAGCCCTTTTTAAAGCTATCCAGGTTAGTGGCCATCACCACCTCCCGTGGCAGCATATTCCAAACACCAATCACCTTGCTGCTCCTGGCCACCATTTTTTTAAACTACTCATGGGATGCCAAAGCAAGAACAGGAAGCATTGCTGGCGATTTGTGGGTAAAATGTTTTAATGGATATAGTACTAGGCCACTTAATATGGCTCTTATGGCTTCTTTTAACATGGATAATTTTGTGGTTGTCATTTTAGTGATTTTATTATATCATTTCTACTTTGTGAATCCCATTGAGCTGGTCTTTGGAGAAGCACCATAGAAAGAAAGCAGGAATGCAAAGAAGGTTGCAAGCAAGAAAGAAGCCCCCCAGCAGCAGTGGGGAGAGCAGTTGCTGCAGAAACATGTTGCTACTATGACCACATGCACAGGTGGGTGGGAGAGTAGGAAAGGTTAGCAGGGGGGAGTACTTTTGAGACATTCTTTCTCACTCTCCCGATTTTCATTTAGCACATATGCCTATTGGACTGGACCCAACTAAATTTGGAATTTCTACCAATTCCTTCTTTTTGTTGCAGTTTCTCAAGAACTTGTATTCCCAACAACAGCATTTTGTGGGCTGCCATGGAAGGGCAAGGTAGGAAAGCTCCATTTCTCTTTTTAGGAATTTAGTCTGGATCCAACCCACTGCGTGAAGATGGGATAACAGGTTAGATTGAGAGGAGGTATTAAGTTGCTGAATTGGCCTATCCTTGTATGAGTCCAGTTTTCTTCCTTTACCTAGTCAATGGAGTGATTTTTCAGCTGGATATTTTTCAGATGCTGGTGGAAATCACTGATCTCTAGGACACTTCTACAGAACAAGGAAACTTCTAAAGGGGATGGGCTATGGCTTAGTGGTAGAGCATGTGCTTTGCATGCAAAAGGCATGAGGTTCAATCCCTGGCAAATCCAGTGAAAGGATCAGGTAGTGGGTGATGTAAAAGATCTCTACCAGAGTCCCTGGACAACTGCTGTCAATTAAAGTAGACAAAACTGACCATGGTAGGCCAGTGGTCTAATTCCAGTGTAAGGCCACTTCATCTATTCAGCATGCAATCTGATTGAGGCATGGCTGTCAATTCCCCCAGCCCAGCTCTGGCAGTACCCAATAGAGCTCCCATCATACGTATAGTTTGCTTGGGAAGAATCTCTGCACCTGTTGTGACAGCGAGCTCGTCATTTGACATGGCCATGTAAAAATGTTTCTGTGCCATCCAAACGCTGATTGCTTTATTATTCCAATGCCAAAATCTTCTGTTCACGGAAACAGATGCTGCCTGCCATGTGAGAAATGGTGGCAATTCATCATTGGTGGTTTGGATAGTGAAGAACGCTAAATTAATGTTTTCCCAGTAATGCTGGCATAATCAAAGGCAACAGCTTCTCTCGCGCATTTAACAGTATATGAATGCCAGTCTGAGACAATTACTGCAATCATTTCAGTAGAATAAATTCTACCGGTAACAGTGAGCAACAAGCACAGGCAACTTGCTTATTCTTGGTGTAGCCATATGCAGTCTGTCTAAATTAAAAACAGGCCCTAAAGGATAGAGCAGAGCAGAGTACAAAGCACTTGTGATAACTGATGTTTGGAGAATGTTGATCACATGGCATAGCCTTTCCCTTCACAGCTGAAAGGGGAGAGCGGGATGGCTTGACAGGACACTGCTGCATGCTCACTGGGCATTTGACCTGTGAATGGCATATGATAGACAACGAGATCGTGACTATAAATAATATCACTCTCGACACCCTACCATTATCCAATTTGCACCAGTAATGCAACCCCCATGTATTTTCTCTTTTGCATCGAGGAACCTGAGCCTATAAATATCAGTGGAATTATATTTTCAGGTTTACTCAGGGTCTGCCCCACTTCATCTCACGCGCATGCCCTGGAGATCATGCAGGGTGACACCTTATGAAAACAAATTACTTTCCTACCAAGTACCATGCCCGGTCAAGCTTATATCCTCCATTTATTACTGGAGCTCTGCTGTGACCAATCTTTCTGGTCCCAGTTTTCAGTCCCTAGCTTTCTGTTTAACAGAAGAAAAAGTTTCTTCCATAGTTAGAAGAATCCTGGTACATAATGGAACAAATTAAATTAATATGGGGCTGCTGGGAGAGCATCTCTATCCAGCCGAAGCCCACACCTTCCTGAAGCATTAGAAAGTAACTGTATGGACATGATATATGCCTGTGCACAGTAGTCCCTTTGAGATTGTGATTGTTCTGGCCTTGGCTTAAGATGCTTTAGACAGGAGCTTAATCTACAATTGATTTGTATACTGTAAACTATGCCACAGCTGTTATGGCTATGCTATGCTGCATTTTGCACAAAACAATGATGATTGGAAAGCAGGGTTAAGAGATGCTGTTGGTGTATTTGTCATCCAAAGTGACTCATCCAGTAAATACCATGAACTGGAGAGTAGGAGGAACGGTAGACAATACAGTGTTTCTATGAGGAGTGCAATGGGGAAGGAAAGGCAGAATGCACACTTTCCATCACATACTAGGATCTCCCTATCTCCTTATCTTTGCCATTAACAGCAAGCCTATTATGAGCTCTGATGGTGCTACATAAGTAATGTGCCACAGAAATGGCAATAATAAAAATCAGTGTCTTGTGTAACACTGATGCTAAGGTAAGAATGAATGACCTAATTAGACCTAAGTCTTAAGACATCAGGAAAGATATTTGGAGGCTCAGCCTAAATGTGTATGACCAAGACAAGATTTGCACTGCTCTCTACAGTCATTCATTTTAATATTTCTCATGACTAAAATGAGTCCGTTTTGTATCATGCTGACTCTTCCAGAAAAAGTTAAACTCCTAGACTGAGATAGGAAGCCTGAAGTGCCCATGGGTGAGAGCCATCCACAACTACCCCTTCAATGCAATATTTCCTGGCAGGGAGAATTGAATTCTTCCTATTTTTCCCCTCACTGGGCTTTTAACTGAGATCAAACCTACATGATAGGTTTGTACCCAATATGAAGTGGAACTGACATTCTTTTGGGCTAGTTCTGAGCCATCCAACTCATTCTGTTCCAGAAACTACATTTTCTCCCCCAACACACAAAATTGCCTCAGGCAGAAGTGGGCCATTGGACCATCAGAGTCAGAACTGTCTACTCTGACTGGAAGTTGCTCTCCAGAATCTCAGGAGGAGACCTTTCACACCAACTACTCCCTGATCCTTTTGACTGGAGAGATGTCAGGAATTGAACCTAAGACCTTCTGCATGAGGAACGGTCTTGGAGTAGAAAATTCTGTCACCAGCTAAGACAAAGTTAGTATGTTGTTATTGTGTTTGTTTTCATATTAGCTGAGTTTTGTTCTAGTTTGTATTCCTTAAGTAAATTGTTGTTCTTTAAGGTTCCTTATTTAGGTATGGATTATATAGCTGCAGGAGCTCCTGTATACCGGTAGTTAAGGTGCATTAGGTTTCCAATGATCTACCATTAAAATGCCTGAAAATTCTATTAATTATAAAATCCAGACAATTTGTTTCATCAATCTAAGATATGGCACAGAGAATCTACTTGAAGCAATATAATGCTGCCAAACTGGTTATATTTATTCAATGAATATGTTAAATGCATGTAGTAACATAACAACAATTCCAACAAAGAAAAGAAAGTCACTATTGTAGTACACTCTACACGAGCCTGCCTTTGAAGAGTGTTCAGAAGCTTCACCTGGCACAAAATCCTGCAGCTAGACTGCTGATAGGAGCTAGTTAGAGATCATTTGGCCTCTCTGTTGCAAAAACTACATTGGCTTCTGAGCTGAATTCAAACTGCTGGTTATGATCAATAAAACTCTTTATGGCATTGGGGGCAGGCTATCTAAAGGACTGCCTACTCCCATACAAACCTGCCAATGTAGTGAGGTTATAGCTCCTCTGCTGGTCAAGCCTGCGTGGTATAGTGGTTCAGAGCAGGTCGACTCTAATCTGGAGAACAAGGTTTGCTTCCCCACATCTCCACATGAGTAGCAGACTCTTATCTGGTGAACCAAATTTGTTTCCCCACTCCTACATTTCTACTGGGTGATTGTGGGCTAGTCACAGTTCTCTCAGAACTCTCTCAGCCTCACCTACCTCTTGATCTTGATGGTTCACAAGTTTGTGATACACTTTTCAGAATCTAAAATATACCTTCATTTTTTCTTTGATCAGATTTATATTCAACCGACTTTAAACCCATAAGAAGACCCATTATCTTATTCCATGGCTGCAAATCTTTGGTGAAGTATCTTGTCAAAAGGCAATGGGACTTTCACAAAGACTCCTGTGGAAGCTTAGCAGTTGTAAGCTTAGCAGTTGTGGGATAAGAGGTGAATCCCCTGATGGATTAAAAGGTGTTTAAATGGCAGGAAGCAGACAGCAGGAATAAATGGACAGTAAGAGGGTAAGGGAGCAATGGGGTCCTGCAAGGATCAGTATTGGGACCAGCACTATTTAATTTCTTCATAAACAATTTGGAATTGGGATGAGCAGTGTAGTAGCCAAGCTTGCAAATAATTCCACATTATTCAGGATGGTGAAAACTGAGGTGGATTGTGAAGAGCTACAGGTTGATTCAGTGAGTGGGCAAGAACACGGCAAGTGTTCAGTGTTGATAAGGTAATGCATACTGAAAGGTAAAAGTATAAGGTAATGCATACTGAAACAAAAACTCTTAATTCTGAATATACACAATAGGGTCTGGGCTGAGATTGAAAGGGATCTTGAAGTTGTTGTCGAAGGCTCAATGAAAATGTTGACCTTGTGTGTGACGGGGTGAAAAAGTCAAACTTCGTGCTAGGAATTACTAAGAAGAAGAGTTTGGATTTATACATCTCCTGTTTCTCCTGTAAGGAGACTTAAAGGGTCTTACAAACTCCTTTCCCTTCCTCTCCCCACAACAGACACCTTGTGAGATAGGTGGGGCTGAGCGAGTTCCAAAGAAGTGTGACTAGCTTAAGGTCACCCAGCAGGAATGTAGGAGTGCAGAAACACAGATAAGAGTCTACTGCTGAAGTGGATGAGTGGGGAATCAAACCCAGTTCCTTCAGATCTGAGTCTACCTGCTCTTAGCCACTACACCACACTGGCTCTCTGGGGAAGACAACCTGAACTTCAGCAGTTGAAATGTTTATTTGGGGGAGGGGAAGAATATCAACAAAAAAGGGGATTGAAAATAAAATGGTCAAAATGCCCTTTTATGAAGCTACAGTGAGACCACATTTGGAATACTGTGTGCAGTTCTGGTTGCTGTACCTCAAAAAGGACATTGCAGAACTGCAAAAATACAAAGGTGGACAAGCAAAGGTGACAAAGGTTTTGAGATATCTTTCCCATGAAGAAGGGCTAAACAGTCTAGATGTTTTCAGTCTAGAAAAAAGAAGGCTAAAGGGAGACATGATATATGTTTTTAAAATTATGCATAGAGTGGAGTAAGTAAATAGAGGGCACGTTTTCTCTCTTTCCCATAATACTAGAACTTGAAATTCTTGGCAAAATTACTCAATAAGTTATTAAACTGTGGAACTCAGTGCTAGTGGAGGCAGTGATGGCCATGAGCATAGACAGCTTTGAGAGGGCATTAGACAGTTTCAAGGAGAAGAGGTCCATCAGTGGCTATTACATGGTGACTGAAGGGAGCCTCCATCTACAAAGACAGCAAACCGCCAAACAGTAGTGTTGGGAAGTAGCAACAAGGGAGGATCTTGGCTTCTGTGCCCCGTTTGTTTGCCTCTGCCTCTAGGGTGACTGGTGTTGGCTGCTGTGTGAAACAGTGTGGTCAGCAAGGATCGCCCACTGGTCTAGTCCAGCAGGCTCTTCTTCTGTTCTGTCAGAAATTCACAAACATTCCCCAAGTTGTATATGCACCTTAATTCATAGTAGAACTGGAACTGGAACTCATAACTTTATTAATTTATGAGTTCCAGTTTTAAAATAAACCATTTAAGTAAGGGCAGGCAAAGAGTGCAAGCCTTCTTTATAGAGCGTTTATCCTACCAGGAAAAGATGATTGCCTGCTTATCCAAAAACAGGGAAGACAACCTGAACTGCAGCAGCTGAGCTGGCTATTTGGGGGAGGGAAATAAAATAAAGAATGCAAGGAAAAGTTTTTAAAATAGGAATATTTATTTGGAATCTTTTTGTTGTGCAATTGTGAAATAGAATGTGGGTAAAATAGTGCAATACTGCAAAAAATATAGTGTGTTTTAAATTTCCATCAAATATAACCAGCCATGCGCTATTTCCTAAACATGTATTTTGGCACAGAAATGATTAGCTTTTAAGCTTTTTGAAAAATCTTGTTTTTGGCTTGAATAGGATTGCTGTTGATCTTCTGTGAAAAGTCAAGGGGGAAAAATACAGTGTTGCCAACCCAACATAAAAAGCTTGTGTTGAGGCACTTCTGAACTCACATACTTTTCAAAACAGAAATTATAGGATAAGGTCACTGCTTTTGAACCATGTGGGCAATATAGATTGTGTATAATCTTTCGTTTTGTGCTTGTTTTAGAGTAAGACTCCCTGAAACTACATTTTCCTGCACATGTTTAGCCTAACACAAAGAGGTTAACATGTTTAGCCTAACACAAAGAGGTTAACTGCTTAACAACATGCTACAACACTTGACATTTCCAACTGATTCACAGCCTTGTTCCAGCAGCCAGCTGAGAAGACATCTGCTGGAGAGCATCCTGACAGGGGTTGTGTACCTCTCGCCTTACCCTCTGCTCTTGGCCAGGATGGATTAGCAGGAGCTGATGTTGCATTTTTACTGCTGTTGCATGGTTATGGAAACTCTTTTTGGCCCCTCATATGGGGGTGGCAGTTCCTTCCTCTTGTATACCTATATGGTGGATCCCTTCTCTGCTCTTCTCAGAGACTGTTGAAAGAAGGAAGATTCACCCATTTGTCTTGCTGAAGGAACAGCAACCTGTCCAGAAGGAATGAAAATTTTCCACTGCTGAACAGGGTCAGCACTGCAGTTGAGTCAGCACTGCAGTTATACCATGGCTCAAGCTGTGAATATTTATTTTTCAAATCAAAGGAGCAGTACTTGGGCACAGGGACTGGAGGCCCCTTTACAAAGTCACCATCTGGGAATCTTTCCCTTCAGATCATGAGTGGAAATGAATCCCCAGGGACTGCCCCAGTAATGTTTTGTTCCTAATGGTCTCAGAGACTAATAACTCCTTCCCAGGAAATCTCATGGATCCTGGTGTCCTACCTCCTCCACTGTCCATGCCAGTTCTAGAATCAGAAGTAGGTACATCAGTAGACATGCCTGCACATCCCAGAAAAAGAGCTGGAATTTGTGAACCAAGAATATATGTTTTCCTAAAGCTGTAATACAAGTCACGGTTTCTAAACAGCTACAGCAGCATTTCAGGTGATCTGCTATGATCAACCCCTCTCCCCAAAAAGGTGTGTGTGTGCAGCAGAGCAAACTAATTAAACCAAAAAATACCTGCTACACTCAAGTGACTGGTTTGTGAAGAAAAACAACTACAATGAAATGAAAAATGCTCCATTAAATATAACTTGATAAAGATGTTACAGTGCAGCTGTATACCATAAAGACCCAGGGGAGGTTTGCCAGGTTTGTGGACCTAAGGCAAAATATAAAAAATTGGGATTCTTGGGTATTGGCAATAAACAAACCCTAGTTGTAGATTCATCAATGATGCCAATGATGCCCATCAATAATTATTCTCCCAAGATTTGTTATGTGATTAGTAGGGTCCTCTGCTATTTTCTGAAAACATAACTTATCACTCAGTTGTCACTTTGAGGAGGTAGTCTGAGGTATTAAGGATGACCACTCTCCCTCCTTTGTCTGCCCCCTTGATTACAGCCTTTGAGTCAGTGGCAAGCTGTTGCAGAGTTTGTT
Organism: Sphaerodactylus townsendi; assembly: GCF_021028975.2. NCBI lineage: Eukaryota > Metazoa > Chordata > Lepidosauria > Squamata > Sphaerodactylidae > Sphaerodactylus > Sphaerodactylus townsendi. The sequence continues at coordinate 71,071,522 of NC_059427.1, read as the reverse complement.
TATCTTTGTAAAGTTGTAAAGTTTAGCTTTACACAGTTGTGGGGATAGGGAATGTTGGTGCCCTCAGCAATCTCAATATCCCTCAACAAGAGCTTCTCAAATGTTAGTAAATTGGCATTATTAATTGAAGGCGGGGGTGGGGGGGGGAGACAACTTCATCTTAAAGGGATTAATCTGGTCAGAACTCTCTTACCAAAGAAGGCTTTAAGTTTGACAAGGCACATCAATTTATAAATGTCTATTCTGGTTGGGAATGTGCTGTTATGTGGTACAGGTACATACCCATGCTCAAGTTCAAAACATGCAATTGGTCTTTGTTAAGGGATCTGTCAAAAAGAATAATAACTATGTTCTGTATTGTTCCCGTCTGGGAGGACGAAAACCCCCAGGTTCCTTTGCTTGTCTTTTGCCGTTACAATCTAAGTAACCTCTTCTTTGCATAGTTCTATTTTCAAAGTGTTCATCTTCAGAACTAGTAGCTGCCTCCTCTGTTTCCAGCTCAGAAGAACTACCCTGTCTGTCAACCCATCTCACCCGCTTGCCTGACTTAAAGTCATCTCAGCACCATTTATAGATCATTTTTTGCTCATAATCCCAGCAATCTTGATTAAACTTTTTGCTTTTAATATCCTTGAACTTGTCCCTAAATGATCTAACATTCTTTTCTAATTCCTATAATTTTACATCAAATGTTTTAGACACATTGGAGCTTTTAAGTTCTGATTCCATTGTCTCAGTCTCCTGTGAAAGATGTTCTTTTTCTTGGGTGGTTGTCTATGGTAAATAACGTGAGATCAAATGAGATCAAATTTACATTCCCTTCGGGTTTGATACTTGGTACTTTCCCCCTCTTTGGCAGTCACCCCACCTTCAGTTCAGAGAATCTCCACAGTTTCTAAAAGTTCTGAAACTGTGACTTTTCCTCTTCTTTCACAGGTAAAGTGAAGGAGATCTGCATTCATTTAGCTTTCTTCAATTTTTCTCACTCTTCCTCACTTCTCCTGCCCGCACCACAGCAGTTCCTCCCACTCTTCAGGCCACCATTTCAGAAGGATCAGAAGGACTTCAAAAAAAAAAATCACACTGAAGGTCTATTATTGGAGCACTAGACCAAGTGAAACTGACAAGAAATTGACATGGTTTAGCAAACTAATGCTAGTTGGCACCCTCAAAAGAAGGCAGCAGGCAACCTTTCCAAATGGAGGCAGGACAGAAACAACGAGGAAGCGGCGGGCAGGGAAAATAGTGGATCAATTCAGCCAGGCATACTTCACAGGAGGAAAATGTCTTTGCAAACAAAAGACCATGTAAAAACCCCGAAGCACCCAGCCATGAAGTAAGTAATGCATTCATAAATGGCTAGAGAGTCACACTTGATTTATGATAACCAGGCTCCTCTCTTCCTCAGCTCCAACCTTCCCTTCTAATCTTTCCTGATAACTACAATGAAATTATATTGCATTTGCGGAAGTGGACTCTAGCTCATGAAAGCTCATGTTTGAATACATATTATTAGCCTTTAAGATTTCTATGGACTTCTGTTTTGTTGGATTTCTATTTTATTTTGGTCTGTTTTATAACCTGGATAGCACACACCAGCCTGATCCCATCAGATCTCAGAAGCTAAGCAGGATTGGCCTTGGTTAGTATTTGAATGGGAGACCACCAAGGAGGTCCAGGGTTGCAATGTAGAGACAGACAATGGCAAATCATTTCTGAACATCTCTTGCCTTGAAAACTCTAGCCCATTATACATTGAATGCTTACCTTGGGGTTCTTCACTGCACAGTGGGCTTTTAGTGGGGTCTCCTTGTGTTTCTCTGATACATGTGAGGAAGCAGCCCACAGCATAGTTTGCCTATTCAACTGCACAGATCTCATCACACCTACTAGTCTAAAGTCTAGAGCTGATATTCCCCCCCCCATGCTCTCTCTCACTCTCTCTTCCTGCCACAGCTGCCACAAGAGGAAAGAGGCTTATTCTAGGGTCTTGTGTGAAATAAAGTTTTAAAAAGCCTTCCTGGTTATCGGGGAAGGCAGAAGAACAGCAAGGGGAGGTGGAGTGGAACTGTTCCTTGCAAAAATCAACTCTCTATTATTTTAATTTTGATATATCACTATATCGATATGAGCATTTAGAGAAGCAGGAAAGAGTCAGCAACATGGAAGGGGGGGTGCAAGGGGGAAGGTGTGGATGGCAATGCAAGGGAATAGGAAGGTTTGCAGAGGAAAGGAAAGAGGCAAAGGAAAGATCTCTGAGGCAAAACTGTGCTCACTGACACATCTGCCTGATCAGGTAGTGAAGCAAATAAAAAGTCATGCTAGAAGTTGTCTTGCCTGCCGCAAAGAGAATGATAGTGAAAGCAGGGTTCCAGGAAATAGGTCAGTGATGGCGAACCTTTTCGAGACCGAGTGCCCAAATTGCAACCCAAAACCCACTTATTTATCGCAAAGTGCCAACATGGCAATTTAACCTGAATACTGAGGTTTGAGTTTAGAAAAAATGGTTGGCTCCGAGGCATTACTCGGGAGTAAGCTTGGTGGTAGTCGGTGGCTTTGCTTTGAAGCAACCGTGCAACTCTTCCAACGGGTGAATCAAGACCCTAGGAAGGTTTACTCAGAAGCAAGCCCTATTGTCAGCAACTGAGCTTACTCCCAGGTAAAGGATCGCACTTTAGTTCAGCGCATGAAAATCAGTGGGGTTTAACAGCGCTTAGCAGGGTTACCTACACTGCTTCCCCAAAACTAGGTCTCAGGTTTAATGCTAATAATCGAGTCCAGTGGCCCAGGCCAGCCTAGATATGTGGGGGGGGGGGGGCACTCTGTTTGCGCGTGCCCACAGGGAGGGCTCTGAGTGCCACCTCTGGCACCCATGCCATAGGTTCGCCACCACTGAAATAGGTCAATGCAAGAAATCTTGCTGCGACGGACATTCTCCCCCTATTGTGCAGCAGACACCTTGTGAATAATTGGCCTTTGTGTGGTCATTATAAATCTGCTGTAACTTGATGGCACTTTACACCACCATAGTGTAGTAGTCTATTTTGGTCTTCCCCACAGTGCTCTGTCCAGGGTACTGATGTTGTGTGAGAGTGCAGATTCTGGCAAGGCAAAGGAGTGTTGATAAAACAGGGAGCATAACCTATCTGTACTAGTTGGCGGATGAAGGGAGCCTAGTCTCTTGTTTGAAGGTAAAGTGGTGGACATTTGATCACATGTTTATTCATTAAGGTTTGCAAGCGGGAAAGCTTTTCCTGGATTGCACCCCCTGGCAGACTTTATGTGTGTATGTGAGGGGTGAATGTTGAAAAGCTGTCTTATAAAGAGGCTTCTTGCACACAGAAAGATAGCATGGAGAAGGCTATTTTGAAACCTTTGTATCATGAGATATTAGTTTTCTACCTGCGAGGAGAGTTGGTTTGGGCATGCAGACATTCAGCTCCTCTCCTATAGTCCAAAGACATCAGTCCCCCTCCCCTTTCTTTACTGCTTGATTCTATTGCATATATAAATGGGGCCTTGCTCCCTAGTGAATATGATCAAGTTTGTTTTCTTGTCTTTAAAATATTGATATTGTATTTCTGGATCCATCATATCCACATGGAAGTGGCCCATTTAGTTAAAGTAAGAAATATTACATTGTTATTACCATCTTATAGATCGTAGGTCAATCTACAGATAGATGTCTTATGAAAAAAATATTTAAAAGGTCAGGCCAAGGAAGAAACGTAAAAGCTCAAGTGGGGTCCTTAAAAGAGTTAAGTCTGACCTCCAAACATGCCTTCTGACCACCAGTCTTCATTTCCAGCAGTAAGTGCAGAAAATATTTGATGAGAAATGGATGATTCTACTCACCAGATAGGCATGAGCAAAGGGCAAGCTTTGTGGGTCTCATCCCATTAAACATAATTCCAATTTTATTTCGATTATGGCCTTTGCACTAGTCCACATATTCTGGGGGTGAGTTCTAGCACTCAGAACATATTCTAATCAGCTGCTGTTCAAAACTAGCCCCTCCTGTTCTGGTCAGACTCCACTTCCAATTTTTGGACTATTGTTTAAGTGTTGTGTTTTAAGTGACTCTTCTTGCAGAAGCAAATCAAAAGGAAAAAAGCAGCCCTGGAAAAGGGCCCCACTGGAGGCCTGTGCCCTCCCCCACCCAAAGAAGGCAGGGAAAGAACCATCTAGAAGGAAAGAGGTGTCATGGCATTCTCCCTGCCTTGTTGAATGAACTTGCTTCTCCTTGACTGAGCTGTTCAGTTCAGCCAGGCACATGCTGCTTCCCTAGCAATCTGCTTGGCTTGGCCAAGTCCAGCACTGCCCTTGTTGCTGCTCGGCTGGCCCAGACCGTTTCTGTGTGTGCGTATGCAGGGGCGGGGAGATGGGGGGGGGGGGAGACCAACAGCTCCCCAGCAAAAGTCCTGGTGACTATTATATCCAGTCTGCCTTTTATCCCTTTAAGCATGAAATGGGTATGCTGAAGATTGTTCTTTATTCCCCTCCCTCAAGACTGCTCCAGTAGCATTTTCCCTCCCTCCTGCCCACCCATATGCTGGCTCCTTCTCCTTGGCTCTGGCTCTGTTTCCTTCTCCTCTCCCCTACATCCCCTCCTAGTCCTCATTATGGTGGCTGCAGCCAGCATCAGCAAAGGCAGCAAGGGTGTCTTTTTTTGGAAAAAGCAACATTTGTGGCTAGGAATGGATGGAGGCAGCCTTGTTATCACTGAGCAGGTCTGAGTCTGGTCAGTACTTGGATAGAAGACCAGAATTCTTTGAGTACCATGAAGGAAGATATAAATGTAATAGCCATAAAGTGAAGAAGTGCTGTGACTGATGTCAGGAACACGATCTACATGACCTCTAGGTGAACAGCTGGAGGCAGCAATTTAATGGCAGCATCTCTGTTCTCTTCTATGTCCAGACACAAAGGAGAACATGGGTCCCGTACCACTAATAATTTCAGCTGCTTTTCCACTCTTGCCAAACTAGCTGCTGCTTCTGATATCCCTCTTTTTGTGCAACTATTTGTGTTCCAGAAGCTTTGCCTTAAATTGATTCAGTTACTCTGATCCTCGACAGAATGTTCATTGGATTTCTTGTTGTGTTCTGGTCATGATACCCCAATTGAAAAAAAACGAAAAGAGAATGCTTTTTCTTTTGTCCTCTTGAGCAAGGACACGAAGCTTGACTTTAGAGGAGCTCCCACAGAGCTGGAAGGAATAGAGAGACCTTTGCGTGAAACGATCCCGCAAGTGAGCCAGAATTCTGGAAAGCTTTGAGAATAAATTGTGTGAATTAAAAAAAAAGGGGTGGGAGGAAGTGCTAAACTGCAGTCTGTTTGTTCGAGGGAGCAGAGTCTCATTACGCTGCAGCTAGCTCAGATTCTTCCAAAGAGGAAAACCAAGACAGACAGATTGCATGGCTACATGGGGGCTGAGAACACTGCCAGGGTTAGAAAGTGACACCGAAATGTGAAAGATGGGAAGTGAGGAGCAAAGAGAGACTGGGGCACCTGTATGCAGCACCAAGTTAAGGCTTGTCGAAGGCATTCAAGCTACAGCAGGAGAGGGTTAGGGACACAAGGGCTCAAGAGGAGTCAAACATGCAAGAATACAGCAGAACAGGAATCCTGCATGATTGAGTCAAGTAGCAATGATCCCGCTTGGTAATTTCTATGGGGCTACCCTAGAGCAAATCTTCAAACATGGAGAGGCCCTGACAATAACTATCCAAACACTGAAAATTGGAAGGGAACGGGGAAAAACAAGCAAAACTACATCATAACTTCAATTAAAACCAACTAAAATAACACAAAGCAGCATTCTCTAGAACTGTCCAACAGACTGAATGTTAAAAAACAAAGAATGGGGGCAGGGAAAGAGGGGGTGAAAACATCTTTCATTCCTGACCTCAAGGCTCCAACCTGCATCTAGTCAGATGGATTTGAATACAGGAGGATCGGAGACCCGAAGATCTTACCTGATGAAGAGTTCTGGAGAACTCAAAACCTTGCATGCTTTGAATAATCTTAATTATAGATGTGACATGGCTTTTGATTTTGGATCTTGCTTTTTACCAGTGTGTCTACCTGCAGCCTATGAAAATAATTACAAGCTTTGTTTGGAGCTTTTGGGGAACAGGTACAAACCTCTGGATGCTCATACCTGCAGCACCTTCATCTCCAGTAGTGGGCACAGTAACTACTACTGAACTACACATGGAATTGCTGTCTGGCCTCTGTAACTGTCCTTTTGGTCTTCAGCAACTAGCAGATAATATTGTGTAGCTCCACTCAGGAGAAGTTTCAATATCAAATCTCTGTAAAAGGGACAGAAGCAGGCCAGAAATAACTAAGCATAAAGACTGTATTAATCTGGCCAGACTACCCTCTTCTCCATCACCATATAAGAAAATTCCTGGATCAAGTCTTTATGTTACTTTCTAGTGTGACCATGAAATGCAATGCAACCATGAAATGGCATGCAGCATAAGATCAAACTACATCTTTAAATTAAGCCATTGTTTTTCAGCCACCTTTATCCCACCACGAACTTTGGTCCTTATGCGCACATAAATAACTGTGTCAATTCTCTATTGCAGTGTATGGCGGAATGGGCTTGCTTTGCTTGGCAAGTCCTATTCCACTCCCAAGCCTTTCCCAGGGGTTGCCAACTTTTCCTGGAGGGAGCAAGCTTTCTCTCTGGGTAAACTGCTGCCACCACCTGGGGAGGGTCAGGGCTTCCCAACTTTATTTCCAACCGTGAAGCCTAGCCTCAGTTTCCCCTTGGTTCCTTCTCGTGGGTTCCATAGGGTAGATTGGAGGTCCCGGAGAAAAAGCTGCTCGCCAGCTGCCAGCCTTCCTCCCCACTCCTATTAAGATAGCTCATCCAAAACAGTGAGGCATTCGTGGTACAGAAAACTGTACTCCACATCTAAGGTTTAAAAGTATTTATTAAAAATAAAATGGTTACAAGTATATTTTAGCACTGCACCAGATTCAGCAAGGGTTTCCAAAACAAAGGAGATACAAATGCAACTCCTCTGTCCCTCTCGCTAAACATACCCTAATAGTTGTTGAAAATAGGATAGGCCCTTAAAGCTTAGTAGGTTGCAATTCTCAAAGAGTTCTCATTACCTGGCAGGCTGAGCGAGCTCCCTGGATGAGCACATGGGTCAAAAACGGCTGTTCTCTGCACAGCCACGGCAAGAAGTTTGCTCCCTTCAGTGACCCAGCAGAATGAGAAAGAGTCCTTTCCGCTCTCTTCCCAGCAATTTATAAGTTCCTTGGCCCCACCCTCTTTTGACCTGGTCAGGCTGGGTTAAGATATCTTTTCCCCCTAGGTCAGGTAGCTCTTCCTGATGTCCCTCTGGCATTTCTAATTCCTCCAAATCTATGATACTTGATTGGAGAAGAGAAGGAGAAAAAAAAGGGGGGCGGGGGAAGGAGCCATTTCTCCACACAGTGCCTGCCAGACTTTTACAGGCAGAAGTCACTTCTAAACTACCATTTTGATGCGACAACTGCAGACCCAGAAATACAATGGGCTAGGACTGGAGAGAGACCTAGATCTGAATCCCCACTCAACCACAAAGCTCATTTGTTCATCTTGACACAGTCATTCTCACCCAGCCAAACCTCACAGAATCATTCTGAGAACAAAATGGAGGAGGAAAAAGCCAAGCTCTTGCCCCACGCTCTTCAGAAGAAAGGCGGGATAGAAATCAAAACACAAATACCATACAATATTGAAACTTAAAATGCACAAAGAAGATGGTTTGCTGACTGCAGGTATTTCTCAAACTCCGAGTTTACTGGAAGCAAACAAATGTGGGAACAAGTTAGCTGTGCTTGGAGTCTGTTGAAAGCCACGAGACACTGACTTTGACCATCTTGATTTCAACGGTCTTAGGACCAGCCACCAGACATGAGGCCAGAACTACATTCCAAAGGGATCCCACACAGTGTGTTATATCTTAGCCATCTTTACCAGAAGGGAAAAACCAAAGACCTACTCTTTGAATTGAATGAGCAGCTGCCATTGTTGTTTCTCTGCATCTCAGAAATGTTGTATCTTCCTCCAAAGTCCCATTCAGATTTAAAACCAACCAAAGCTCTATTGGGTGCAACAAGGAGATGATGAACACAAATGACTAACAGATTGCATGCAAGCATAAAGCATCCAGGCCTTGGGGGGTCTAGTTTTCTAAGAATGGCAAAAATGTGAACATTTGAAGATGTACAATTTGGGTTGGCTTGACATCACACAGAAATGGGAAATTCAAAAATAAACTTGATAGGTTGTTGTGAAAAGGACTAAAGTATTTCTAATATGCAGCAGTGGGGGAAGTAGACAATACAGTCAGTGAAGGATTTCTGCAGATTTAACATAAGGGCCGTTTCGCACATTCTGGAGCTTTAAGCTCAGGCTTGTCTTCAAGTATCCATGATTGCCAGCCCAGGCTGCCGGATGAAAATTTCATATTATTTGTATACAAGTATATATAAAACATGTGTTTACTGAATTCACAGTGTACCTGGCACTCATCTCCTGTGTACCCCTGTGAAACCTCAAGTGGCTCTGAGTTTTCAGTAGCTTCAAATATACAGCCCTATATGTATGGTTCTTGTTTTGCTAGTTTGACCATTCAACTGAGCAAAGATTAAAGTGAATTACCAGACGCAAATGAATATTATATCCTCCGCTTGCACCATCATTCCTGGTTGTATACCCAGGTCTCCATGATGTGTTAGTACCAGAAGAGAAATTGTATATCATGTACATTTTGTTGTTGATATATTAGTCAGAAAAATGCTGTTTTTCATGGGGCACAATTTTTTCCCCCAGCAAGAGTGTACTGGGGATCAGAAGGCTAGATTTAATTAAGGAAAGTATTGATTTTCCAGACAGCAATGGACAATGATCCTTGACCATTGTTTCCCTGCAAATCTAATACATTTGCTCTACCAAGGAACCAGTTCCAAGGTTTTAGAAGATAAGAGAACCTTGAGCCAAAACTAATACAAGGATATTATTGGGAATAAATCTTGCTAGAAAATTTGACAGTGTTTATTTTTCTGTAATTACAGCTGAGTAGAAGCTGGACAGGGCTACAGTCTGGAATTTTACTACAGTATTTTGAGAGCATCTAAAGTGAATGTCATGGGTCAAATTAATCTGAGTTGGCTTGGAAAGTTCCTACTGTAGATGCAATCCGTCATCTAAACTCACTTATAATGAGAAGTTAATGCTTCCTTCTTTCCATGAACTCAGATGTACTTCCAGGGACAATGCCATGGCTGCAGAATGATTACCACTAATGTATTAGATAAAAGAAAAGGAACCCAGCAGAGATCAGGGTTAGGTCCCAGTCTCATTTATACCTTTTTAAAGTATCCGGAAGCAGATGCAAATGGCAACCTAATTATATAGCAAATATCAAACAGCAAATATCAAACAGCAAATATCAAACATAAGGAGGTGGGGAACAGTGTAAACAGAAACTTGTCCAAAAAGCCAAAAGAGATTAGGAGCAAGGTGGCAAGATTTCCAGAAGTGCCTCTCTGGGGGAAAAGAAATGGGAAGACTGACAGGGCTTCAAAGTAACCTTGCAGGAGAATGGCAGTCAACACACTGGGGTAACTGCACAATTTGTGTGCTATGGGAGGCAGGAAAAATGTATGAATATGCTTGAGGGAATCACACATGGCCTCGTACATGAAGAATGCCATCTTGTCCTCAACTATTTACCATTTTGCTTGGAACAAGACACAAGGAGTGAGCGTGACCAACAACTGCAGAAGAGTGGGAGGGATGATTAGTAATGGCACAAATGCTTACAGCCTGAGGATTCCAGTGCTATGCAAACATTATCATTGCTCCCTTTAAACATTACATGAGTATCCCAAAATAGGCAGGAATCAGACTGGTCCAAGCACTCATTTCCTTCTCTCAGTACCCCTACCTCACTGGCAGTGGCCTGCTGCTAATTGTCTGAAAAAGGCTCTTGGTTTTGTTTTAAATCTTCTTTTTGCATTTCTAGGGATGTGAGAAGGGGTGGTGGCGGGAAGAAACACAAAAGCCAGTGTAATTTTGCTAATTCAGAAGCATTCTACCATAAATGTGAGAAACCGCAGCCCGCTCTGTTCACAGGTCTAGTGTGACTGCACCATCAGGCTGAGTCTCAGACTTGCCTCAATTAAAAGATACTGACAAATGGAAGGGAAAAACAGTAAAAATGACCTGCTGCAGTGGGAATCTTACCAAAGTATTTATAAAGCAGCTTTCCTACAGTCCAAAAGGTAGAATGGATGAGAACTTCTAATGGGGGATTGTTTAGGATGGCACAAAAAAGTGAATCTTTGTGATCATATGTGGGAGGATCACACCAGACAGTAAATCTCTCATGGCACTCAGTTTGCACTTGCCACTGTCTTGACAAAGACAGCACTTTTCAGGCGGTCAAAGCATTTTGCATATGATAGCCAGGATCCAAAGTATGGCTTTTGGTGTTCTCAAGGGCTTTTGGGTGGCCACTAGAAAAAAAAATCTGGCCACACCAGATTCTTATGCCAAAACACAAACCACTCTTCAAAGACTTGGTAGGATTTTAACAGAACATTGGTGGATCACGAAAATGGTAGCTCAGATGTTTGGATCTTGGTCACGATTTAATTAAAACTTACAGGAAAATCTATTAGCAGTTGGTGAGGGGGAGTCCCTTGCTTAGGCCATCAACTGACTCCATAGCAGAACTGAAATTTGTTGAGGTTTCCTAAACCTGGTTTACAATTAGCAAGGCAGCTGGCTACTCTTTTAACATGACAGAAGACCCTTTCCCCAGCTGAGTAGTTATTTGAAACAATGGTTAAATAACAGAGTAGTTATTTGAAACAATGGTTATACTATGTATTGTCGAAGGCTTTCACGGCCGGAGCAGCGTAGAAGAAAGGTTAGAGAACACAGTAAGTGTGCTTTCCTGAGCCGTAGTTTTTCCAATTTCCGTGTGTCTTGGAACAATTTCTCCCTGTAGAGATGTTCAATGTATTGTCGAAGGCTTTCACGGCCTTCTACGCTGCAGAGACACAGGTACTATCCCATCATTTCTTGCAGCCAAAAGGACTTTCAAAACACCACAGGCTCACCGCATCTATAACCGCCTAGAATGGTTATACTCTTTCTACCACCCATGGGAAGATACAGATTATGGAAAGATTAAGAAAATTCTAAAGCCTTTTCCAGTTTTCCAGGCCTTTGGTGCATGTTTGGTCTCTTTGAGTCAAGCATACATTACCTTTGGGTCAGATTCTTAATTCTGCATGTATTTTTTTCTCTTCAGAGCTCACCAAGTTGCAGATCAGAGAAGCCCTATGGTTTCTGAGAATGGGCAAATTGTGATGTTCTCCCTGCCTGCGCAGGGAAAGCAAAGCACACTAGTGTGTGCTGTGCTTCATTCACCTTCTCTGCTTCTCCCAACTTTCCCCTACCCATGCAGAAGCAGTTCTGCCCACCCCCCATGAGCATTTCTGAGGGATCAGTGGGGCTTCTTTTTAAATTTTTGAAAAATACTTTTGCTCTATCACTCCTGCAGTAAATTGTTAAATAGGCTTTTTAAAAAACAAACAAAGAGACAGTGAATGACTTCGTAACGCAGAAACGGGGTCAGGCAAAATGGCTGCCAGGTTTGGAGGAAGCAACAGGGCACCTCCTTGCACGTAAATGAGAAAATGGTGGGAGACCCCACTGCAAGGCACAGAGCTGTAACACAAACTGTAAGTGTACACAGGGCCAGAGAGTTTTCCAACTATATGTTACTCATAGTACAATAATTCTTTCCAATTCTCCTTCATCAACAATACTAAGATATCTCATTTAGACATAATAGACCAGGCAGAGGAGGCTAGTCGTGTTGCAGGAAACAACTAGGCTGAGGTTGGCCCCCCAGTATAAAAAGGCTAGCCCAAGAAAGAAAGGTAATACACAAAATCCATCAAAAAAAAAAGAGAACAACTCTATACTGAAAAAGAAAGGTAACAGATGTTGAGCTTTCCTGCATAGGGTGGGGGAATATAACATTGTTTTACAGTGAGAAAAGCAGAATCCCCAAATAATTATATAATTTTTTAAAGTTCACGAATTCACTAGTATAGGGGATAGTATCATTTAGCACTCATCAAATTACCAACAAATGTCCAGGAGATGCCTGTGGTTCTACAATTGGAATAGTAATGAATATGCTATCGCAAGGTATGGGGGATGACATATTTGCCCAGATACAAAAGGCTGCCATTAAAAATGCTAGGAAAATGAAATATCCCGGAGAAAAAGGCTAATGCCAAGGGAAGATGTCCAGATTGTATGGAAGAAACAAGAAAAAAAAATTGTGCTTTTAAAAAGAATGTGTATACATAATGTGATCATGCTGAAAGGCCCTGGGTATCCTCAGATGAGTGCAAGCAATGAGTTTGGCATATATAGGTCAGAAGAGAGTGAAAGCGAGGATTGTGGCACAGTATATGGATCAGCATAGGCCTCATATTAGCACCCCCACTCTGCCTTCTTTGTACTGATGTTCCTAGCTAGCTATTGTCCCAGGTCTTCCAGCCATATGATACACCACTTTGCTCAAAAGACCAGAGGGAGGGAAATATGCACAAGCTGGGGCTCCAGAAAACCTTCTCCAATAGCCCTGTTCTCAATCTAATGGTATTGCCAACATCAATCACAGCAGTACCAACAGCAAAGAAAGTGAGATCCTGAACTGTATTAAAGAGAATGATACAGAAAAGACACTCTTCTATCAATCAGCAGCTTGTTCTCACTTCAAATACTGCATTTGGTTACTGTTATCTTGGGCTAAGCAGCAGGGGAACAGGCAGAGAAAAGGTAGCAGGCGTGCTGACAGGCATCAGGGCAATGTGAGTAGATGATTACATACAGAATATGAATACCAGGGTTCTAGTCAGGGCCTGCTTTAGGGTATTTTGGCACTGAACTATAGGCAAAAACGAGCCCCACCATAGAGGTGTACCACCCATGGGGACATATGGTGTCATATGTCCCCGGGTGGCCCCCATTTAGTCACTGGGGGTGGTGGAAAATCACCCCACACACTTCTAGCCTGGCCTGGCTCTCCTTGCATCAGCGGCAATACAAGGTAGCGGCTGCAGACCTGTCTCGACCGGCCTGGTGGGCGTGCTTCTGACTGAGGTGGAGGGGGCACGCTATGCAGGCGCTGGAGGCCAAGTGGGAGATGGCACAGCTGCGGCTGGAGGTGCTGCACTGGCCAGCCATGCATGAGGTGTTCTACCTGGGGTTGACTGAGCTTCAGCTGGGTCCTCCCTGGCCTCCCGCCATGGCTTGGCTTGGCAGGGAAGACCCCCTGTTCCAAGGACCAGGAGGCGATGCATCCTGCCCTGCCCAGGGACCCTGGGTCTGGCTGCTGCTCCTGCCGCTCAGGCTCCTGGAGGGGCCACTTCTTGCCTGTTCACCTGCCTTCTCTGGCCCATGGACCCCTGCAGGCCTCTCTGCTCCCTGCCAGGGTGCATCCCTCTCGCTGGCCAAAAAGTTCCCACGTTGATGGGGAGATGGCTGCTGCCGGTCCACTACACCAGGGACTGGGTTCAAATTCAGACAATGGTCATGGATTTCTACACACCCTCTTTCTCTAGATAGAGAGAAAAAGCTGAAATATTGTCCCCTTCTGCTGCAAACAATCGTTTGGTCGTGGTGGGGGAGGGTGGCCACCCATGGTGAAGGGGACTCAGATTTTGCCCTGGACTACATTTTCTCTAGATACACCTCTGCCCACCCCAAATGCTTGGAATCACTGAATTAATAAAAGGTCCTCAGTGCTGTGAAATGCTAGAGTGAGGTTTCTATCCTCAATACTGTGAACTGAGTAAACTTCTATCCAGTTCATAATCAGTAATCACAAACCAGAGTGCTATTCCACACTTAGTAGTGGAACAAAAACACCCCTCTCACAACAACCCTTTACTTTCATGGTTGCTAAGATAATTTTATCTGAGCTTTGCCTTTGCCTCTTCCACCTTTCCCAGAACTGCCGAAGTACAAAGGCTAGAAAGAGTACAGAGCTGCTAAAAGTCAGCCAGGTTATAACACCAAGTTTTCTCACAGCGAAAGAACTATACTTCTCAATCCCTCGTTTTCTACCCCTCTCCGGTTACTGGTGGTGAATTGCCCTCAGCTTGATTCAGAATTGGTTCAGTATGGATGCGTTTTCTTTGAGAGCAAATTTCCATTCTAAGGCCAGTAATTATGGATTTTGATGACATCACTACTTCTGCTTGGACCTATGCACTGGAGGATATCCCATAATTCCCATTGACGAAGCTGGTTCTTCCCTCAGAAATGTTAGCTATTCATTTTGAGATGAATAAGAGCTATCTACTCATCCATTTCCTCCCTCAGAGTTCAAGAAGATGATGCCCCCATTTTATTTTCACAAAAACACTGTGAAGTAAGTTCAACTGAAAGACAAAGGAAATCTACGCTACCAATGCATATTAATGTAATTATGAAGTGGGTTGTTATTAAGGATTGATAAGGGAATTTTCAGCACCTTCACTAAACTATGAATAGTCTCGTTTCTTTGGGGGAAGCATGATATTTAAATCAGAATTAAGTCGAAAACATACAGTCTGTATAGCCATATCTTACCCTATTTTTAAGAGTTTGTTATTTTTATGAATTTGGTCTACATTAGCTTCTTGTTTGTGATGTTTTTATGACCTCCTTTGATGCTCCTATGATTGCTTTAAGCTATTGAGATATTGTTGACTTGATGGAATGTGGTTTTTATGAGAAAACACCTGGGCAATCTGGGATGATTTTTATTGCTTGGGAGAGTAGTTTTATTGAATACTTTCCTTGATTGATTGTTTAACTTGTGTTTCCTATTATTTTAAGTGTTCCTTTTTCATGTTAGCTGCCTTCAGCGGGCCTCTTGAGAAAGGGCAGAGAGATCATCTAAATAAGTCTTGTCTACCTCAAGATCACATCACGAGTCTCAGAGATTTGAACCTGTATTTCAAGTCCAACATGCGATGAAAACAGGCACAGTGAATCTTAATTCACTTGAAAAAGTGAGTCAGCCCAGTGCTATTGTAGAATAAGAAAACTGGAAACTATGAAAATCCATGACACAGAGCAGCTTACCAATAACAGATAATAGTAGCAAGTGGACAACCTAGCAAAGCTCTCTCTACTGAAGTACATATCTGAATCATGCACCTCAGGAAGATAATTGAGTTTGAAGAGCATGGCTGGCATTTAAACATAAAAAGAAATGCAATCTCAATTTTCAGAGAATTAGTTGAGCAAGCAACCTTGTTGGAGCCCACAGGTAATTTCTGCTAATGGAAGGGAGTAGGCAATTTTCACTGATGGCCCCCTCTTCTGTTGCAGACCCATGATTTCCCCCATGCTGTTCTGTGGTCCCCGGTCTTTCAAGGGCTGCATTGTGGCTGGATTTCTGAGATGAGCAGGTGGGAGAATCAAGGAAGTCCTGCTCCAATTATGGACATTCCTTCTATCAGTGGAGATTTTCGGTGGGATCCAAGCCATTGAGCCCATCTTCCCATAATGCACACAAGATATCTGAATAAAAGTTTGTATCTATTGTGTGGTTCCTATCTGTTTCCTGGGTCTTCTCACTGCAGTTTCCTTAGTTGACATGATAGAAGGAATGTCCATAATTGGAGCAGGACATCCTTGAATCTATCTATACTTAGCAGTATTACGCTGATATGTTGTCTTTAATTGAATTTAAATGATCAAGGGTTTCATGAAGTTCTTAGAGTGATATTTTCTAGAAAATCAGATGGTAGTTGGCATGTTTGATCTTTACCACTGTTGATCAATTATCTGTTCTCAAGAGAAAAGCTACTTTGACTATTTCTTTTCAAAAAGCAGCTCACACTTAGATTTGCAAATGCTCGTTTTTTGGACCTCTTTAACCATCACTGTTCAGACACTGCAGCCAGAATTCCTAGATTTTTGTAGAAAGAAGAACATCAAATAGACCTTTGCTGCTCCAAATTATCCTGTGAAGTCTGACCTGAATTACATGTTCCATGGGAACAGAGCCCAACTGAGCATGATGCTTGTGACTTATCAAACCATTTTTCACTTATATGCCCCTGCAAGATTACACATAGGAACTGTTATACTGAATGCCTGATGTACAGAAGAACAGGATTTATTGAGTCCCAGACTATAAATAAAAATAATGAAATCAATGTACAAATTCACACCCTATGTGTTCCTTGTTGTATTTAGGATTCTCTGGAACTTTCAGCTACCAAGTGATGAATTCATGAGATACTTCCACACAGGGTTCCTCTGACTTCTGTCAAGTAGGCCGAATGTATTCTGGCCCAAAATCCAAATTATGGTGGTTAAAATTCAGTGCATTTAATGGCTGACAAATGCTTTCCCAAAAGCTTTCCCCCTGTCTCATAGTACAGTTAGCCTTGAGTATTGATTTTGTACCTGTAATGATTTTGTCACAATTTCAGAGACAGAGACACAGTGATGTAACCCCAAAATTAAAGGTTCGATTGCAAAGGGACCACTTTTTTTGACTGAGCCTTCAAACCCATCCAACAAGCATTCTAAACTGATAACGCTTCTGGGGGCTCCATGAGGGAAATGACTCCCCTTATCAGATCAAAAGAGATGCCAAGAGCTATTCCCAAGTGGGATCATTTCTGATCCTCCATCAACTAAGTTTGGAAACTGAGAATACCTTTTAAATAGCATATGAAATGGTTCGAATAAGGCAGTGCTTCTCACAGGGTAGACACATTTCTTTTGTCTTGCTAATCACTCTGACCCACATGGGTTGAGAGGTTTTCAAAATAATTCAAGAAACGTGAAACACCTGTTTCCGAAAGAGAAAACTTTTCCAAAGGCGAAGAGTCCACCCCATGAGCAGAGATGTCTCTTTCAAATGATCTTCGGTGGTGACGGTGGTGGGAATTATTTTTTGACGGCAGCCTTTCATTGGAACGAGGAACTGTGAATGTGTAAAAGGGACTACAAATACTGTATTTGTCTAAGCCCCTTAGGAAATGAAAACTCAGTGCCATGAAAAATATACCAAGATTTGTAAAACTGAATATACTGTAGGTTTGGTTTTAAAGAGAATGGGAAGGAGAAGAACAAGTTTTCTTCCCTGCAGTAGTATGTCATTGGGGACACAAAATGTGTTTTCAGCCCGCTTCATGTTAATGTGCCAAAAGCGCAAACCATCCGCATGAACGCAGCTCAGCTGCTATGCATAACAGAGGATGATGGAGTGAGAAAAAAAAAATATAGGACCAGGGGCATAGAAGAATGTGCAGCTGAACAATAGGGGAACCATTTCTGTGAAAGATGGAATCGGGTATTTGGGGCTACTTGAGTTGCTGGGTCAAGGAAAGAGTAGGGTTTGTGCATGCAGACTTACTTCAGTCATAAAGCTACTGTTTTCAGTGGGCTTTGGCTGAAGCAACTCTGCACAGGACAGCACTGCCATACTACCTTTGCTCTGGTGGAAAAAGGCCGGGGACAAATTAAGCCCAGGTACCAAGGCTGTGCTTCATGGTTCAGTCAAAGGCGATGGTGTGAATGGAGTATCAGTACCAAGGTAATATATTTTTTCTCTCATACATGAAAACGCAACTTTGAAAGCTATTCATTGTTTATCCCACTCTTCATCCAAGAGCATGATTCAGCCCCTCTATTTTATTCTACAACAATCCAGCAAGTATAGGTGAGACTGAGAAACAGAAAAGGGGGACTAATGTCACCCAGTGAGATTTGCAGCCAAATGAGAACTTCAACCACTGAATAATACAACCACTACACCGTTGTGATCCTCAGCTCAAAAGTAGCATTCCTGTTCATGGGTCTTTTCTGTGAATGCACATAGATTTTGCAACTGGATATTATGCTTTTTCACTTGCATGCCATTTCCTACATTTATCCCTGCAACATTAGATTTTGAGAGCGTAATCTGGGAGGCAGGTATGGAGAATTCTGGATTCGCTGATATATGCTAGTTGCAGGGTCCAAAGAAAAGATAAAGCCATATGCAGATCATTTCGTGTGTGTGTGTGTGTGTGTGTGTGTGTGTGTGTGAGAGAGAGAGAGAGAGAGAGAGAGAAAACACACACATAATGCTGAACGTGTCGGATGAAAGAGCTTGCAATATATCTCTATGGGGCATGGACCCCAAGTAATGTGAAATTGTGGATTCCATCTTTTGACCCAAATAACTTCTCAGGAAAAAGGTCCATTTGAATGTTTATATATGCACATGTAAAATTTTAATCTCTTTTCTTTTAAAACTAGAGGCTCATAGAAGGGCTCAGTTCTGCCCATTATGTTAAAACAATTAAACATTCTCATGAAAGGATTATCAGACTTGTTCAAGGGGGAGCCACAGGAAGCATCATGATCCCATCATGTTGGTAATGAGTTCTCCAAGGAAGGGTTACTTACGAAAGGACAAATCCACTCACTACATGGCACACCAGTGTGATACTAGCAAGGCAAGATTGGCTGTTTAATAATCCTGCACTTGCTTATGTGGGACTCACTGAAGTCAGGGAGGCATCAAACTGCTCTAGTAAGTAACCTATTACATTTTCATCATATCCTTCAAAAACTTCAGGTTCTTCCTTCCCTATTTTATCCTCATAACAATCCTGTGAAATAGGCGCTAGGGCAAGAAAAAGTGCTAGCCTCAGGTCATCCAATGGGCTTCTTAACAGAGTTTTGAATCCTGGTCTCTTTCATCTGAAATGCTAGTGTTCTGTGTTTGGAAACAGCATCTTACTATTTCATTGTGAACATTTTGGGGTGTCTCTAAGGAAACGTCACAGTAGAAATTCATTTCTTAATAAAACTCTTATTTTTAAAAATAAAACTTTTATTTTCACTTTTAAAATGTAACCCACACATAGTTTCATAGTTGTTTAAGGATTGCTGAGATGGAGCAAAGTAGACAGAATTGCTATGAAAGCAGCATGAGCTAAAGGCTGTAGTTCTGTGTGAAGTACAAAACCTGGGTTACATGCTTTAATCCACTTAATTGATAGATTAAGGCAGCAGTTCTCAACCTGTGGGTCGAGAGCCCTTTGGGGGCTGAATGACCCTTTCACAGGGGTTGCCTAAGACTCTCTGCATCAGTGTTCTCCATCTGTAAAATGAATAAATGTTAGGGTTGCGGGTCACCACAACAAGAGGAACTGTATTAAAGGGTTGCAGCATTAGGAATGTTGAGAACCAGGGGATTGAGGGATCACCGTTAATCAATAAGGGCAATCTGTGGGACCTCAAATTAAGAGTATCCTTTATTTTTAAAGAAAATGTTGGGATCTGTGATAGAGACTGAAAATGAAGATACTAAATACAACCTTTCCTTCTAATACTGAGAGGCAGTTTTATGTACGGTAGAAGCCATCTTACCCACATTTCAAAAATTCACCTATTATGATGTTTGACAGTATGTAAATTTATTTACACAAAACTGTTTAATCACTTAATTAAAAGGCAGGTGATCAGTTAAGTAAAAAGTCTTTAATTAGTTCACAGCTCTAATGAGAATGAAAACAACAACAACCCTTCACCACTCGCAGCTGTCGGGATCTGTCTCCGATGCCCAGGTGAGCTAATGTGGAGTTTTTCCTACCTATGCAACTCTTTCTCCCCCCAGTTCCCCAACCCAGTCAAAACATGCTAAATACAATGTCAGAGTCGAGTCCATGTGGGTTAGTAGCAGACAAGGAGTATTTTTCTCTTTTGGGGAGTAGGGATGTTCGAGTTGATTGTTCTCCAGCAGATATTGTACTCCAAACAACAGTTCCTTCCTCAGTCGAAAGGAATGGCTTCAAACCAGTGCCAGCAGGTACCGAGAAAGAAAGCCCGCAGGAGAAGTAGGGTCAGGGGCCAATTAGCGCTTTTCGCATGGTAGTTAAGCAACTGCCTGGCCTTTAATTGCTGTGCAAACAACATGAACAGAGGGGCTCAACAAAGTGGCATTTGGAGGGTGGTTTAAACGGGCACAACCGCTCTCGATCAACCAAAGGCGTTTGATTATCGGGGACTGCAAAAGTGTGCAGGAATGAACGGATCAAAACCGCGCCGTTTCCGAAGGAATAATTTCTGATGCAAATCTAATTTAAACGACTGCTCCGCGCTTCCTCCCCTTTGATTCACTTTCTTAAGCCACGGAAAGGCCAGCGGGCTCCCATCCCAAACGAACCAAAGTGAACTGCCCCGGCCGGGGTCAACGAGTCATCCTCCTCTCCGGGCACCCTTGCAGCTGGCAGCGACCCCACCGTCCCCCCAGGGCCGGGCGCCCAGGGCCCCCTCCCTCCTGGCGTTGTTTAAGCACGCCTGCGGGCTGCTGCTGCTGCCGCCTTGTAGCCACACAGCGAGCCTGCGGTGGCGCCGGCGCCACGCGCTTCAGCCCTGGGGCAGGACACGAGGCGCCCGCAGCAGCGGCAAGGCGAGAGACACGCATGCGGCGGGAACACGCGGGCTGGGGCTCCCACGCACATGGCCAGTCACCGGCGTGTGTGTCCCTCCCCCGGCCTCCACTTCGACGCCCGTCCTGTCTGGACGGCGCCCAGATCTGCCGAAGAGCCCGGCGAAAGCTCTGCCCTTCGCGGGAGTCTGGAGCCTGGATCTGCAGGGAAGCGTGAAATGCCTCCCGCTCTCCCCCCCCCCACCCCCACCCCCGTCGCGCAACTGAGCCCCAATCTTGGAGTTGTGACATTCGCTGTTGTCATGGAAATGAGCGCCCGAGTGTGAGTTAAAGGGCGGGGAGAGGAAATCAAAATAGCAGGAGCTGCCGGGCGGGGCGGGGGGGGGGGAAAGGGGGTGTGGGAAATCTGCGCTCGCCGCCGCTGGTGTCACCCGCGCCGGTTCGGGTTCAACAGATGGCCCCGTCCGCAGCCACTAGTCTCCTTCGGACCCCCGCCCGCCTCCTCGGAGATGATCGAGCCAGGCGGCTGCTTTTCTCTTCGGCGCCTGGCTGGGATGGGAAAAAAAAGGGGGGGGGAGTTTCCCCCCTCCTGCGCCGCTTGGGGGGGGGGGGGCTGCCCCATTCCAAGGGCTGGGGGTGTTTGCGCAAGTCTAGGCAGCCACCAGGCACCCCGAAGGCTGGGCCCGAAATCTGCGGGACAGCTGCCTGCAAGAGAGCGCAGCGCCTGCCGCTGCCTTCTCAGGCGCACCAGCAGCGGCTCCAGCCCTGGCGCGTCTTCCTTCGGCCCCCGCCGCCGGGGACCAAGTTTCAGCTGAGGAGCCCGCTCGAACTCTCCTCGGACACGGGGCGCCCCCCGTACTCCCCCGGGGATCCTGAGCTCCCTCCCCGTCTCAGACAGCGCCCCTTCGGTTCCCCGCTGAGCCCGCTTTCGAGCCCCGATTAGCGGCAGAGTTTGCCGGGATCGCGCAGGGAGCGGAGAGTCGCCGCTGGGGGAGAAAGCTGCAGCTCCCGAGAGTGCCTTGCCCAGGCGGAGGGAATCAACCCCGCGCGTCCCAGCCCCAGCAAGCTCGCAGGTCGGACCGCAGCAAGAAGGACGCCTCCCGCCTCCCAAGCTTAGCGCGCCAGGCCCCTGCCCGAAGCTCCCCGCCGCCAGCAGCCCCTTCTTGCGTCCCTCTCCTCGGGGCACCAATAGTTTCCAGGCTGGACTCAGCACATGTCGATCCACAGCCCACTCCTTCGACGCGAGCTCCAACCGCCCTCCTCCCTTCGCCACACTGCAGCAAGCATGTGCTCTCCGCGCCGCGCCACCACTCACCTGCAGATCTGCCCCGACCGCTGGAAGAGATCAGTGGTGTGGGAGCCTCGGGGGGTTTTCCTCGAACACCTCGGGGGTGGGGGGGGGGCGTGTGTATGACTTTTCGCCCTCTCCGTGCGGCGCTCGTGCCTTCCCGAGGGCGATCCGGACGCTTCGGTAGACGCTCCGGTTGTTTCCGGCGTTTGGGTGGCTAACGGGCTGCGAGGGAAATTGCTGCGTAGCAATCCGCCTTTAGGATCCCGTCGGCTGAAGCTGGAGCCGAGAGCGCTCGGTGCTCCGCGGCTCCTCGCAAGTTGAGCATCTCAGTTGAGTTCCAAGTGGGAAAGTTACAAAGGATGAAACTGACAAGGACCCGCCCAGGAAGGGTAGGGCCACTGTCAACTGACGTCACCCAGAAACTTTGAGCTCCTCCCATGGCTTTTGAAAATTGATGCAGCTCACTTTTCTCGGGTTCAGGACCAAACGATGATAAGTTGAGCCACCTTTTGGCTTCCGGAGTCTGATTTGTCTCCAGATGAATAAGGCCTGCTATAAACTATTTGCATTGTTACTATTTGCCCACTCCATTATTTCTGGACAGTTCAAGATAATCCACACCATCTACTACTGATAATCATTTTACAGCACCAAAGTTATAGAATAGAATAGAATAGAATAGAATAGAATAGAATAGAATCTTTATTGTGATTGGACACACAAGGAATTTGTCTCCGGTGCATATGCTCTCAGTGTACATAAAAGAAAATACATACAATTATATTCGGTCTGCTTGCTGTTTGCACTTTTGTCCCAGGGCAATGGAATGTGCTGCCTGTGGGAACGATCTCTGGAGACTGCTGGGTCAGGGTGGGTCTTCTTGATCTACAGCAGCATTTGACCTGGTTGATTACCATCTTGTGACCTTTGCTGGCAGTGGAATAAGAGGAACAGCCTTGCAGTGGTTGTTTTCTCTCTCTCTCTCAGGGACAGAGGGATGGCTTTAGGAGAGAGGACCTTGTCACACCACTCATGGGTGGGTGGGGCGCCTCTAGGAGCAATCTTTTCCCCAATGCTATTTAACATCTATGTATGCCTTCTAGCCCAGGATGCTGAAGACACCCAGTTATATCTGTTGATCAGTGGCTGACCAACTGTCACTCCAGACAACTTGACCAGTTGTTTGGTTGCTGTGCTGAGGCAGATAAAACAGAGCCAGCTGAAGCTAAATCTGATGAAGACAGAGGCTGAGCAGGGTCTGTGAGCGGTTACCAGCTCCTGGCTCTTGACAGTGTGCAGTTAGCGCTGAAGCCATCAGTCTGGGTGTGAGTCTCGTTTCCTCCCTTTCAGTGGAGGTTCAGGTCACAAACGTGACCCAACTGGCATTTCCCCATCTTTGCCAGGCCAGGCAACTGATACCTTATCTGTCTTGCCCTGACTTGGGTATGGTGATCCAAGCAACAGTCACCTCCAGACCTGATTGCTGTAATTTGATCTGTGCAGGGTTGCCCTTGATCCTCATCCGGAAGCTCCAGCTGGTCCAAAATGTGCCCGTTCAGGTCTTTATCAGGACACCATGGGGAGCCCACTTCCATTCCAAGGTCCTAGTTTTAACGTTTAAAGCCCTTATCTGTATGGAACCAGCATCTCTTTTATAATTGTATTTTGTTTAAATTGTTAGTCACTCCGAGCCTGCTTTGGTGGGAAGAGTGGGATAATTGAACAACAATAACAACAATATAATATCCAATCATGATCAAACCCATGGCAAAACATCTGTGACAGGGCTGTGACACAAATAAAAAAAATCAGAAGTGTATTAGGTTTAATGGCAAAACATTTTTTGGGGGGCACTGTGGTGAAAATGTAACTGTAAAGTATGTCATTTGCATGCAAGAAGAAACAAAGAAAAAGAATCCTGTTGATGGTCGCATGTTAGTAACAGGCCAGGTGTCTAAAGCTTGATTTTGTCATTTTCAGCTCAATAAATGTAGCAACTGCCAATATAAAAATGTGTCTCTTGGATATAGTGGGTGTGAGTACACCAAGCATCTTGTTTTATTGTCCTGTGTTTCCTTCAAGGAACTCAGAATGGCATACAAGACTTCCCCATCATTTCACTCTCACAACAATCCTGCAAGGAAGGGGTAGTCTCAGAGAGAGAGAGAGAGAGAGAGAGAGAGAGAGAGAGAGAGAGAGAGAATAAATCCTTTCCCTGAATAAATCCTTTCTCTGACATCATCTGATATTTTTCCCTAGAGCACCAAGCAGTTACACCAGAATAGCAGTAAGTAATTTAATTCCCTGATTGAATAAATGTGAAGCTAATGCTAGCAAGAGAGACCCTTTGATGGGGCAGTTAAGAGCCACTACTCCCTCCCCCATCACAAAGATTCCCTCTTGGGCCCCTCCACACAACACAAACTCAAACAAAACACCCCAGGTAATTCACATAACTTGAATGGCTTCCCAGAATTTTGTCTCCTCCGTTCTTCCTTTGAAAGCCAAGGACTTTCCTCTCCTCCTTTCACTACCTGTGCATACAGCACCCTGGACAGTTCCCTGGACAGATGGATGCTCTGCAGTTGTGAGTTTGGTAGGGAATTGGCTTTAAGATCATAGGGCTCTTTGCATCTGTAAATGAATCTGAAGTGACTGAATCAATGGCTATGTGACTGAATACAAGCCATATTACCGGCAAGTAACTGAGTTCACCGATGTGATATTTGTGGGTCTCTCCAGACATGACAATATGGGATTCTTCATGGCTGTGTGTGCAGACTGCATCATTTTCACAGCTATTTTTAAAGCTTTATTTATATCACTGAGTTTCCGGTCTTATTAATATGTATGTAGATATTTTGTTTTATTATTGCTCATGGTTTGAATCAGTTACCACCACTGAGCTCAGCTCATACTTAGGCATGCCTTACTAAGAGTTTATAGGACTGTAACCTGGGAGCATCAGCTGTGTAATGGTTGATGGTTAAAGAAAGTCCATGAGGCACACCAGTGCTAACTGAATGTAACAAAGGAGGAAGTCAAGGTGTAGAAGTATCATGGATTACTTGGGGGCAACACATTAAGTTTTACGATTTATAACCCAAGATGGAATTGTACCTGGAAGTGCTTGTGAGCCAATTACTAAATTATGCCATTACCTGGCTCTTGAATCAGTGCCTGTAAGTAATCACATTTTGCCATTCAGTAGAAAGGGCATTTTGTTAATAATTTTGCTTCAGTAGCACCAAGGGATTTACACAGCGGCTGTGGTCTGTATACATCCAGCACAAATGGATGTCTGTCAAAAGGAATACCCTTCTCTAAATAATAGATTTTCTGCTGTGCTGCAAATTAAAGTTTGCACAGTGATTCTGGGTCTAGTCATGGCAGAATCCATCTCGACAAGGGGACTACCTAGGTGGCAATGTTATTCTTATTTGTGCTGTTGGGTACTGACACAAACCCCTTGAAAATTGGGTCTCATCAGTAGTCCTGGAGGATTCCAGCTACCTATGATTCTGAGTCCTAAAACACTGCTACAATGTCTGCTTCATAACCTACATGCTGTCTCAGCACTGGGTGAAACAAGTCTTACTGTTTTCCTAATTAAGATGGAACATGGCTGAAATGGTTTGCAGCAAACACCGCCCACATCCATGCATGGTGATACAATCATGCCAAGAAGTGGAGCTTCCTATCAAGTGGGAGGGGAAAATCACTCAATAACAGGATGGCACCAGGAAATCAGGACTTCGGCAGATCACACTGGGGAAAGAAAGGCTTGGAGGTTCTTACCAAAGCCTGGATGGATCCAGGATCTTATTTGTTTTAAATATTAAACAAATAATTTCCTTACTGATTAAAATGATTTAAAAGACTTGGGGATAAATATATAAAAGTTATATCACAACATAGAAAATAAATTATACAAATTAGTGATGCATTTAACTTCCTTCCTTCCTTCCTTCCTTCCTTCCTTCCTTCCTTCCTTCCTTCCTTCCTTCCTTCCTTCCTTCCTTCCTTCCTTCCTTCCTTCCTTCCTTCCTTCCTTCCTTCCTTCCTTCCTCCCTCCCTCCCTCCCTCCCTCCCTCCCTCCCCCCCCCCCCCCTCCCTCCCTCCCTCCCCATTGAACTTAGTGAAATACTCTTCCAAGTAGGCATGCATAGGATCAGTCATTTGCTGCATGGACATGGACTTCTCTCATAGGTAAC
Source organism: Sphaerodactylus townsendi (assembly GCF_021028975.2). Taxonomy (NCBI): domain Eukaryota; kingdom Metazoa; phylum Chordata; class Lepidosauria; order Squamata; family Sphaerodactylidae; genus Sphaerodactylus; species Sphaerodactylus townsendi. The sequence continues at coordinate 71,045,519 of NC_059427.1, read as the reverse complement.
AGTTATCTCCTTCATGTCCTTGAGCCTGAGTGCACTATAAACACAGGTACAGCAACAGGGAGATGATTTCCTCGTGGCTCTTATGGAGGCTTCCTTTGAGTCTCTTCTATAGTCACATGATTAACACAAGAGTTTAGGTTCTCAATTTAATGTCAAAGTTAAAACATTTCTACAGAACTGTAGATCTCTAAAGCACTAAGTGCCTAGTGGCAGAGAAAAAAGGGCAGCATTTGCCTAAAAGATTTTGATTTGCAGTGGAAAAGGGGATACAACTTTAGATAGTGACATAAAAAATGTGCCATTAGTAATATCAGTGTTATAGCCTCCCTGGCACTATCCCAGAATAACTGCTTTATGATCTTTAGCTTCAGAGAAAGGCAAAGGTGCCTGGGTAAACTCAGATTCAAAGAACTTCCCAGGAACAAGACACCTTATTCTCTCTTTCTTTTCATGGGGGAAAAGAGGCCAAACTGCTTATTTTTAGACTGATTACAAAAACAAAGACAGAGTTCCTCAGGCCATACTGCTTAGAAAGAGTTGCATATCAACTTTTACAAACCGTTCCATCTCTTTGCAGGTAATGATCAACCACAGTCTCTTATGTGACTGGCATTTGGAAGAATTATAACCCTGGGTGTCCCGTGGGGCACCCCAACCTCCAACTCATGGAAGTGCAAAAGAACTTTGTCCTTGGATGCACATTGGCTCAGAGAAATCAACTGTGCAATGTTGCTGCCTAGTCTATTTTTAAAATAAAAAATACATCTGAATGAATGTGAGAGGTATCGATTGAGGTGTTTTAATTTGATGTTTCAGCAAAGCCTAAGATGCTGTAATTTATTTATGATCCATCATAGATGACCACCACTGGAGATGAGACATCGGGCAGAGCGATCCTGGAATATTTTCTCTTTGATGAATAAGATCTTGCTGGCAAGCTTATGCCATAAAAGGTCCAGATCAGTGCACTGGAAGTTGAGAGAGAATGTTGTTTTACCCCCTCACCCCACCTTATTTGTCATCTCTTTGTGAAAGGGGATGATTTTGCTTGCCTAAGTGATCAAGGCGTGTCTTACAAAAATTTATGTCTTATTGAGCAGCTTCTCTGCATGGACAGTGTCAAGAGTTTCTAAACAAATCAATAATAAAGTCATAACTGGTAGCTTGCTAAAGCAAGCACAGATTGCCTGGTTTTTGTGTTTCAGATAGGCTAGAGGCTTACTATGTCCCATTGTTGGCCACCATCCATGGCTAATGGGCTGCCTTTGACTTGGTGGGTTCAGGTTGTACAGGCTTGAACAGGCCTGTCCTCATACATATATTCACTCTAATCTCCCCCCACCCCCAAAGTTGTAAAGGTTGTGCTGGGCTTCAGATCAGTGCCTGGCTGCAGGCTATTTAGCTAGATGGACATGGGGGCTCTTTGGGCTGTTTGTTGCGTGGTTCTGTGGAGCACTTGATCCTGATCTGTATCCAAAACTAGAAGCTTCTGGAAGGACCATGCTGTAAAAGCAGCCAGCAGAGCATATTTTCAGCCTTCTTCATTCTGCCGTGCCTTCAGAACAAAAACCATGCAATATACCAATGTGGTGAAACAGATGCTGTGGCACCATTTTCTTTTCTCTGCTTATGGCCTTTGTATGTGTCATTAACACACACCAACACACACAACAAACAGGGAAAGGTTTTGTCTCAAGTGAAAAAAGCAAGATTGGGGAGTAATGATAGAAAACTCAGTCCATGTGGTTTGTGTTGGTGGAACAAGTAATGTTACTAACAGTACTCAATGAACCAGGAAAAAACCATGAAAGACTTCCTTTACACCTAGCCATTTCCCTGCAACAGTGAAGTGCTGTATAAACGTCAAACCTCTTGCCAAACTTGCTTCCATCTTTCTCAAAACCTTTTACATACAGACCAGTGAGTTTGGCCCTCATATAATTTTGTATCTTGCTCCATACTTACTTTGACATAAAATATTGCATGGTGTCTACTGCATAGAAAGTAATCTATATTGTTAATTCATTTTATAGATGGGTAACAGCGGCTATGGAGATGAGTGATTTGCCTAAGGTTGTTTTGCACATCATATTTAAATTTTGGCTGTTACCTCTTGAGTGGAAGCTGTTTTAACAGGAAATGTTGGCTTCTAAACCACTTTTATGCACAGAACTTTGTGTATTTAAACTTTAACAACTCCCACAAACCTCCCTGGAAGTAACAAAAGGTTTCCTGTACTCTAATTAAACACATTAAAATATACTGTATTTGAAATATATGAATACTAATAGTTTGTACTAAAAATAAAGTTCTATTAATCATTTTGGCTACAGAAAGTACCATTTTCAAGCAACGATGTTGTAGGGTTTTTTGTGTGCTGATTAACTAAGCCCAGCAGTGCGTCTTTCCCTTTATTCCCTGTTCATTTTGCATGGTCATTTGTTTCTTTATAAAGATTGCTGCATGAGCAAATGAACATTTGAGTGAAATTAATGAGAATTTTTGGATAACTATACTTTAGTATAACTTAACAAGGAAGTAAAAATACACATCTGTGATGGTCTGTCTATCTGTCTTTCCATCAGATGAGATAACACTGGTTGTGGTATTGTTTATTTACAAATCAGCATGGGGAGCCTATTAGAAGAAAACACTTCTAAAAGACATACAGCAAAACTGCTGAGCAAAAGATCCCCTGAAGAAACAGCAAGAACCACCATACCCCCTGCAGTTGAATTAGGGATGGCTAACGGAAGCTACAATTCTTGGTTCTCTTTCCTCTTTCTGTACCCAAATAAAAGCTGACACTGCTTCTAGCCAGAGGTGGAGCAAGGGGAAACCGCACCTGGGGAATGAACGTGCCCTGTGCCCCTGCTGCAGCATTGCCCATCCCCACCATGCCATGCCCCTGGAATGCCCTGCCATTCCCCCCTTGAGGCCCAGCCATGCCTCCACCGCTGCTCCGCCCGGGGCAATGCACCCCCCGCCCCATGGACACTATGCAACTGCTTCCAATAGTCTCTCCCTGTTTCTGCCTCTAGATTGCTGGTACCACATTCCAAAGGCTGGGGGGAGAGAGATTTCCAGTCCATTATAAGGATAATTCAAACTCTTTTGTCACATCCCAGATCATCACCTAGTTGATCTGGCAAATCCATACCAGTTTCACACAAAGGTTAAGAAGGAAACTGTTATTCAGCTTCTATAGAAGGTGTAAAGGCATCCCTTTGAAGTATGCTTTTAATTTGTAAATGGATGATGTGATGTTTTGTGTTTAGTGCTATTTCAATGTTTTAAATATGGTTCTTTTTAAAATTACTGGATGGTTTTATAAATTATGAAATTTTACTGGATTTTATTTATTGCTCAATGTTCAGTGCAGGAGAAAGAGATACAAATCTACTAACACATACACAAACAAAAAATAGTGACCATATTAAAACTTGCAGAAAATGAGTCATCTTACAATTTTCGCCATTATTATTAGGTTGCTTATACCATTGAAAACTTCTAATTCACAGGATAAAATGATACATTTCCAACCCTGCTTCAAAGTGTGAACGGGGTGCTTTAGATGATACAAAAATTATTATAAGGTAATTTAATGGAAAATTAGCCTCCCCCCTTTTGTGAATACTGCTGAGGTACAGGACCCAAAAGAAAGTTTTCTTGTCAAGCCCCCATTTCAGGTTTACTGTAGTATAATAATCTGCGTGTTTTTGAAATTTTAAGCAGGCATCTACTGTACAGTTCTACTGTATGCAGGAACAGAGATTGCCTCACCCATGCAGAACTTACTTTATTGACAGAGAAAAACTGAAGATTTGATTTGGGACACTTTAAGTAACACTTCTTTTGGGTGCTTCCATTTTGGGAAAGGGAGACAAACGTGTGAACGACCAAGAACCCCTATTGATGGCCACAAAGACCCCACAGTCAATCTGAATCAAATGAAATTGCTAACCTACCGCATAGCACTTCACATGGGCTGTTCATTCTATAGAGGTTTTTGAGCGAATGACTGAATGGTTTTGTGCCCTGATACAGCTGTGAGTTTTTTTAGCAGTGAAGAGCGGCCTGCTACTTAACTGATGTGCCTGTCGCCATGTTAGCGCTTCTTTGAGAGGAGCTGTTGGAGACAAGCTGTCAAAAGAAAGGTTTATTTCTGTTTGTTTTGATACTTAGTACTGCATCCTTTAGAAAGAAGCAGAGCTCTTGTTACCTCTCTGTGTCAGGCACTGTCATTTCCAAAAGGATTTAAGCTTCTGTTGGCATTTTTAAAGTGTTTGAACGATAACAATGGTTGAAAGACAGCAAAGTTGCATGGAGGGGGAAACTGACTTACAAATGGCCACTGTTCTTTGAGGAGTGGTGCAGCTGACTATCAATCATGTTTATCAACAAAGTTTATAGTAAAGAAGATTTCCCCCCACTTTTTTGTTGTTTTGACTTGCAAATGTAACCTGGCTCTGAATTAGCTTCTGATTTTTGCTATTTAATTAATCCTCCTCTGGGAAGGTGAAACCTTTCATGACCCTAAGGCAGGGGTCTTCAAACTATGGCCCTCCAGATGTTCATAGACTACAATTCCCATGAGCCATAGACTTCAACCCACTTGGCCATGCTGGCAGGGGCTGATGGGAATTGTAGTTCATGAACATCTGGAGGGCCATAGTTTGAAGACCCCTGCCCTAAGGCAAAAGAAACATCTCAGGGTTTATTGGAAGGAGGGAATTTTTTTTCACAGTAGGGGTCAAGTTTTAATGAGTCAAGATATAATTTAAAGAACTACACATGTTAAGAGCTTATTATGTTATTCTTATGCACATAACAACACAGCACAAGTGTCTGGAATTCATCTCTGAATATCGAGTCCTTCCCAAGGACCTAGGATATTAGAGGTATTTGTGTGTAGAATGTGTGCAGTTCCTAGAAGTGCACCTTTCTGCAGCATGTGGACTGATGTTCTGTCCAAGTTTAGGCTTTTCAGATGCTTTTCAAGGTTTCTTGGGATTCCTCCTAGAGCACTGACTATTATTGGAATTACTGTTGTTGTTTTTCATCACAATCATTCGACTTCAATTTGTAGGTCCTTGTATTTTGTGATCTTTTCCATCTCTTTGTCCTCTACCCTGTTGTCAACTGGCACTGCAACATCTATGATCCAAACATGTTTTTTCTCTACCACTGTTACGTCTGGGGTATTATGTGCCAGGTGTTTGTCTGTCTGTATTCTAAAGTCCCAGAGTATTTTTGCTTCTTCATTTTCTGTGGTCTTCTCTGGCTTGTGTTTGTACCAGGTCTTGCTACTGGGCAGGTTATAGTTTTTGCAAAAGTTCCAGTGCACCATTGCTGCTAGCCTATTGTGATGTTCGAGATAGTCAGTTTGGGCTATTTTCTTGCAACAGCAGATGATGTGCTCCATGGTTTCATCACACTCTTTGCAGAGATGATACTTTGGGTCATTGTAGGGCTTTTCAATTTGTGTCTTTATTGCATTTGTTCGTAATGCTTGCTCCTGGGCAGCAAAAACCAGGCCTTCAGTTTCCTTTTAAGAATTTTTATTACACAGCTACCAGATCTTTAGCTGGTTGTTGGCCTTCATTACAATTCGAGCCTCACCCAGAGGCCTAGGAAGTTGTAAAGTGTCAGCGTAGTATTCGTGCAGATCCCAGCAGGGCTGCCTTCTGAATTTGACAGATGTTAATTTTGTCAATTTGAAGAAGTTTCAAGTGCTGCCCCAGTGTTTTTGGGATGGCGCCCAGCGTGCCGATTACCACTGGGATGACCTCAGCTGGTTTGTGCCATAGATGGAGAAGCTCGATTTTCAAATAATGGTATCTAGTGACCTTCTTGTGTTCTTTTTCAATGACCCTGCTGTCACTGGGGACTGCTGAGTCGATGATGGTCACTTTCTTGTCCTCGATCAGGGTGATGTCTGGTGTATTGTGTTTCAACACTTTGTCTGTTTGGATTCAAAAGTCCCACAGGATCTTGACCGTCTCATTTTCCATTACTTTCTCTGGACAATGTTCCCACCAGTTCTTAGCTGTTCTTATGTTGTAATTATTGCATATAGTCCACTGGATCATATTGGCCACTGAGTTGTGCCTCTGTTTGTACTCAGTCTGGGCAATCTTTTTGCAGCAGCTGAGGACATGATCTACAGTTTCATCAGCTTCTTTGTACAATCTGCACTTTGCATCATCCAAGGATTTTTCGATTTTGGCCTTGATCGAATTTGTTCTAACGGCTTGCTCTTGAGCTGCTAAAATCAGGGATTCAGTTTCCTTTTTCAGAGTTCCAGTTGTTAACCACAGCCTGGTCTTTTCATTGTCCACCTTGTCCTTGAACTTCTCCAGAAATTGGCTGTGCAGTGCTTTGTTGGGCCAGCTTTCGGTCCTCATTTTAATCACATTTTTTTTGTATTCTTGTTTGGTTTTCTGGGTCTTCAGCAAACGTCTCTTCTTCTTCCTCTTCCTCCTCTTCCTCCTTATACCGCCCAATCCCCGAAGGGCTCTGAGCGGTGAACAGTAAAGCCAATAGGCAACACATGAAATATAGTAATAAAATAAACATAAACACATTAAAATTGTTTAAAATAAAGCAGCAGCAACACGTACAAATTATTGGCGGTACCCGATTCCAGGCTCAGGAGGGGACTCGGCAGAAGGCCAAGAATGACACAGACATATATGTTGCTTTATAACATATATAGGTCCTCCCCTATGAACTGACAACTCTTGTGACAATAATTTCATAGCCTCTACACCATTATTAACTGCACATAAAATGTATTTACCTATCTAAAAATAACCTCACTAATAGTTAAGACGAATTGCCGCAGCAAATCTTTTGAATGTACTTCTGAAAATTCGCATAAATCAGATGTAGCAGAATATTGCTGTGAGCTTGCAAGTATTAATATGCAAGTCAATTGTCATGTAATGATGCTGCTTAGACTTAACAGCTTAATATTATTTTTGTCCTGAAACAGAAGATCCAGTTTTTTTTCTTTTTACAGAAGCTTTCCTTCATTCATGCATACCTAACAAGCCAATCCTAGTCAGGTATTAAAAGCAATATGGAGATAACAAGATATATTTGTTAAAAAATGTTCATCTCTACATTCTGCATCACTGATGCATAGTATCTGCAGGCTATATCTGAGATCTGACTCCATATGTTACGAACAGAGATTTCTCCAATTATGCTATTTAAAAAGCTATATAGATGATCCAATGTGAAAGAGTCTGACTAATACAAGGAAGTGTCTCCAGTTGACATTAAGTAGTCTGCAGATTGCTTTGGATATTAATTAAGTCCCACAGTGGCACAATGAAGTATACTTGGTGTTTTTGTTGCTGGGTCAGCATACAGGCTAAAAATATGTGGCACCTAGGGTGTGCTAAAGGAAGAGTGAGGCTTATGTATTATTCTGTGTCCCTAAATCAGCATTTTGCCCCCAGCTTTGGGGACAGGGCGGTATAAAAGCTGAAAGTATAAATAAAATAAATAAATAAATTATATGCTGTCTATAATGCTAGTGTATGTATAAACAAATTTTCCTCCCCTGCCTCTTGCCATGCCTACGCAGTCATGGCACAGATTAAAGTACCAGATTAAAATTCTAAATCTGCAGCCAATCATTGTTCTAATGAGAGTTAGCAACTCCATTAATCTGACTTGCCTTCAGCACCCCATTCCTGATGCTGCTCAGGTAACTGCCAGTGTGGTATAGTGGTTAAGAACAGGTGGATTCTAAATTGGAGAACCAGGTTTGATTCCCCACTCCTCCACCCAAGTGGCAGAGGCTTATCTGGTGAACCACATGTGTTTCCTCATTCCTACATTTCTGCTGGGTGATCTTGGGTTAGTCACAGTTCTTTGGAGCTCTGTCAGTCCCACCTACCTCACAAGGTGTCTGTTGTGGGGAGAGGAAGGGAAAGGAGTTTGTAAGCCACCTTGAGTCTCTTTACAGGAGAGAAAGGTGAGGTATAAATCCAAACTCTTCTTCTTCCTTCTTCTTCATGACTCACTCTTTATTTGAATGGGTTTTGCTATGTGCCATCAAATTGCAGCCAACCTATGGTGACCCTGTAGGGCCATGGTGGCACTCAGAGCCCTCTCTGTGGGCATGCATGCCATCATCTCCCTCTCCCCCTTGCCCCGCCAGAGGCTGCTGCCGGCAGACGCATTGGGAGTCACGCTGCATAGGCTGGCTGCCAGCTGGGGCTGAGCTCCAGGGAGGTCCTGGACACAGTATGTAACAGACTTCTCTCTGTGATACACCTCTGAAGATGCCAGCCACAGATGCAAGCGAAACGTTAGGAACAAGATCCACCAGACCATGGCCACACAGCCCAGAAAACCCACCACAACCAGAAATTCCCTTGTCCACCCCTCCCCCTGGCCAAGTTTTGGCACTTTGTGATAAATAAATGGGTTTTGGGTCGCAGTTTGAGCACTCTGTCTCTAAAAGGTTTGCCATCACTGCTGTAGGGTTATCAAGACAAGAGACATTTCAGAGATGATTGGTCATTGCTTTTCTCTGCATAGTGACCCTGGTATTCCTTGGTGGGCTCCCTTCCAATTACAAACCAAGGCAACCCTGCTTAGCTTCTGAAATCTGACAAGATGAGGCTATCCTGGGTCATCCAAGCCAGGCTTTGTTATATAGGGATATAAACCCCTATAATTACTAACCTCACCAGTTGCAGCATGGGATTCGCACTGGGAAGAAACAGAGAATCCTCAACTGAAAGACCCTTCAGTATCCAGTTGCGCTGTAGCAAAAAGGACAGGCAGGCTGTTCCAGGTTCACAATCCCCCAAACACTGTTGTATGACAAACCATGAAAATTATAAGTTTGTGAGATGAGGTAGGGAACATAGTTCATTTAGTAGCTGAGGAAGAGCTTTATGGCCATATGTTTTGAGTTGGGCAATCAGTTACCCTATGCCCAGTGAATGGCTGTCACCATATGAAACCACACCTATGCAGGGCTTTCTTCTGACCTACTCCAGATGCAAGACGAACTGAGGATTTCAGGGCTATGACTTTCTCTACAGCATTTCAGTATCAGGACCAATTAAGGATTCCAAATGCTCCATGATGTGTTTTATTCCTGTGTGCCCAGTGGGGTAGGTTATTAAAGGGGAATGCCAGGAGATGTCAACCACCTCACCCCCTGCAGATGTGGGTACAGAGTAAAGGGATTGTGAAGAAGATATTAGCTGGCAGACTGAACAGTATGAGACGAGGCCATGTTTCAAGTACCCTGACCCAAGATGCATGGGCCTTAAAGTTCAGGAGCAACATTTTTAACGTTGCCTCCAAACTTGTGCGAAACTACTGCAGCTCTTTCAGCTCCACAGTGATGTGATCTTTGAATCCAACCCATGACAGTAGCCTGGCTGTCATATTTCAGATGAGCAAAGGGACAAATGAGACGTGATCATGTCCTTGTGACCACCACAGGGCTGCTGTTGTCATTTTAAATGATTTTAAAATGCCATGATGACCTGATCCTAATTGGGCCTGCAGTGCAGCAGGCCAAGGCACTCCCACCCTCATGCTGTGCCATATCAAGAGCTGAAATAGCTGCACCCCTGCGGCTACTTTAGTACTTGATATGGCAGGACAAGAACACCTAGCCAGGCTGGCCCGCATGGCATTTTAAAATAATTTTTAAATAGTGGTGGCATCCTTGTGGTGGCCACGAGGAGGCCATCACATCTAGTTTAGGCCTAAGTTTCTGTTTTTTAAAAGTTTCTGTTTTTTTAAAATGGGCTCCAATGCCTTTGCTATGTTTTCAGCTGCTTGAAGTTGGGTCTTTTCTGGAATTGCTTTTCTTGGCTGAGAACTCCAGACAGCAGCAGCAGCAGAAGAAGAAGCAGAAGAAGAAGCAGAAGAAGAAGCAGAAGCAGCAGCAGAAGAAGAAGAAGCAGAAGAAGAAGCAGAAGAAGAAGCAGAAGAAGCAGCAGCAGCAGCAGAAGAAGACATGTTTGGATGTATACCTTGCTTTTCTCTCCTGTAAGGAGTCTCAAAGCAGCTTACAAACTACTTTTCCTTCCTCTCCCCACAACAGATACCTTGTGAGGCAGGTGGGGCTGAGAGAGTCTTGAAGAACTGTGACTAGCCCAAGGTCATCCAGCAGGCTTCAAATATAGGAGTGGGAAAAGAAATCCAGTTCACCAGATAAGAGTTCGCTGCTCATGTGGAGGAGTGGGGAATCAAACCCAGTTCTCCAGATCAGAGTCTGCTGCTCCTAACCACTACATCACACTTGGCCTGTCTCCCAAGTGGGTCTGTTATTACTTGTAGTCAGTGGTGGGATCCAAAAATTTTAATAACAGGTTCCGATGGTGGTGGGATTCAAACACATGCACCTCCAGTCCCTATTGGGGAGGGAGGTTGCTTTAGTAACCCCTTCTCGGCACTCAGAAAAAAATAGTAACCACTTGTAGAGAAGTGGTGAGAACTGGTTGGATCCCATCCCACCTCTGCTTGTAGTGAAGATACTTCAAAGATAAAGAACACTGACAGATAAGCCAAGAGAGAGAAATCAAGTAATATAATTTACTTGCTTAGCACTTAGGAAGGTCTTTGTCCCTTGTCATGTTAAAGTGATCATTCTGATGAATGACATGATATAGAATTCACAGGGATAGCGTACTCACAGATTTTTTACTGGGAATATTTTGGAAAATGACAAGGAAAATCTAAACAGGTTATGGGACATTGCAGTAGCCCAGCTAATCTAGCAATATTTGAATGCAGGAAGAAAAAAATCAGTCTCTCTTCTAAGACTGTTTGTTATCAATAGGAAGAGAAGTAATTGAACCCAATGGGCCCTCATTAGCATGCTTTAATGTTCAATTTAATTGACCTCTCTTTCATATAAGCATACTGTCCAGGTTACCCAGAAATGTCAGCAAGGAAGGAATGTTTGAGGCTACTCCAACCATATAAGCAAACTGGGCAATCACCCAGAGGTGCCAACATCCAGTGCCTCTTTCCTCCACTGAACATCCTGGAGCAGAATAGCTATTGCTTACATCTTGCATAAAACTGCTTAGTAGTTTATCTGCTTTGCATTCCAGTGGACATGACTGTAACACCTCCTAACTTTCACTGACCATTCAGATCATAGACATGGTTGGAAAATGGAAAAAATGACAAATATTTAAAAGTGAAAGAAAATCTTCCGTGGCCATTTCTTGATCTATTTATTAACTATTGCCATGATGCTCAGCAGACAATGAGACATATGTGTGGGACAAATTGTGCTGCCTGTTTTGGATGAAGAAATATTATGTCTGTTTTAGATTGTAAGGCAGAAAAGCCAGGGTCAAAGGCCAGGGTTGGCACTGAAAAATGCTGCTGTTGCAGAGTATATGCATCAGATATCTGGTGTTTATCAAGCTGGAATAGATAAGTTCTATCTTTGAATAAGGTCTGCATTCTTTGTCTATTTAGGCCAATTATTTGTCTTGTTAGAAATATTACCCTATATTGCATAACCAATTAGTATGAGCCTCGAACTTCTAGGTTGTAGGAAAATGTACAAGAAGGAGTGTCTTTGTTCTTTCTCTCTCGAGACACATGTTTTGGGCGTTGCCCTGGTGTCTCTGCTTCTTATTAAAAAGTTACTTCATGAAACCAACTGTGTCTGGACAAGCTTTTATTTATCTAACACACGGATGATTGCTTATTGGTATATTAACATTGTTACACAGGAACATTCCAGGCTCTTTCCCCCAGTTTTTCTTTTATCAACTATATCCTTATTTCTAGTTTATTTTTAATTTCTGTCATTTTAAGCGATTTTGGAAAAACACAACAAAAATGTATTTAAAATAGAACACCCCTGTCCACACCTCCAGTGTTTGGCCCACGCCATTCTGGGCCTGGCAATTCACATCCGCAGATGGCCCAGCCATTATCACTGCTCAAGGCTATGGAGGCCTCCCCCTGCTCGCATGAAACTAGTCAATAGAGCTTAGCCGTTCATCCTTATCTGCCTTCCTGAATAAGTGAACTGTCTGTCCTAAACAATGCCTCTATTTCCATTGTCCTTCCACATGATGATATTATGGGAATGTGAGGGTGGGAGGATTCTGGGTTGAACCTTACTGTAACTTACAGGTATATACCAGCCTTGGACTGACATGGTTCCAATAAAGCTCTTGAAATCTTCCTGAGTCTTATTTGATGACTGGAGTAACAGACCCTAACACCCAGGCAACAAAATCCCTGGGCCAGTCTTGCCAGCCTTGAGTTTATAGAAAACAAAACTGTAATTACTTTTTAAAAGCTGGAACATTGTTATATGACTCAAGGTTGGCTCAGGTGGTAGAATTTAAGCTCTGAATATTTGCCAAACTGCAACTCTTCCTTGCTGCAGAGCAATGCAAGTACAATAATGAAATGCAAATAGGCAATGTGTCAACGGCTCACAACAAGAAATGCATAGACTGCAAAAGCCTACAGCACAAAATAAATGGACATAAACAGCTAATCTAGAATTGATAGGAATACACTGTAATACAAACACTTGTCATGTTTTTACTTTCTGTGAGATTGCATTTGAGCTGCCTGAGCTGCAGTCTATAACATTGTTAGAAACTATGTTTGCTACTCAGGAGAGCTCATGAAATAAATAATGCTTGTCAGAGCTTGGGTTTTAAAATGTGCAATTCATCAGTGTTCCAGTTTACACCATGCAAAGTGGGAAAAGGAATAGAATAGCAGGAAAAGTGCAAGCAAGATCTCAATTTTTATTTTCTCAAGCAATCCAAACCTGACCATTGTCATATGATCACAACTATTGCTTTCCATTCTGGGATCTGCTTCAAATAACACTGGTGGTTTCTGCACAGCACATTAATAACATCTGTAACTCTTTATTAATGAACCCATTTTCCTCTGTTTGCCTTTGCCCTGGAGATTTCAGCCCTCCAGGAAATGCTGATACACAGTCCAGGTTGCTGTGGCTCCTTTGCATGAGAATGGTCCCCCCCCCCCCAAGGAATGTGTAGCTACGGAGGTAAGACTCCTCTATCTTCGTGGCTACACATTGATTACATCCATTTTTTTCCTCAAAAGAACACCCCCACCAGAGCTTGGGACATTTAAAAGGAACTCAGTCAGATAATTTCTCTTCCCCCACCCCATCCTTGGTGAATTGTGGGAAGAAGAGGGGTGGGCAGAATTACCTCCTGTAATGGCAAATGGCTGCAGAGACAAAATAAGTGTGTGGGCCATTGCAGGGAGGTGCAAAAATTTGGCGGTGGGTGGGAAAAGTAAAGCAGAAGCCATTCCCCGTGCTGTTTGCTCAGGAGCAGCTTGTGCCTGGGTTCCCCAAAAAGATCGCTAGTTCAGCGGTTTTTGTAAAACCCAGGTTGAGAGAAACATAACGGGCTGAACCTGTTTTGGAGAAGAGCCCTGTGTGAAGTTCTTTCTCAAAATGGGATAAATGGCTTCCTTGGCTCGTTATAGTTGGGTTGTGTGGAAATCACTGCTGCTGTAATCTTCTGCCATGACCTACTGCATAACCCATATCACACATATTTTCCCAGTTATGCTGTTTTGGAGACCATAAGCTGTGAATGTGATCTGTAGCATTATTTCCTTTGAATCTAAATATTTCATTCAGCAATGAATGTACTTGTCCCTGGTAATTTGTTCCAATAGACAGATAAGTCATTGCTGTCAAAAGCACTTATGTCAGGGCCTTTGGGCATGGGAGACTCAACCCCCCAACTCCCCCCTCCTGGTTTTTTAGGAGCTGGCCTAGAGTTCTGTATCTTGAATTGCTGTGTTCTACTGGAGGAAAATATGATCTTCAAATGGGACTTCACTTGCTGCTCATTAATATTTTCAAGTTTGCCTCCTATTGACTCTTTACTTAGTGCAACAACTTGCATTAATTCATAGTTTTGTTAATATGAGGATGGACCTCCATTTTTTCTCTCTGCCTTACCAGGAACCTGTGTCTTTCCTTTAGCATTGGAAACAGATTTGATTAACATCTACCTTTTATAGTCACAGAGGAAGAACGCCTGTAGCTGTTGGTGAAACAAGGGAACCTGCTTTGCACCCGCACCATCTGATACAACTCAGTCCACAGCACACTGCAGGTGACAAATTGCAGACTTGGGACCTTGCCCTGAAAATTGTATCCCCTCCCTTTTGCTTGTTGCACTAACATTCCACCTGGTGAAGATTTTATAGAACTCTTATGCTATTTGTATTGTCTTAATGAAATCTCTTGCACCACAGCCTCTATTGAACCCCAGTTATAAAAACTTAGGTGCCTGAAGTTGCATTAAGAGGAGGCAGCGATTTTTGCCCATTTCCACCTCTTGTAACAGTTGACTGAACTCCCTGAAATTTTGTTCTTACAGGTCAGCAGACCCTCATTTATGGTCTGCAATTGGAAGGCAGAATTGGTGGAAATTGCCACCCCGCTCTTAATAACAACTTAAGGGTATTTTCCATGGTTCTTCATTCCTTTTATTTTCCATGTGCCTCTTTTGCTTTCTATAGCTGCCTCCCTTGCCTAGGGTTTCAACTGCTGAAATCTATTCCAACTTCAATTAAGCTATTTTTAGCAAAACCACTAGCACAACTCACATATAGTGCCCAATTAGGCCCCTGTAGTAACTTTGCTCCCTTAGGGAGAATACAATCAGGCTTTCTTAGAGCCCACTTTAATGTTCCAAAATGTGTGGCCAAAGTGATGCTTGGACAGGAGGCTGGTCTGAGCGGCAGCTTCCCTGAAGCCAACCCTCAGAACCTGCAGGGAAAGGAAAAGATGAGTTGGTGAGTGAGGGGGACGGCGGGGGATGGCGGGTGGCGGCGGGCAGTGGCGGTGGGGCGGTGGGTAGGAGCCTGCTGGGTGCCCCACAGGCGTGCGCCCGGCATCATAGGTGGGCCTGGCTCTTCCCTGCCCCCGCCTGCTCTGGCGTTTCCTTGCTTGCAAGCAAGGAAACACCAGACAGAGCAGTCATCTGCTTTTTGGGTTGCAAGCAAGGAAACCCAAAAAGTAGGTGAAAGAGGAAGGATGCTGGATTGATAGTCTGAGAGTTCAGTTTTTCCAGGTTACCAGGCCCACCATACTTTCTGCACCGTGTTTTCTCTGTGAAGCCCTGAATGACCTGCCTTTGGCTAACATGAAGCATATCAAATGCTCATCAGCATATCTGCATAGTTCCCAGAGAGTTGGGAAACAGACTATAGATACCAGATAATTTGTGTGCCCAATCGAGATAGCATAAATGACAAAGAATGATCTGATTAAAAAGACTGAAAATAGCTCTAAATAACAAGCACATCTGTTAATGTTGTCATTCATTTACTGGTAATTAATGAACAGTAAAAATGACAAATTGGGCTTCATTTTAGATATAAATACAAGCTCATTCCATCATAAAAATAATTTTGAAAACTACTAGAAAATCGACATCATTAATATCAAAATGTTCTTAAATTTAAAATTAAGGCTGATTAATAATGAAAAACAAGTGACCATTAACATAGGCCGTTTCTACATGGTACAATTATGCCAGTTTACAATCTTACAATCCAGGTCTATTTTATCCTGGTTTCTCCCTTTGCATGGCTGCCCGTTTCTGTGAAGGAATCAAATGAAGACCGGGAGGAAATACTCCAGATTGTTTTGCACGAGCCCGGGGCTTTTGTATTTACACTGCAAGCGTATCCTCACATGTGCAAACATCCCGCTGTCCCACATTCTGATTGGCTGTTGTCTTGTGGCAGCAGCTTGAATGAATTTCTCTGTCCTGCCTTTTGAATTTGAATTGCTGGCGCCCGCCTTTACACCTGCTCTATGGTTTTCGGGCAGGAGCACATTTTGTGAGCCGGGAGATTCTCTGTTGAACCTATTGAACATGGATCTGGGTCCAGAGGTGGCGCAGCTGCTGGGTGTGTTTGTGGTGCTGGTGGTGGACCTCCTCAACCTCATGCATGGTACCCTCACTGCATGTGCCCACTACCAGGAAGAGGTGGCCCGGGCATCTCTTCAGTCTGCTGCGCTGAGCAGGCGTCGCATTTGGGCATGGTTTGCCCTTGCGACCACCCCCAAGTGGCCTCACTACTGAGTTTCTCCACACAGGAGCAGGGACTGGTGGCACAACTGTGTCATGGCTTCTTGGGATGACGAGGAATGGCTGAGAAACTTCCGCATGACTAGGAAGACCTTCATGAGGATTGTGGACAGCCTTAGCAGCAGTGGCGTAGGAGGTTAAGAGCTCGTGTATCTAATCTGGAGGAACTGGGTTTGATTCCCAGCTCTGCCGCCTGAGCTGTGGAGGCTTATCTGGGGAATTCAGATTAGCCTGTATACTCCAACACACGCCAGCTGGGTGACCTTGGGCTAGTCACAGCTTCTCGGAGCTCTCTCAGCCCCCCCTATCTCACAGGGTGTTTGTTGTGAGGGGGGAAGGGCAAGGAGATTGTCAGCCCCTTTGAGTCTCCTGCAGGAGAGAAATGGGGGATATAAATCCAAACTCTTCTTCTTCTTCTTAGACCCCATCTGCAGTGCCAGAACGCAAACATGCAGGCTGCATTTCCAGTGAAGATGATAGTCATCATGGCTACCTGGTACCTGGCCAGCCTGAACAGTTTCTGTAAGGTGAACAGCAGTTTGATGTTGGCCTGGCAACTACAGCAGAAGCCATGCATGAATTCTGCCTGGCTGTGAGGGTCACACTCTTCAGGAAGGTGGTCCGTTTCACAGGTAATGTGGAAAAGGTACGTGGATTATTGTTTCTAGCTGAAGTGGCCCTTTGTGCAGAGACTGCATGTATTCAGCCACTTCTCACTTTATGTTCTTGGTGTCAGTAATCTCGTGTATGAGTTTATGGCTGCCCCTCCTCAGAACCCCTGCGCATGCACATACCAACCCCCCTCTCCGAGGCACTTTTTGCTCTGTGGAGTGATGCTTTCTTACACCTCTCTCAACAGATCATGGTGGGATTTGCCCAGCTGGGCTTCCCTCAATGTGTTGGAGCCATGGATAGATGCCATATTCCCATCAGAATCCTTCCAATGATGAACTGGGGCAGTACGTGAATAGGAAAAACTTTGCCTCTATTGTCCTGATATTGTTCTTCCAAGTTGAGATTGGACAACAGGCAGGAGCCATGATGTCCACATCTTCAGGAAATGCCACTTCACCCATGTCATGGACAGGAGCGTGGACAGGCTCCGGTCCCCCTCAGCATCCCCGTGCACTGAAGATCACGGCATGGAGAACCGGCCCCTCTCCCATTCCCTGCAGCCACCATATGTGGAGGTCAGTGAATGTGCCCAGAAGCTTCCTCCTTCTGAGCCCTGGGCTCTTCATGGGCCAGCCTTGTGCAATGGCAACTATTGCAGGACTCCATGGTAAGACATGTGGAGTTACCCTCTCCCAAAAATTCTGCTTACCTGAGTCCAGGGGGCTTGGAGAAGGTTGAAAGCCTACCTCATTTATTAACATGAAGAATCAGGGCGGGAAGAGCTAGGGGCAATAGCCACTCATCCACTCCAAACCGTGTGGCTCTCATGATCGGGGTTTTTTAAAAATGTTTTTGACTTCCCCAACAATCATTTTGAGCTCCTCATAGAAGGGGCAGATCGCCGTTTTGTTACCCGACACCCTATTGTGTTGCACGACACACTTGTCTTGGTCTTGGTGCGGCAGTGTCTTGGTGCGGCATTCAATGGCAGTCCTGCTGTGACCCTGGCTCTTCATCTCTGCGGCCACTTTCTCAAAAACATCAGAGTTCCTATGACTCTTGGTAAGGGCCCACTGGACTGCCCACTTGCCCCAGATCCTGAGCAGATCCCTGTTTCTGCCTCCTTCCAGGCGACATCTCTCCTTGGACCTTTGGCAGAGCTTCCACCCCAACAACAGTGCCACCACTTGAGCCAGCCATCATTGTCCATGCACGCCAATCAAAACCACACTAGCAGTTGCTGCTGACTCCTCCTTAACACTGAACTCAAACTGGTTGTTTCCCATCCAAGGTCTGTTTCAGCCATTGCCACCCCCACAAAAAGGCTGAGCTTCTGATTAGTCGACCCACAGCGAGTGGGGGGAAACGCAGCCCCCCTTTTTCCAGTTCTGTAGAGGGCCTGGCACAGGCCTCAGCATGACAAGCAGCAGCAAAAAACAATGGGGCACAGCATCACATCACATTCCCACTCATATTCTCATATTTTTGTGAAAAACAAGAGACCCCCCCCCCCCCCCCCAGCAATATGCCCTTTAACATTTGGTCCAAAGTGCACATCTCCCTAGCTATGTCCTCTGAGCAACCAGGGGACATTTTGTTTTAATTACTAAGGGGGGAATTGCTGAAGATGAAATGATACAGAAGAGAACAAACAACTCTTTAGAAGATCACTTGACTTTCTCCTTTTTCAGTGAAAATTGATCCTGTGAAATGAGAAAAACCAAACCAAAATAAAGCAGGGGGCTTGCTTTTGGTAGGTGAAAGTTATTATTATGTCCTTCCTGTAGATCCCCTATTCCATGTGTGCATCATTCCATGGATATCTGTGAGCTGCAGTGAGAGAGTGAGGCGGGAAAATTCTGCTCTTTTGATGTAAAATGTAGTCTGACTCTACCCCCATGTTTGAATTCTATGCACTCATTTATTTTCATAAGAGTGGATTTTAACCAAAATATTTCCCAGTCCAGAATGCTAACCACTGCCCAAACTGTTTTAAATATTATATATATTGCAAACTATGCCATTAAAAAGCCGTCTCCTGTAGAACTCCTTCCTGCTGCTGCCATAATATTTAAATATCCTTACTCCATCTGCTGGCCCATAAACATGCATTGAAGTGGAAACTACATTGGTGTTCTAATGTTGCCTGCATATAGGTCAGTGCAAATGGTAAACATCTTTAAACATTACAACAGCTGAATGGATTATCACCATGGGTAAACATTTTGTTATTTAAAATTTTTATTAATATTTACATATAAGTATAACACAACCATGTACTCCATACCATGGATGGAACCATTTACAATCATCGCATTACCATATTACATTGGTTTTAACCTTCATTGAAGTAACTTCCTTGCTATAACTCAGGAACTATTAATTCTTAGTGTTTAAAAATCTTTTACAATTTCTTAGTCTGGATCTCATATTTACTATGTCTCTTCTTAAGTGTCTCACATAGTCTTATCTGTGAGATGTGTCCTTGTGTGCACTCCTTGTCTAGTTTAACAGTAAGATTCATTTAATTGGTATTTCATCTAAGATTAAGTATATGTATATAGAAAACCATAATCTAATGTTTAAAACATTTAAAAAGACTTTAAAATTAAATTTGAAATACAATAATAATAAAATAAAAAGGGAAACACAATAATGAAAACCAATTATTTCTATACAGGGCGTCTATCGTTTAAATATTTTGAATAATTAAATCAAAAAGAAAAAGAGAAGAACATTTCTAAAGTATTTCTCTTCCATACACAATTATCCATGGGTAAACATTTTATAGTAGCATGGCAGGTGGGTGTGTCAGTGACCTCTGTAGCCCACAACAGAGGAGTAGGGTTGCCCTTAGACAGGAGTTCGAATGTCCTTTCATCTTAAAAGCACAGTAATCAGTAGACTGTAAACAGGCCTTTGGGAAGGAGCTGTATAGTTTAGTGTCATAGCACAGGCAACATATGCAGAGGCATACCTAGGCAAACTGGAGCCCTGGGCAAAACCTGAGTTTTATGCCCCCCCCATGGGCGGCCCCACCCCCACCATGACCAAACAATGATTTTTTTCCACCAGGTCATTTCAAAGTCACCATCACCATCACATCCCCCAACTCACAAATCTAAACACAGCAATGGGCCATGCTACACAGCAGAAATAAATTTTTGGAAAACATTTTCAAAATGCTTTCAAAATGTTTTATTACTGCTATGAAAACATTTTATGGTATTGTATCCAGTCCCCCCAATTGGGGGAAACAGCATCGCTTTCAATGTTATTTAAACTGGGGACCCCAGATTCTCCCTTTAAGGTGGATTTAAAAGGAGAATCTGGGCTCCCTCGTTTAAACAAGTGATGCTGGAGTCCACCCCCAAACAGCATCATTTTCAATGGTGTTTAAACTAGGGAGCCCAGATTCTCCTTTTAAATCCACCTTAAAGGGAGAATTCAGTCCCCAGTGGGGTCCTAGCTAAACTTTAACATTGAAAAGTGATGCTATTCTTTGGGGTGGGATAACATGCCAAAGCAAGTGGACGAACCACCACCACCACCACCACCACCACCACCACCACCACCACCACCACCACCACCACCACCACCACCACCACCACCACCGCCACCACCACCACCACCACCACCACCACCACCACCTTTATTAGGCATTGAGAGAATAAAAGAAAGAAAGAAAATAAGCATTGGCAGGAAGGGAGTGGATTTAAAAAGAATCTGGGGAAATTTAAGGGATGCCTGTTGTCAGGGGTGCAATAATTTAGATAGCAGCACCAAAATGTCAGAGTATCTTCGTGAGACCCTACTGATGATACCACCCAGGTTTGGGGAAGTTTGGTTCAGGGGGTCCAAAGTTATGGACCCTCAAAGGTGTAGCCCCATCTCCTATTAGCTCCCATTGGAAACAATGGGGGATGGGGCACTCCCTTTGGGAGTCCATAACTTTGGACTCCCTAAACCAAACCTCACCAAACCTGGGTCATGTCATCAGGAGAGCCTCCCAAAAACATGCTTGAAATTTTGGTGCTGCTAGCCTAAAATCTGCGCTCCCTGCAGGCCAAAAACGGAAAAAACACTGAAAATACAAAATCCCCCACAAACGAACCTGCAATTTTGTCGCCCACCACAAGGTGGTGCCCTGGGCAATTGCCCACTTTGCCCAATGGGAGGAACACCACGTTGTATTTCAGGTTTGGTCCCAAACATCTGCAGGTTTTTTAAGCCAGTTAAAATCATCTGTGCTGCTAAGGTATGGCTATCAATTAAACTTTTATTTTGCCCTTACTCCAAGGAGCTCTAGACTGAACGTATGGCTCTCCTTTCCTCCACAGTGAATCCTAAAAAACCTTGAGAAAGGTTAGCCTAAGAGAGAGACACTGACTGGAAGTCACTTGAATCCCAAGCAGAGTTATACTCAGGAGAGTAAGTCCACTAAAGTGAATGGGTTTAGAGTAATAGCTGTGATAGAGTGATAGTCTGTTCAGGATTGCACTGTCAGTGACCTTCATGAAGCAGAACAGGGCTAAAATGGGTTTTGGTTTTTTAAAAAGTTAACAACCTCCAAAAATGCTTTTACTGTTAGCTCACAATGCCTCTTCAGTGCCTTCTTGGCTTGAGGCAGCTGTTCTCCTTGCAAATCAAAAAAACCTTATAAAATGTATTGTTATAATGTTATGAAACCTAAATATACATCAACAATGGCAATGACTATTCCTTCAGATTCCAACAAAGGGCTACTGCAGTAAAGAGAACAAAAGTGGTGTTTGATGTCTGAAATAAGTCAGAATAACTCACATCACACATACCTAGGGAGTGTGGCTCTGTGAGGCACAATGTAAACCCTAAGTATCTTATTCAGAGGTTCCCGTGATGCATCAATGAACAGAGATTTATTTTGTATGAATACTTTTATTTACTTTACTTATCAGAGGCTTGTCAGAGACACTGTGTGAGTTTTTGTCTTAAATAGTCTATGAGTCCTCTTCTCTACATTTTAGGAGAAAAAAAATCACCTTGGCAACCAGCCATATCTTCCTCTTCACTTCCCTATTAAAGACTCTGAGGAAAGGTCTGGCAATTCATTTTTTTCTTGCCCTTTCTTTACTGTGAAGGTATACAGCTCTGGTACTTTTCCAATGGCAAAAATGAAATATTCACTTTCTAACTCAGATCACTTTGATTCTACTCTTTCCCCCCCACCCCCCATGATTTTTTTAAAAAATCGAAGTCCCCTTGTTATTTTGTGGGGGTGTGGGTGCTTAGAAACAGGAATTATCTTATTAGACCTGCTAGCTCCACTGTGTCTTTTTGGGAACCATCTCAAGGTGGGACAAGACAATTGAAAGGCTATTGCTGAAAACCTTTGCTTTGCCAAATATAAAGCAGGTTGTGCAGGAAACGTGATGATTCCATGTCTTATGTTTTGCATTTCTGGGCTTAGCTGAAGAAAAAGAGGAGCAGCAAGTATGAGGAGGCTGCTTTTTGTATTCTCCATATTGATCAGTAACTGCTTTAGGCTTTGGGAGATATGGCAAAAGCTGCAGAGTGTGCAAATGTTGGACTGAAAATAGTTTCGCAGCACTAATGATCTGAGACTGAATCTAGCTTGAAAATGTGAGTTGATATCGTTTAGAATTGTTTTGCAATTTTTTTGCAACTCTTCATGTTGTCATTTCTATAGCTAATTCTGACATCTTAGTCCCATGTGGAGAGTGGAAGCTCTGCAACAAAATTCAGCAGGAAGGGAATGAAATGTTCTGTGTATAGGGAGGGAACTTTTCCCAATATGCAGACAAATCAAATATTTCTAATGACACCCCTAAATTTTCAGAACCTCCTGAAAAATGGTTGCCAATGCAACCAAAATGACATTCAGAATCTCACAAGACCATGCCATGAGAGTTTGGCAGCCATTTGTGGTTTCCAGGTGATGCTCCAGAAAGCCAAGCCTTTCTACTTAAATTCTGTTTCAGGGAATTTGCTTAAAAGTTTTGCACAATATTCTAATTGTAAGGCAACCCATCTGATATCCTTAGGAGTAGGAATGTGCATTTGAAGATGCCATTTTTTTAAAAAAGGCGGTAATCTGGATTGAACCAAAAAGCCAAAAAATGATTTTTTTTTACTTTTCAGTTTATCTATAGCCCATGCATGGGCAGAGGGTTTTAAAAAATCTATTTGTTTAAGTCTATTTGTGAGGATGGCAATTGGGCTTTAAATTTTAATCCCCCCTTTTAAACTTATCTTGATTGATGCCCTGCTGAGCTTCCAGATGGATTCTGCTGGGCTAGCAAAGGTGCCCCCCCCCCTTGCTGGATTGCTC
Organism: Sphaerodactylus townsendi; assembly: GCF_021028975.2. Lineage (NCBI taxonomy): Eukaryota > Metazoa > Chordata > Lepidosauria > Squamata > Sphaerodactylidae > Sphaerodactylus > Sphaerodactylus townsendi. The sequence continues at coordinate 71,022,440 of NC_059427.1, read as the reverse complement.
TTGAAGAAGATATGATGTGTTTGTTATACTGGGTTCCATCCATTTCTGATGATTTCTAACATGGTTTTTTTAAAATTTTGTCAAGGTCTTTCTCTTGAGTGGAAGCAGCTAATTTATAGCCCAGAAATCACACAGCACCCCAGCTAATTTATAATCTGACTCTACTGCACCAGAAGAGAAACCCAACAGATGTGAAGAGAATCCAAAATGGAGTCAACTTTTAAAGTTTCTGCCTACTGGAATCAATGCATAATCAAGGAATATATTTCCTAATGCACACCAGTTTTGCACTGGTCAAATATTTCATTTTATTGCCTGTTCAGCTAGTTTTTCATAATTATCTTGCAATTATTTGTTGTCTTTGTTGGATTTAACCATTCTGGATTATTTTTTGACAAAATTGCATAAAGGTGTAGGGGTTTTAAAAATGTTTTTGAATAAGTTAACAAAAAGGCATAAATGGGCAGAGCACAGATGGTTCAGACATAGATTTAAAGAGGTTGCTCCACAGCCAAGGTACTTAATTTAATACATGTTTCATTTGACCATTCTGACAATGGCGGGAGGAGGGGGAGGATGACCTTTATTTTTGTAACCTTTTAATTTTACTAGTAATACATGTGCGGTTAAGTGCTGTCAAGTTGCTTCCAACTCAGGACAGTGACGAAGGGAAGGGGAACTGTGCCCAGGGCATGAGCTGCCCCTGTGCCCCCTCCCTCCCTCCCCTGCCTCTGACACACCCCGCCCTGCCCCTGAAATGCCCCTGCCCGCAACACATGACAGCAATGGCGGTGCCTGGGACAAGCAGCCCCAGATGTTCCCATTGCCTCTGCTTGTCTGACTCAGGAAGACCCAATGAATCAATTTCCTCCAAAATGTCTTATCATTAACAATGATAACAAACTGGGGGCTGTGGTTTCCTTTATAGAATCAATCCATCTCACGCTGGGTCCTCCTTTTTTCCTGCCAGCTTCAACTTTTCCTAGCATTCTTTTCCAATGAGTCTTGCCTTCTCAGTGTGACCAAAGTACGAGGGCCTCAGTTTAGTCATTTTAGCTTCTGTTTAGTCATTTAGCATGGGGGATGTCTCCTCAAGTGCCCCTCAGGGCTTGGAAGAGAGGGAGCTTGCTATTTAGTTGGAAGAAGAGAGCAGATTGGTGTCTGCTTAAAAAAGAAAAGGAACTTTTGATACTAGCTAGGCAAACAGAGAGAGAGCCACTGCTATGAATTGGCTGAGGCAGGGTCTTTTTCTTTCTGGATTTGATGTGGCATAGTAGATCTGCTACCATGTAGGCACCTGTGTGCCTGTACCTCTGCTCTACCTATACAGATGCAGTAAAGCAAAAGCTGCAAAAATGTCATAAATCTTTAATGCTCTTCCCTTTAAAAAGACCTAGCTAGGTAAATTCTTGCCCATGAAACTTCTTATCGCTTGGCCCATGCATAACAATGTTTATCTAAATAACAATGTTATTTATAATGAAACTTCTTTTTCTGGAAGAGGATTGTACCCTGTCAGCTACCCCCTCACTAGGGCTCTGAGTCTGTCACTTCTCTGTACTGTGGATGTAGAGTCCCCTCAGGTTTCTTCTCTCTCAGACCTGATCCCCCCCCCACCAAAAAAAAAAAAAGCTGTGCTTGCTGCAACTTGTAGCAGTGCAGTGCTTGGTGGAAAGGAGGAACTGCCAGTAACGTCTTGCACTCTGTAAATAACTGGGTGATGACTCCTGCTGTGAAAATCGCACTCTCTGCAAGAACTGGGAAGCGGCTGCAGCCTGGGTGTGAAAGGCAGGAAAACAGGAGTCAGCCTGCAGCTGGTCGATGTCTGTAAGGGAAAGGCAGGAGTGGCAGGAAAGGCAGGAGTGGCAGGGAAGAGGGGCAGAAGTAAAAAGAAGATGTTAAAGAAGATGTTTCTAGTCAGTTTCGGTTTACTTATATAGTCTTTGCCTTTTTTTGCAGTGCATCTAAGAATTATCACCATGAAACAGAACCTGGGGTGGGGCTATATAAGTGAAGGGGTAGGACTCTGCAGTTAGCAGAAGGCTTGCTTTAAGCAGAGCACACAAAATGGATTGTTGTGACAGTGACTTGCAGGGTCCTTGCAATAAACACATTCTATATCTGCGCTCTCCATTTCACATAGGTGGGTATTTTACCATTATCATCTAAAGATACTGCTCAAGCTTCATTTACTCACTCAAGAATGGCATGAGTCTGCTTAGCTTCAGTGCTACATTGGGGGAATCACAAGGTGGGCATGTACCTACCATGACTACTAGATACATTCACTCGGCAGCCTCCTGCATGGTTCACGGGCATCGTGGTACTATGGAAAGTGTTCAGAATAAATTGGATATGTTTTGTCCTTACCACAGGAAGTGCTCTGCTAACCATGTGTGCAGGTGGACTAGATTTTTTGGAATGTGCAGCCAGTCTTCAGAACTTGTGTGGATGTGTCCTTTACCCTATTAACACCACAGAACTTTTTCTTTATATTACAGCATGGTTGGCACAATCTTTATATACTGATAAATCCTTTAAGTCATCATGGAGGGGTACAAATTATATTACTACCTTTAAAACCTTTTTTTTTTGCTTAGCTCTGCATCAGTCACTCCATTGCTCAGTCACTCATGCCTGTACAAACTGTTTAATTAAGCTTTAAAATATATGTAGCAGTGGAAATGTTGGAGCTGGGGCCCCAGCTTTCATTACGAGCTCAGGATGCACGAAGTGTAAACACAAAAAACAGAGAAGCATGGGTTCAGAAATCAGAAAGAAGAATTGCACCTTTGATTTTTAGTGGCTAAAATCCAGCAATGGCTTTTGGGTCAGGCACAATGGAAAGGAGTAACCAGTGTGGTTGGATAAATCCCTCTGACCTTTCACTGGGAGAGAAGCAGATGGTGCTGTGGGTGGGACTGCTTGGAATCCGTTTGAAATAGGGGTAGAGGAATACAGCTTCTTTAGGTGGAATGCATGGCACAAGATACCTGTGTGATCTGGTTATAATTGCCAGGATGGGCTGTGACTCAGTGGCAAGGCACAGGATATACATGTAGAAATCTCAAGGCCTACCCTCCCCGCCCCCATCTAAAATAGCAGGTGCGGAAAACACTTTCCTTGGCTTATTCTTATTAAGCTCACTGTTTGCATCCTATTTTTCTTCCCAAGAGTGACCCAAAATAGAAACATACTAAACTGCAGCTTAAATTAATAAACTGTTTAAATAAAAATACATTTTTAATAAAGAGAAAACCAGAAAATGCGTACCGGTATAGACTGGACTTGTCCTGGAATAACTGGACCAGCTCATGCAAAACTTTAGTGTGTGAGCCATGGGCTAAAAACCAATAACTGTTTGCCTCTTGCCCTTTGACTTCAGCCAGAAGGCTCATGTTTCTGGCCATGCCAAGGCCTACATACCTGCAAACAGAGGATAAATGAACTCAGTCTAGATTTTATTTGCCCTGACCTGGATGGCCTAGGCTAGCCCAAACTTGTCAGATCCTGGCTGCTGATTGGCCCTGATTAATATTGGGATGAGAAACTACCAAGGAATACTAGGGATTCTACACAGAGATTGGCAATGGCAAAACATCTCATTGTTAGGTACAATTCTTTAATTAATATAAAAAGACGGGAAGCAGAAATTCAGCTGCAAGCCTTTATTTTTGATAACTGCAGTGATCAGGAGCAATTCTCATCATTGTAAAGCAATGATGGGTGCTCGTTTATGCGGAGCTTGCAGGCTCCTAAAATACCTAAGAATCCTGGCCACAATTTACCTGTCCTCTGCCCATTGGTTAGGCTGCCAAGGACTTACAGCCTATCTTGTTTCACACCTAATTTCCACTACTTGTTTCTAACCCTCCCTTCTCTTATTTCCGCTACTTGTTTTTCTCCTTATTTTTTACTCATTATATGCCTAGAGCAATACTAGAAAATGCTCCTTGACCTCAGGTGAAACAACTGAGGAAACTTAGAAAAGGTTTGAAAAGACTAGAACCCGTTTTTTGGGAAGAGGAGAATTCCAATATTGACTCCAAAGCACATATGGACCCTGGCAGGATAATAGGAGTAACAGCTGTTCACCAGACAGCAAGGGAATAAGGATTGATGCACGCCAAGGCCAAGGCCAAGGCCTCTGTTATATTTTCTCCAGGCTCCTAGGCTGAATTCAGTTGGCACAAAAGAATAAATTGAATGGGAGGTTTTTTTCAGCGTCTAACATATTCTCAGTTTTTGCAAGATTGTTCAGGAAGGTCTTCAGCTAATCCTTGGAAAACTGGGGGTGGAAAGCACCCCCCCTCACACAGAGAGATATCAGATTAACAGGTGACTATACTTGCTGTTTCTATTTGCTTATACTGTGTGCCATAGGCCCTTTCCACACAAATGTTTTACCTTGTATCCAGCCTGCTATTGTAACCCCTATGTTCAGAATGGGATGACCCAGAAAGGGGTGGAGACTGAAAGCAGAAGGCTGTAAAACTCATGAAGTTGGAGGAAGCAAGGCTACCAGGCTGGGACCTTGATTATTATAAGCTCTTAACACCTTGTTTAAGGGCTTTTTGTGTGTGTGTAATTGGTGAGAGTTCTTTTAGGGACCTTCATCATCTCAATCCAGTTCACCAAGCCTCTGGAGTCTTCATGAGCCAACCACCAGCAGGAAGAATTGAACTTGGCATTATCAGACTGTAATTAGAAGGACTTGGAATGAAACTTAAACAGGACCTTGAAGTGTTATGTTAAATGTTAATGTTTCATAAGTGTTATATGTTAAGGAAAAAGTAAACCATTTTGTTTAAAATTCAGTTGTTGCAAACTCCCTCCAAGTTCTGCCCCACAGAACCCACAAGCTGAGGTTACACTATCTGAACTTTTTTTTCTGTGGAGTTCCACACTCCCCTCCCCAATTCAGTCCCAGAAACATTTCCAACCACCTTTGACTTTGTTGTTTTAAGAAACACTTTTACCACCATGTTTTTAGCTGAAATGGTTCTGAAATGGTTCCCTTACAGTGCGATCATACTGATATGATCTTTCTTTCCCACCTTAAATCCTGACAGTTATCCATGTCCTCTTGTTGGATAAATTGAATCCAAACCAATAATTGGGCTCATGAAGACAAACCTTTTATTTGCAAATAGAAAGTCTGGGAGACACACAGAATCATGTTTGTGCCCCCTGAAATAAAACAAAGAAAATCACTTTATAATGTCCAGTGGTGGGATTCAAATAATTTAATAACTGGTTCTGGTGGTGGGATTCAAATAATGTAACAACTGGTTGTTTACAAGCACCATTTTAACAACTGGTTCTGCTGGTGTGAACCTGCTGAATCCCACCACTGATAATGTCCCTCTTTCACCTTGTAACAGTGGCAGATTCCTATTGGTAGTTCATAACTAGATAGTTGATTGGTCTAATAATAGACAAAGAATAATAGGCTAGACCTGCTTTTGGCAATCAGACTTGCTTTGGTCTTGAAAAAACAATAGAGCAACAGTGATGAGTGTCAAAGAAAGACCTTGTCTTGTCTGGTCTAGTGATAAAGACCAGAGTTACTGCTTGCCGTAACTCTTTCCATCAGCCCTGAACTATGACCCTGCCTGCTGGCTTACAGTCTAAAACAGATACTATTATACATTGTAGTCTAAAACAGACATTGTTACCTGATTCTCTGCTTTTACAATTTGAATCAAACAAATATGATTTATTCCACAAATCAAAACGAATACAATTTGTCTCACACTTTGTGCAGTTGCCCAACCTCCCTTTCCATGCTTCTGACATTTTTCGAATCCCTCACCTTACTCCTTTCTCCCTCTCCCCTTAATTGATATCATTTTGTGGGCTTTCTCTTCCTTTTGGGGGGCTGTTTTTTCAGATCATCGAAGTTGCAAAGCTATGCAGCATTGCTAGAGTGCCTGCATGGAAAAATCAGGAGGTGGGGGGGGGGGGGGGATTATGCCAGTCAAGAAACAACTTTCAGAAGAGGGAAGCATAAACGTACTTCGGAGAAAATGATGGCATCAAAAGCAGCTTCAATTTGGGATAAGTGCAGTGTCTGGAAAAGGCCATAAATTGCTGGTCTGAACCATCTTACTGAATTTATTTCCATATCATAGGAAAACAAAGATGTGCTGGGGAGGGAAGCAAAGCTAATTCTCAGTGGCAAGTGGAGCTGCAGCCCTTCTTCCCCTGAGCTCTTTGTGCTGTCCTGCCTGCATTGCTTCCTTGTTGGAAGGTGGAAAAATAAGCAGTTTATTGAAAGCCACTGATAGTGTGCCTTGCTTGCCTGTTGCTGACATTCTTGGGCCATATGCTGTGGTTTGGTAGCTGCAGAAATCCATTCCTCCTGAGGCAGGGTTGGCAGGGGATACAAGCACATATGCCTACACATTCAAATAATCTGTCCCAGTAACTCATGAGTCTGCTGGAGGCTGAAGACAATGTCATGATACAGACATCTTGTTCTAGCTCTGCAAGAGAGAGAGAGAGAGAGAGAGAGAGAGAGAGAGAGAGAGAGAGAGAGAGAGAGATCTGGAATTGCTAATCAGCATGAGAGAAATGTTCCTACTGATCTGGTTTGGCTACACAAATACTGCAAAATGTCCCTTTGGGGCAGCCACAAAACCCAGAGTGCATCTAGAAAATACTTTGGATTTTTTTAAAAATACTGGGATATCAGTATGACAGATGAACAGAGTTATAAACAATTCACACACACATTTCCAGGTTCTGAGTTTGGATCCTTAGTAATAACTACTTCCATACTATGCCCCCACCTCCCTTCCTAAGACTCGTGAGCCTCAGCAAGGGAGGTGGTGGTGGGGGCTGTCATGCTTGTGTCTCTTACAAACAACATAATACCAGAACATGTTCCAGGCAGGAGTTATGTATCAATGCAGAAAGCAGTGCCTGTAAGTAGAAACCGATGGCATGGGTCAGTTTAGGGAATGCAAGGACTAAACCCGCCCTTGGAAATGTGATCAAATGGCCTTTATGGCAAAATGGAGACAAACATGTTGAGCAAGGCCTCTTCCAAAAATGCAGAATATTGCACTTTCAATCCACTTTCACAATTGTTTGCAAGTGCATTTTGCTATTCCGCACATAAGAGTCTGGGTGCAAGATGCTGTTGAGAGTGGATCTGGTACGCGATATTCACCGTAGTGCGGAAGGGGCCCTAGTGAGCTTTCAGAGAAGCTTATCCCTGATTATTGATCTTCTCATGAAGAAATTCCTGGTTAACCTCTGAGGAACACCAGGGATCTACCCCCAAAGCTTGTGATCAACCAGCCCAACCCTAACTGGTTACATCAGTGTTTAGTTAACTGCTATCATAACTTAAAAAGGAATTCTGAGAACTGAAGTACTGAGAATTCTTCAACAGTGCCAAACCAGATGTTAGATGGGAGACCTCTAAGACAGTCTTTAAAAAAAAAGAAAACTAGCCATATTAGGCTGTATTTGGAAAAGAGGAATAGTTAAGAAAGGGGATGATTTTCTTCTTTGGACATGTCTACATTACTCATTTCCAGCTTCTTTTCCACCTGCAGCTTCCACTTTTCAGCTCCTGATCTCAGCCTCCTATGGCTGCTTTTCTTCACAAAAAGGAAACTGCTGTAAAAGATTCTCCTATAGCATCTAATATTGCCCTGATATTCCTTTGCTAACTGCAACATTCCAGTAAGCTGGAAAAAGTATGACTGCAAAATCAGGTTAACTTGGTAACAGTGACATGCTATCAGTACTAGCTATCTCAGATTGACTTTTCCCCCTCTCCTCAATTATGGGTGCATTTCAATCCTTGGCCAACATTCTCACATTGTAATTATTTCCCCATTTGAATGGGCCACACTTACCCTCACAGAATCAGCTAATTTTGTAGGACTGATGAGATGTACCCCTTCCTGAATTCATCTGCCCAGTACATTTACTGACAGCCTGGCTTATTCAGGTTGACAGCAGCCATTGCATATGAAACGAGAAGGGAAGAAACTGATCTAGCTGTCAAGTTTTCCTTGCAAGAAACAGGCAAATAAGCACTAGGCAGATTGACAGGGAAATGGTAAGGCTATAGCACTGCTCTCCAGAAGGATTCCTGGGATCTACTGGGTCTCCAAAACTCCTGCTATTTTGGAACATCTCTCTCTGTGTGATTGGGGATCTTTCCTTCTTTTGCTTGTCTTTTGAAGAATGACAGAGAAGCTTCCGTTTTCTTTCCCTGTGAAAAAAGATTCAGGGATAACAACCCCTGTCATGGGCATTCTTGGTGTCAGAATGATTGCCAGCGTCTTCTTGGATACTTATTAGCATTGCTGGCAATTACCCTGCATTTATGAATGTGGCTTGATGAAAACCAGCAGCAAGAGGAGTAGCTACAACCCCTTACATATAACTTTCATTGCAGCAGGTTCTTCAAGTTGAAGCTATATGTTCAAGTTTCTAACTTTGTAGGTCTGGGTTTTTCACAGCTACACAGCAGCTGTAGGGAAAGGTTTTTTTAAAAAATAAAGAAGAGCTCACAGGGATTCAGAATGCCATAATGAGGGGGCATTCCCCACATAGAGACAATGGAGAGTGGGAGTTAATTGTGTTTTTGCTGCTTCATGTGCACAGATTACTCCATGCGGAGTATTAGTAATGGGGAAATACCCCCCCCCCTATTGTTTATCACACAAGTAATGTCTACTGGGGAATTGTCCATCTTCTGGGAATTCAACCAGGGCAAGTGTCCGTGTCAGCGGTGTAGATACAAGCATGTTTGTGAGTCATACCTCTCGGCCCCACCCCAGACTATTGTGTGGAAAGGGGGGTAACCTTCAGTGCTTTTAAGGAGTCCAGCCCCCTAACCCGGGGGGAGCCAGAAGGGATGGAAAGTCAGGCGCCTCCTCAACCACCCCTGCTTCTTCCAAGTAGTTGCCCAGCTGAGTCCGGGTGGAACCAACTGGCTGCTACTGCTGTTCACCTCACTTCACCTCACTTCACTTCACTACCACAGACCTATCTTGACAGGGCAGCTACAGACTAAAGGCAGGCTATCAGCGAGGGCTTCCATATTCCCTACATGAGGGGACAGGCTCACCATGGATTGTAATAATTTTAAACCAGCCTGGGAAACGCATGCCGGCTTGCCAGAGGCTTCCCCTTCTGAATTAGGCCCCCATTCTTTCCAGATTGGGGCCACCACCACGGCAGCTGTTTTGGGGTCCCCACGTAAGCAGATCCAGTCTATTGGCTGCTGGCATTCTGCGGCATACAAGTGGTATGTTTGCCCGGTGCTGGGAACTAATGTTTTGTATTTTTTTCCCTCAGGTTCTTTGAAAGCAGTTGGATCATTGGTCACAGTATCATTCACTGGTCTGGCCTGTGTGCATCACCTTCAGGTTGGGGCAATGAACTGGGCCTTGCTGGTGGCATTTCAGTGACTTGGCTTGGACAATGGGGGATGTGCTGGGGCTCTTTGCTGCCAGTGCTGGAAAGAGCGATTGCCTGAACTGGACCACCTCATGACTGGGTTATTCAGCTTGGGGGGAACGATCAGCCTGCAGAGAAGTCCTGGCTCACCACATGACAGCAGAGATGGAGGTTCTGGCCTTTCACCGCCAGGGATGACCATTCTGTGGTCCCAGCTGCTGAACTGTCAGGGGTGGCACAGGGCTGCTTGTCCCAGACAGAGTGGACCTTGCCAGACGGAAGACTTGCAAGACTGTGTCTTGTTTCATCAAAGCCCTGGGGAGCAGGTGCAGTGAACACCCACACATCTCTTTCTGCTTGGCAGTCCTCTTCTGGAGGGTTGGGGTTCATTTATTGGAATGGGGCATGGACATTTGGCTCCACAGAATCAGGTCAGCTTTGTGTTATTTGTTGTTGGCTTAGGAAGCTTTGGTGCCCTCGGTCTTTGGCGGATTGTGCATGGGAACTGATTTGTTTTGGGGAGGAGGAGCCTGTGTGCCAGCCCTCCCCTTTGGTGGGGACCTCCCTAAGGGGTTTTGGGGTAGAGTTGAACTTGGGTACTGTACACCCAGGCAGGGGCTGCAGGTTGCTCACACCCCCAAGTGGCAAGGGGAGTTTCATTTAAAGTCCAGTGTCCTGATGGCTCCCACTGTCTTGCCACTCCTGCTAGATTACATGTCTGACATTAAGGGATACCTGGAAATAAGAATTTTTCCTGATTGTAAAACAAACATTACTTCTTAAAACCTAGAAATATGAACAACAACAAGTGATGTGAATTGCAGCTAGCACTCCTAACAGAAAGGAGGCTGGGATGATGAGTCAGAAGTGCAAGTTACAGCCAGCGAAGTTCTGCTGGCGAAGGCACATAGCCAGCCAGAAACAAGAATGCTGGTCGGCTTCTGGACAGACAACTTGTTCTGATAACCTGCAGAGCAGAACTGAGCACCAGAATGGGAATAATTAGGCTATCTCATCTTTCTTCTTTTTAGATCAAAACAGTCAGGTGGGGAAAGAAGGGAAGACTCAGTGGCATTTCATGGAGTTGAAGGTTTTGGTTTTTTGTACAGGATGCAAGCATCTGTGTGGTATTATTCCTTGGAGAAAAGTTTGAAACTTCATGCAGACTCCTGTTTTTAATGGAAGAGCCATTTAACTTCAAGGAAGTCTGCTTTAGCTAGAGGAAGTTCCTCCAGCCTATGGGAGGACATATACCAGCCTGTTTCCCTTTAAGGGGCAAATAGCTCTAGAAGAATGAATGAAATCAGGAAAATGATGTTCTCCATAGCACTGTGGTGCTGAACATATTTTTCCTCCTGTTCATTGATTAATAGATTGAAAAAGGAATATGGTAAATCATAGATCTCCTCATAGGTCTTGCCTAGCTGTTCCTCAGCCATGTAAACTGATATGTCAAGAATAATATGTCAAGCCCTCCTCTTGGTAAGTCTGTTGGCATCTCAGATGAGGAGGAATAGAATTTGGGCCTCAGTCTAGCAATGGAATGGATCCTGAGTTCAGGATGTTCTGGTTCGACAGCTGCCAAGAGGGCTCTTGAATCTCTTCATCTGCAAACAGGACAAGATTTCAGGTCCTTGAACCAAATTTGTTGTCTATTGCATGTCAGTGTTGGGATCACAACCAAGGCCAGGGATGTGACAGTACATTTTTTCCAAGTCAATGTCTGGATGCTAGTTTGGGTCATGAGTCTTGAGCTCATATTGTTATTAATGCTCATGCTCTCTTGCAAAATGATAACAGTTTGCAGCATTTCTCTGAATGACTGGAATTACATTTTCTTATTACATCAGGTTACATTTTCTTATTTTAAAAATGTATATGTGTGTGTGTGTGTGTGTGTATGCTTTTAAAATACACATACACATTTCGTTATACACACACACACTCACACATAACTACAATAAGGCTTTATTATACTTTAATATATTAAAAATGTGGAGCTCTGTCTAGATCCTGAACATAAGCCAGTAATAGAATTTGTGCTCTACTGGGAAGATGGAATTCCTTATTGCAGTATACAAATGTTACAAGAAGAAAGGAATAAAGAAGGCTTCTAGGGCATAATGACAATAGAAGTCTCTGAAAGCTGCAAAAACCCATGTGACATTAATGCCCCCTTAGCAGTACAATGAAGCAACTCCAACATGATGCTCCTGCATTTCCCACAAGCACTTGGGTTTTCATAGCCCCGCTTAATGCATTAAGATTTATTTTACGTGCATTTTTTCCACGTACGGAAATGATATTCACACAGGAAACAAATGCCCATTGTAAAGTATGAATTGCATTACATGTGTTTTCCCTACTCTCTGTATACTTATATCATGGTGTATATTAATTTCTTCCATGTTGTAAAAAAAATCAGCTGTAAGGACTAGATGAGCCTGAGAATGCATTCAGCAGTGGCCACTTCCTTCCAAACAGAATTTATTTCCATTACTTAGTGGGCTGAACATGTTGGGATTCTGGACAAAATTCTGCCTTTACGGAACAAGTTGCTCTACAGCTTAACTGCTTTAGTGGCATTCTATTGAGCTAAAGTACTTCTCTCTTGAAATGATGATCGGCGTCAGGGTCAAGCCAAGATTTACAATTGAGGGGAGCATTTTCAGCACTGAGTTAGTACTTTGTTTTTGAGGTAGAACTGGTGGCTGGCAAAGGATGCTGGAGAAACTGGAGTACAGCAGCTAGGCAGGAGCAGAAAACCAGACTCCTGGTATTTATACTGGATTGAGCCAGCATAGAGGCATCATTCTGTTTGCCAGTGTTAAACACCCCCTTCCCTTCTGCACATGGAAAAGGGAGGCCTGAGCAAGCACAGTGCATAGTTGCCAGACTTGGTCCCAGCCTCAGTCTAGTTCAGTGGTGGTGAACCTTTGGCACCCCAGAAGTTATGGACTACAATTCCCATCAGCCCCTGCCAGCATGGCCAATTGGCTATGCTGGCAGGGGCTGATGGGAATTGTAGTCCATAACATCTGGAGTGCCAAAGGTTCGCCACCACGGATGTAGTTCAATCCACAGAGTCACTTACATTCTAATCCACAGCAAAACCTCCACCAGTGTGCTCTGGCTGAAAGCCTGGGTGCATTTCAACCAATGCTGAGAGGGGCTGCGCTTTGCATAGGCAACTGCTATGATCACACTGACTGCCGACCACCTATGTCTGTAATTAACTGCTGGGTAAGCATGGGGGAATTAGCACTATACTGTAGAGTCAGCTTCTAATCAGGAGTTTAATCATACAGCCTGCAAACAGCAAGATACACAATTATTAATCTTTGCACTGTGCAGTAACCTCAAGTATAATTCCCAAAATCAGTGGGAGGCAAGCACGACTCAATATTTACAAGATGTCTACTAATGTTTAGAGTTAATCTGATTATAGTAAGTTATTATCCATGCAGCCAAAGAGGTCAAGTGAGCCTGGATTCTGTTCTTCAGGGCCACCCTGTAGTCCCTGTGACTGTTATACTGGTAAATCCTTGCACATTTTAACCTAAAAAGCAAGCAGGAATTACAGTTCCATTTGCCCAGCTGTTTCTTAGACTTGAGCTATATGCTACAACTACTGTGTGGAAAGAATCTTAGCTTTGTTAATACAGAACTACAAAGGCTTTCTGCACATCAATTTGGAGGGTCTTGAAGTCATACCTGCAGGAAAGAAAAGCCACTAAATGACTTCCTCCTTCTGTTGTTGGCCATCAATGGCTTCTCTGCTTATCTTCTCTTACACATAGAGGGGGGAAGAAAATTGGCTGTGATGATTGGCTCTTATAGAGTTTTAACTCATGAAGTGAACCAAATATGTTATAATGCTACAGAATGTACAAGGAGATATTCATTTGTATCTGCACTGCTTCCTCCTCTTTCTCATGACCTCTAACAAATTTCCTTTATTTCTGTCTGCTTGTGGTTACTCAATTTTCTGACTTCCTTCCCTTATACCATATTTTGGCAAATACTTCCAAATTCTCCAAATATACTGGAGTTCTATCGTAGAACATATTGGTTCTGGTCAGTTTTGATATTTGTTTCCCAGGCAAAAAAATACAGTTTAGCTGCAATCCTGTTGGCTATATTATGCATGCAGGTAGTTTTGGTATAGCTGAAGATGAAGACACTGGTCAAGGAGAAGTTTTAAACCCATGCAAGTGCTTGCTTAAACTCTGGGACATTTTCAAGGAAGCCATTTATCCATTATTAATAGCAGCACCATGGAAATCTCCACCAAGAACCTGGCCTTCTGGCATATAGAATGTAGCACAAATACTGAAAAAGTTCCATGGCCCTTGGATGGAATGCATATTGGATACATATGAATAGAATTGTGTGTAAGCACAGAAAAGGGGTTTCTACAAGTCCTGTCAGTGACATGAGGGAGAAAATGCCCTTTTACATTCTTCTGGGAATCTGAGCTTCAGATTCAGGAGTTTCCTAGATATCTGCCCTATCTTTGGTTTCCTCTTTCAGTGCCTCTTCTCCTGATCTTCCTGCCCACTGTGCCTGGAAAACTGTGCCAGTTTTAGTTTGTGGAATATGGGTTGGTGGGAATACAGGTGGAAGGGAATAGCCACCCATGCAGGTCTTCTCTTGAGCAACTCAAGGGGATGAACACTCCAGTTTGAAAATTATTATGTGTGTGCAAAGGGCTGTCAAGTTATAGGCGACTTATGGTGACCCCGGAAAGGGGCTTTCAATGCAAGTGATTAAGTAGAGGTGGCTTGTTTGTTCAGAGTCGTACTTGGAGGTCTCCCTTCCAAGTATCGATTCAGCTTAGCTTCTGAGAACTGATGTGATCAGGCTATACTATGCTGCCTTCCCTCTCTTGGAAATTATTATTGCTAGCGGTAATCAAGAACCTGATAATTTACTGAGATATGGTTGTTGTGGGTTTTCCGGGCTGTGTGGCTGTGGTCTGGTAGATCTTGTTCCTAATGTTTCGCCTGCATCTGTGACTGGCATCTTCAGAGGTGTATCACAGAGGTAAGTCTGTTACACACTATGTCCAGGTGAAACTTTAGGAACAAGATCTACCAGACTATAGCCACACAGCCTGGAAAACCCACAACAACCAGTTGAATCCGGCTGTGAAAACCTTCAACAATACATTACTGAGATATGTTTGAACAAATTAACATTTGACAATTTACATGATCATGGAAGCTTTTTCCCATCTTCTCTCTTCAACCATCTCCAGCCATTGTCAGCTCTAGTAGGTACAAGGCACATAAGTAAGAAGATTTTTTGTGTTCAAATCTACTACTGAGGCATCTCTGTGTGACTTTGCTGTCTGCCCATGAATGTAGCTAATCTCATAATAATTTCCTTTGATCACTGCTCAGTAGATACTATTGACTGTTCAGGCAGTGTATGTGTGTGTTTAAAGAGTACATCAAAATATCAAAAGCAAATTGGGGGGACCTGTGAGTGATTCTGTGGTTGAGAAACAGATCACAGCCATGGCCGCATCAGATAAATGCCTCTTCCTCAGGAAGTGAAAAGATTTGGCTCCTGCAAGCTAAGTAAGTGCAAAAATGGCTACATGCTTCTATACCTATTTATAACTTAGTAGTTACTATGCAGGTGCAAAATTGCTCTGCATGGTGTTTGAGATTAATTTCAACATAAAACAATCCATCAGGTGCTTCCCTCATATGTCAGTAAGGGGGTTCAATCAAGATAAATTTGCCTGTTGTTCATATTGAAATTCCTAGTACCCCAAATCTTGCAGATGGACCATAGATTGGATTCTCATTCTAGGAGAAGCCTGTATAAGAGATTCACACCACAGTCCTGGGCTAAGTTACATCCTTTTTAAGGCCACTGCAGTTAGGAGAATGTAACTCTGCTTAGGATCACACTGTCAGTGTCCTGGGGTGTCTCTGGACCCTTAGTGTTGCTCCAGAGTGAGGCAATTCCATGTGATCAGCCAGCTGATCAGCCTCTCTCTGATGGAACTAAAGAGAAAGAGTGTGCTCAGACCCAGCTGGGTGGCAGCTTAGGCAATGACTCATAGCGCAACACATGAGGATCAGTGTGCATTTAAATTTACCATGGCAACAAATAGTCCACCAGCAGTAATTACATAGATTGTCATGGAGACAGGGCAAAAGAAACAGAATTAGTTCCCAGTTCTTTGGGGAGAGGGAGACCAACCCCAAAAACCCTGGTAAAGTATCTCCAAGGATAGGAGAGAAAAGATTTGGAGCGTACAGCCTTGAAGAGATGCTCTCATGCAGATATCTGATCTGCAGCAGTATCATCTCTAATTATATGATAGCCATAAATGCATAGCAGCCTTGACATGTTCAGAATGTGCAAATATGAAGGGAAAGGATAAATTTAGGCAAAAGTGAGGGAGAGCCTGACCATACATTTGCTTCCCTGCCCCCCCCTGCACACAGCCATGAAGTACTTGTATCCATAGTCTAGGTTACCAGCTTTGCATCTTCTCCATCAGATTTGCTCATTCTGGGGAAATCTCAGTCATTGCCACAAAGAAGCACAAATATGGTGTGTCTGTGCTTATGGACCCAAAGCTGTGTTACTTTATCCAAAGTCCCAACCCACAATACTGCTCCCAACACCTACAGAGTTTCTGTGCAGAGGCTGGTTCATGTGTTGAGCTGTTCTCTCAGACAAAGAGCTGGCTGCCTATCCAATGTGCAAGAGTGCATGAGGGAAAGAAAGGCAGGGGAAAAATCATCTGAGAATATGAGTGAAGAGTCATGGATTCAGGAGAAGGATGTGTCACATTCTACATTTGGAGGATGAGATGAGGCAACAGAGCATGGAGCTGCCTATATGAGGAAAGGCATACCTGATGTGCGTTTGTATGAAAGTCTTTACATTTGTACATGTGAAAAATATGACACTTCTCATAGTTAAAAGACTGCATTTTTTTGTGATGGCCATATTTTAATATCTGTGACCCTGGTAAACATTTCTTACATATCAGTGGGATTTGACTGATTCCCAGTTACTCTCAGGCCTCAGCTTCATCTCTGGAAAATGGGGTGCGGATTAACTGAGCTGACTCAGAAGCTTGATGTGGAGAAGATTCCTCTGTGACATCCCTCTCTGATCTATGAGGACCATCACCGTAGCCTTCTTTGATCAGAAACAGTGCCGGTGGACAATGAAGGGCCCTTTCTCATTGTAGGCCTGGCGGTTGATCCATATATTCTGGAAGGAGTTGAGTGAGGCTACGATGGAACCACCCATCCAGGCAGAAAAGATTCGGTTGGGGGAAGCCAGAATGCCCACTTTGCCTGTTGGCTCCATCTTCTGAAGTTCTTTTTTAATCCTCTCAGAGAAGCCACGGAGCATGGTTGTGCCACCAGCCAGCAGAACATTAGAAAGCAGATCTGCTTGTCTCTCTGGCTTACATTTCTTGATACTATTCATGGCTTGGACGTGAAGCCCCACCTCTGGGAATCCTAGCATGGTAGGATTGAAGAGAATTTCTGTGCAGCGAAAGCGTTCACTACTAATGGAAATAACTTGCCTGTCAGGAAGAGTGTAGTCCATGAAGTATTTCTTCTCATCTGCATTCAGTTCAGACTCATAATCCTCAGGGATATAACAACATTTCTCTTTGATCTGACATACCACATCCATCTCATCCTTTTGAAAAGGATTCCCACTTTCTCCCATTATCTTGGCCAAATAGTCTGTCAAGGCATTGCCTGCTATATCGAGTCGGTAGGTGGCATGAGGCAAGATGTATCCATCATGGACAGGAGCAGTGTAGGATGTCCCATAGCCAGAGCCAATCACCAGACCACCTGTGCGCCCATAGGAATATACTGACAGAAGGGACTGGTGAGCAACAAACATGGCTGGCACTTCAAAGTTCTCAAAGAGCAGCTCAGCCATTTTCTCCCGATTGGTAGTTGGGGACATGGGAGCATCTGTGACCAGCACAGCCAGTTCTTCAGGGCACACACTGAGCTCTGTGTAGAACACATGGTGCCACAGCATCTCTAGGGCATCCCAATCTGTCACCACACCATGGGTCATAACCACATGTGTACTCACCTCTGCTTTCTTCTGTGGAATGCTCTTTCCAATGTAGTACAAAGGGTTGGTGTCGTACCTGGGCACCCCAACTATGCTTGGTACAACAGATCTTGGCTTCTCATCCCCAGCAAGCCCACTCTTGGTATAGCCAGTGCCTGTATCTATTATAACTGCAGCATAGTCCTTATACTTCTCAGCTGATGTTGATGTGGAGGCTGAGGGATGGCTCTTTGAGCTAGGCTTCTGGCTCACAGGACCAGGACTCTTTGGTTTCTTAGCGTAGCTCATTGCAAAATGGCCCTTTTGTGAGACTATACTCCTTAGCTCTGATACTGTCACGAAACCTGAGACCAATGAAGTAGCCTTCAAGTTAAAGAGAGAATCCTTGCATCAGGACAGAAGGAAGGAACCACGTTACCAAGGCAATTGCCCATCACACAGTTGGAATGCAGTGACATCATAATAATGGGGAACAAGGTGGATGTTCTCAGAAGATTCAGAAATGAAATGAAAACAAGCCTGCCCATTAACACTTTATCATGACAGTTTTTCCTTCAAGAACCTGCATGATCTCCATGTTATAAACACTTTGTCATATTTCATGGATTTATCGCCTCATAATTCTAAATCCTGAGAGTCAAAGTAAGGCTACACTGTCTTCACAAGTGAAGAAGATGAGACACAAAGAAGAAGAGTTTGGATTTATACCATCCTTTCTCTCCTGTAAGGAGATTCAAGGCGGCTTACAAAGTCCTTTCCCTTCCTCTCCCCACAACAGACACTCTGTGAGGTAGGTGGGGCTGAGAGAGTTCCGAAGAACTGTGACTAGCCCAAGGTCACCTAGGAAGAATATAGGAGTGGGAATAAGATATGTACACTCCTAAGAATGTAGGAGTGGGAATAAGGGTCCACCAGAAAAGAGACTGCTACTCATGTGTAAGAGTGGGGATTCACCTGCTCTTAACCACTACACCACACTGACTCTCCAGCATGGAAAGAGCTTGCGTCAGAACCCCACCTTCTCAAAGTGGATGTTTTCGTTAGTTCTTCCCTGTACTCTGACTTTTAAAAATGAGATGTTTGTATAAAGTTGCGGTCCTATGCCCAGTTATTTGAAATGAAAGCCCCAAGATAAATTTCCTTCTTATGAGTGATCACATATAAGATTGCACTGTAAGCAACTCTTGTTTCACAGCAGAACTCCAGTGCAGGTTGCCTGCTGGACAGTAAACACAAGTCTCTGGCAGAGCAAAGCTACACTCTGGAGTCAACTGTCATTGCTGCTTGGATTTGTCTTTCGAGGAAGTTTTTTTCTGGCATTTTGTCATCTCTGTATTTTTCTCTCTTTCTCACCTTTTTCTCAGGTA
Source organism: Sphaerodactylus townsendi (assembly GCF_021028975.2). Classification (NCBI taxonomy): domain Eukaryota; kingdom Metazoa; phylum Chordata; class Lepidosauria; order Squamata; family Sphaerodactylidae; genus Sphaerodactylus; species Sphaerodactylus townsendi. The sequence continues at coordinate 71,003,559 of NC_059427.1, read as the reverse complement.
GATCTATGACTTAGTGAAAGAGTTCATTAAAAAGCTTGAGTAGCAGATGAGAGAGAGATATTTCCTCAGTGTGATGATTGTTCCTGAGTGCAGCATGGCTTTGCAAAGGAAAAGATTATCTCAAGTTAGCAGGGAATAGCAAGACACTGTAAATGTGAGGGAAATGATACAATTTAGACTGTGCAGCACAACTGAGACATACATTATTCCTTTGGGTACTCACAAGGTACATATTCTTGTGAGTATGGGGTGGTGGTGGAGGAAATATCACTGTGGGCTAAGCCTTAAGAGTCTGGTCTATTGAGAGTTTCTTATTTATAGTCCTGAAAGACTGAGTCATCTTGTTAAATTATGGCATAAGCTCTGTCCAAAAAGGCATGTAGCTTGGAAGGGTGATCTCTAGTGAGATGCCAGGAAGCCCCTTAATTCTGGGCATTCTGGTGGTCCTTCCTGCCATGTCAGATTTTCCTTCTTTTGTTGATTACACCCATGGTGATAGTTGAAAGCATTTAGAAGAATAGTGGCCATTGTGGGATTTGTGCTATTTATTTTTTCTCATTAGTGTATCAGAGGAGTAGTCATTTGCCTTTGGCCTGGGCATGCCCCCTTCTTTTGTATCTCCCTGTCCCCTTTGGAGAAAGGATTGTGTAATTGGCTGTTGTGTGTTTTCCTAAGCTGTGAGGCTGTGATCTGGTAGTTTTTGCTCCTAATATTTTGCTTGCATCTACTGCTGGCATCTTCAGTGGCCTATTATGGTAAGATATGTTTCTCTCCGTGGCACAGTGTGGAGCTATTGTGTGATGTGGTATATGTTTTGTCCAACTCATAGGTGGGAGGGGGTATGTGAGATACATTAGCATGGATCTAGGTGGAGTTCATTTGCAGTTGCACAGATAGCTCCCTAGTTTTTTTAGCTTTGGTAGAATGTTTTAATTTTGGCTAGCAGGTTTTATTGATTTTCAGAGTTTCTTCCTTTTTGCTGAAACTGGCCTGGCAGCATGGAAGCGCTCACCCCTCCCTTCCTACCTGTGAGGTGGACAAAACATATATTGCATAACACAACCACTCCACACTGCCTTGAAGAGAAACATATCTTACTGTGTTATGCCTCTGAAGATGCTGGCCATAGATGCACGCAAATGGTTAGGAGCAAAAACTACCAGACCACCCTCACATAGCCCAGAAAACCCACAACAGCCAACTGATTCTGGTTGTGGCAACCTTTGACAATAAACTGTGTAATTGGTTTAGGAGTATAGTATCCTCCTTGTTTAATTCCTTGAGGTGCAGACAAAGGTTTAAAATGAGAGTCGCCAATCGATAGCAGTGCAATTGACTCTTTCTAGTTGAAGGAACTCTTTAGCTCTATCCACAGGGAACTGATTTTTAAAAATCTGCGTGGCTAATCTGCCCGCAGATGTGTTTAATTCTTTTTGACTAGCGGAGAAGCAGCACTGTTCTCCCTGCATTCAGCCAGCTTTGTCATTAATACAACTAATTCTAGTGCCTGAGGGTGAGCCTCAGAGATTCCAACCTAAGCAAGCAGCCCATTCAAAATGGAAGGAGAAAAGAGGGGCAGCAGCGTGTACTTTCTATGCCCGTGGTGGCGAACCTTTGGCACTCCAGATGTTATGGACTACAATTCCCATCAATCCCTTCCAACATGGCCAATTGGCCATGCTGGAAGGGGCTGATGGGAATTGTAGTCCATAACATCTGGAGTGCCAAAGGTTCGCCACCACTGTTCTATGCCCAGCAGTTAAACTTGCTAAGTTTACTGTGTATACCATTTGGTAGTCAAGGGGAATCTTGATACATGCCTGATGCACATTCATCACAGGGAGGAGCAAATGTTACTATCTGCAATGACATAACAAGCTGAGATTCAGGGCATTTGATTATCACTGAACAGGGAATGGAAGGATTTGAACACAATAGGTATCAGTGGTGGAAGCCATCTGTCTGGACTACAGAATGATTTTTCTTCTGTCCTGTAGGTATTCACTATAGCCTTACTAGAGAACTTGTTGCATGCTCAGGATAATGCAAAGCCAGGACAGTGGAATAACAACTGTCTTGTAATCCATGTCAAGTAAATATAAGATACCTAGCAACTATGGGATGCTAAGATATCTAATTCAATGATACATAGCAGCTATACTATACACTCAGCATACCAGCTTCCTAAAGGTTCTATTTCATTTCCGTTAAGAGTGATAGTGAAGTAGAAACTCTGAACAATATTGAATCACCAAGGACCAATGTGAATCACTGAAGTTCAGGTTCACTAAGGTTCAGTGTACCAGTTCTCTTGGTGGCACACTGTGGCTTACACTGGTTGTGGCTTCTTTATTTATTTATTTATTTATTTTATTTATTGGTTAAACTTATATACCGCCCTCCCCGAAGGGCTTGATAGCATGCCTGATATTGCAGCTGCATAATGTGTGGAAATGGCCTTATGATCTCAACCAAAGGGGCAGCAAGCATCAGAGGGCTCTTAGCAACATTGACATTTACCCCCAGCACTGTTGTAACAATGATGAGTAATTGGGTTTCACTGCATTGTATACCCACATTATTTTAATTCTAATTTGTTGTACCTGTAAATGTTTTTTTTAAGATGTGTAAGTCACCTTAGTGCTAATTTGGATAGAAAAGTGGGGTAGAAAGGTGGAGTAGAAATGGTCTAAATAAAGGAACATAAAGGAGGGAAGCACTCCAAAATAATGTTTGATAATTTGCAGTCATTTAGTATACCTGCAAGGCAATTCAGCACCTTTCTTACCCATGGGAGGGGAATACATATACACATATCCCTCCACAAAAGTGCTAAGTTCAGCTTCATGGAAAAATTTTCTGAGTGAATTACTAGATTCCTGCAGTCTCATATTCACAGATTCTCCTCCACAATATCCTCCTGGGTTTTTCATTTGAACACATTGCTTTCCATGTATATTTTGTCATCATTTTATTTTTTAATGCACAATGAAATAGCTTTTGCCTTTACTTGTTTCCTTTATCACATATCTTATTACTTTTAGCATATAGTGCTCTCAATTCATAATAATTATTAGAAGAATTTGGATTTATACCCCAACTTTCCCTCTTGTGAGGAGACTCAAGGCAGCTTACAAACTCCTTCCCTTCCTCTTCCCACAACAGACGCCTTGTGAGGGAGGTGTGGCTGAGAGAGTTCTGAAAAACTGTGACTAATCCAAGGTCACCAAGCAGTGTAAGAATGTGTAAGAATGGGGAAACAACTCCAGTTCACCAGAGTCCATTCCTCATGTGGAGGAGAGGGGAATCAAACCCAATTCTCCAGATTAGAGTCCACCGCTCTTAACCACTGCACCAGGAGACTACATTGCTCCAATTAAATGGAAAACATCAAAAAAGAACACACAGCATGCTTTTTAAGTGTGATGCTCACAGTGCCTCTAAATTTGAATTCTGGTACTGGGTGGGAGCCTTTCTGAACTGCCACAGTAATGTGAGAAGCCCCAGGCCGGTGGGAGAAGCTACTCCACCTGCTAGAATCACCTCAGTTTGAGGAAAATTGTAAAGGGGCACAGGTGAAGCGTGGGCTTCTCCATGACCTGCATTTTTTCTCATTAGCCAGGCGGTATGGGAGAGAACGGTGCAGCAGAGGCTCTGTATTGTAACACAGGAATTTGGAGCTATTCTATATATTATTGTACAGCTGAAGAAATAGTGGTATAGTTAAGCCAGGTTGGTTTTTCAATCATTCATCATTATAATGGCTTAAAATTCTGCTCTTCATAAAATGAAGATAATTTACCCAACCAGTCAGAAAATCCATTTAGTATTCATGACATTACGAGGTTTCAAAAACCTGATTTCAATTATTGATTGCAATAAGAGTGTGTGCACATTCAGTAAAGCTAGCCTGTCCTGTAAAACGTCATCCATGACAAAAGGTGTCCTATCACTTGCCTCTGAGGAACATGAGCTTGACTCTCAGTGACAGAACCAGTGGAAAAGGATATGAGAGAAGCAGAAATGATGTACTTTTTGGTCAATGCCTTTTAAAAGTGGGAGTTCTTTGATTCATTGTTTTTATTGTCAAAGGCATGATGGTGCAAAGTATAATAATGCAAAAATACAATATATTGTCGAAGGCTTTCACAGGCAGAATCACTGGGGTGTTGTGTGGTTTCCGGACTGTATGGCTGTGTTCTAGTAGCATTTTCTCCTGATGTTTTGCCTGCATCTGTAGCTAGCATCTTCAGAGGATGCCACCCCACCCCAAAAATAAAATAGATTTCTAAAAAAAATTTCATGTTATCCATAATCATATTTTTAAAAATCTGGCATTCCCATTATCATCTGAGGAGATGGGTTATGTCAACTATGGTCTTCCATCTCAATCTACATAATTCCAAGACAGCTCTTAGCTGAATCCAGAATTCCTTGCCTAAGATCTGGTCTTTGCATACAGGAAACTGAAGCAGGGGTGAGATGATAGTGTCTTAAGGTGTTGGAAATTCCTATACAGGCTGCAGACGAGGTAGTGTCAAAGTTCTGAAAGCTCTCTTTTGAAATTTTTATACTTCTGTGACACTGGGTTTGGGAGGACAGCAGTCCAGGCTTTTCAGATGTTAGGACACATAGAGAGAAGCAGGCAAAGCCACCACTGTGGTGTGGGTGCTCTGGTGGTCACAGACATAGGCCTGGACCAACCTTCACCAAACCGGGGTGGTATCAGCAGCAGACTATCCTCTAATGACTAGAAACTCTTAAAATGGTAACTAAAATGCTCTGTGGCAGGCCTGGACAAGAGCAGTCTCATGTGTGCCTGTGCAGAGGACCACTAGATGAACAAACAGTTACTATAAGCAATGCTGTTTTAATCTCAAGGAACTGCACGAGCGTTCTTCTCTATCATGGAGCAGGTCAATTTGCCATGCCCATCCATCTGCCTTTTTGGTCATTCAACAAGGACTGCAAGAGCAATTTGTGTGTACCTCTAACCATGTCGCTTTGTGGAGTTACGGGGGAAATGCTTCACACAGATTTTGTTAGGCTTTTGTTTATTCTGGGCAGATGTAATGTATTTTGCAATTGAATTTCCTAGAAAGAGAGTAATGGGCCAGTGGGAACAAAAACAGTCATTGACTTCTGTGTTCTATTGTATATCCCAATGTAAAGCTCCAGGAGATTCTACTAGCTTCTGTCATGCGCTACAAGGTTTTGGCGAGGATCCTCACCAAAAATGAGAGACATTTGATCTCTTATTCTGTAACCTAAGAAATATCAATGAAGGTCTCCAGATGCTTAAATCTGATGATTTTTCTGATGTGTTTCTTGTGTTTGGTTAAAGCACAGTATTAAGATAGAGATGAAGGATCCATAAATACTCTGCCCTGGTGTCTCTGATGGGCAGTGACATTTTCCTGGCATGTGTCCCCAGTTCTCATTTATTCAGGGAACAACACTTTGAATCTTAGAGACCTTGAATTCTTGTGCTGAAATGTGTTCTTCACTGTGACTGGTTTGATATGCCAAGGTGTTTGTCTCATGTTCTCTGGTTGGGTGAGTATGCTAGTGCTAGCGGGATGTGTGATCTTTAAATGTCATTTCTGTTCATGCATGTGATTCTGAAATGTACTGTACCCCTCCCCCCCAACCCCTCAACATTTAAGCCACAAAGTCTCAGTTTAGTCACTCTTTGTGTAAGGCAAATGAGAACAAAGTGAATTCATTAAAAAAATTCTCTATGGAAAAGGCAGGGGAGTGTTATTTTATATAAACATTATATAAAGATTTATAACTTGCTTTATATCTTGCTTTTTGACCAGTTCACAAAACCATTTACAATAATAGCCCATAAAAACAATAATATAAAATTAAATACAAACTATCAGTGAGCTCGAGGACCAGCAGAGTGAAAAACCAAAGATATCCAGGAAAACAAGAATGTTACGAATAATTGATTGGAGCCAAATATCTGCTGGAATCTTTAACCAGATATCTGAAAGCTAGGTGGGGTAATACCCAGTGGGACTTCTTTGTATAAGAGATTCATTCTCTCTACATTTTTGTACATTATAGTGTGGAAAAATAAAATTAAAACTGTGTACCAGTGTACATGAATTGGTACACACTTAACTTTTTAGTGTGGCAGAATGTCTTACAGCACAATCCTATGCAGAGTTACTCCATTTTGCTTAGTAACTCCGCATAAGATAGCACTGTCAGAGACTGAATTGTGAATTAGGAAGTGCCTGATTCAGTTCTCATCTCTGTCATAAGCTCAGCAGCTGGTCTTATGCAAGCCATGTTTTCTGACACCAGTTTCAATTAAAAAGAAAATAAATCCCTTTCCCCAAAAGAAAATAAGTCCCTTTCCCATATTTTCAAAAGGACCAGCAGAATAAGGACCAGAGACCAAAACAGTGAGAGGGTTTGTAGAGGAAAGTAGAAGAATACATGAATGGTAATACCTTTAAAGGCTACTTGGTAAGAAGGTCAGGAAATGCTACCACACAATCAAACATTATAACTCTATCAAAACTACTCAAAGACCTTGGGCATATATTCTCAAACAAAGAGCTGTAGGGAGTTTATCCAGTCTCTGATGTTCATGTCCATCGCTCAAACTGGAGGTTGGGACTGGAAGTTGGAACTACAAAAGTTGGAAACACAACAGGTGCATATCCTTATTCTGTTGACCAGACCTGTTCAGAAGGCCAGGTTTCTAGTATTTGTGTTAGGCTTGGCCAGTTTGGAAGCTTCATCCTTCCTTCCAGTTGAAGGGACTGATGTTTCATGTTCCTATTCTGTGCTGAAGAGGCCCCCAAGACCTGAATGTACATCATCAAAAGTACTTTTATTGAGCTAAGTCCCTCCCTCAGGTCAGGAGGTTCCTTAGTACTTGATGTTGGCCACAATAAAAGGGGGATGGACAAAAAAGTATTTTAATTTTTGATGGTGCTGTGGGATCTGAGTCACCCTTGAAATTAAATGAAAATAGGAACTTTTATGGCCAGAATCAACGGAGGTTTTCTGGGCTTTGTGGCTGTGGTAGTTTTAGCTCATAATGTTTCACCAACATATATGACTGGCATCTTCAGAGGCTTGTCACAGTGAGATGACATGCTGTGAGATAGAGAGGAACACATTTCACCATGACATGCCTCTGAAGATACCAGCCATAGATGCAGGTGAAATGGTAGGAGCTAAAACTACCAGACCACAGCCACGCAACCTGGAAAACCCACAACAGACTGAAGATAGGAACATCAGAGTATAATTCACAGATGTTGCTTATTTTTTAAAATGAATGCATAGAAGTGAACCATTTTTACTGTATCTGTTTCCTGATCTCAGGTAGATGGTCCTGCCAGAACTTCCTCTAAGAAGAACTTGAATAGAATCTAAAATACTTGTTTGGACACCCCCCCCAGCCCCCCCCCCCAAACATACACAATTTATATACGTGTGTGTATTTGGAAAAGCTTGTCACCAGGGGACTGGCAGCATGGTGATGCTGCTGAATTAGCACCTTTTAATAGAAACAATTTGACAAGTGTTTGATTCAGCTCTTCTCTTCTTACGCAGTGGGGGATTTTTCTTTAGGTGAAACTGGGTCAGTCCAACTATTCCAACCACAATTGTATTTCATGGGCCCAGCTGCTGAACAGCTTCAGCCCAAAGGATTTGCTCTGTGAATGTGTTCGAAGTTCCAGGCAGCTGCTTTATGATAAGGTGAGAAAAAAAAAGAATTCAGAAAATGTACAAATGCAAATATATCCAGAGCTGTTGGAGAAGATGCTTTTATCAGTAATCATCCTTCTTAAGACTTTATCACTATGAACTGATTCATGTTTGATGCGAGTAAATCTCTGACTCAGTACAGGGAACTCACAGTTTGCACAGGAATTGACTAGACTGCAGCTACTTACTGGCTATTACTTGAAGTACGATGGGTCACTTGACATGATATGGCTGCAAAATCATTCAAGTGTAAAAGTGTCACAGGAAGCACCCTATCTTGATTCTGCCTTCTGGGCATCCTGAGTTCCTGTACATAACTTCTTAATACAGCATGTCAAAAAATCAGTGCACTAGTGTAACAGTTGTCACATTTCTTCTATCCTGGGTACATGTTAAATTACAATTATGCTGGCTGCACCACAGAGCTCCTGGAGACCTATGAGCAGATCTGTCCCGACCACCTGGATGAGATTTCTGCTTACTAGGGTATCCATGAAGAATATTACTGATAGGTTTTGGCTGTCCCTCATCTTTCAGATTTGCAGATGTGGTTCTTGTAGGCAAATCATTGCATCTGGAGCCACAGGCAGTATTTGGTGGCAATGACAACTTTTTAGTGTTCCAAATATTAAAAAGTAAACACCACTTTTTCAGATTCAGCGGCCATCATTCAACACTTTATAACCCGAAAAGTATGATATTTTACATAAAACTATTCATGAAACATTTTTGGAGGATTCAGCTGGTACAGAACTTGTGACTCCTTCCCCAGTGGATATGTGTTATTGGGACCATTTCACACTTGTCGTCTAGTATCTGTGGTATTGTATCTATAAAGTTCTAATGTCTTAGAATGGGGTGCCCCAACCTTACTATGAAACCCTCCTTTTAACACCAAAAAAATCACGAATCCCTCACATAGTAACAGTTGTACAGTTAGTAGCCACTTATTGAGAAAATACATAATGGCAATACAGTAAAAATACTTAGCCATATGGATTTGTGGACCTCTTGCAATAACTTAGGGGTGGCCAACCTATTGTGCTCCAGATGTTCATGGACTACAATTCCCCTGCCACCATGGCCAATTGGCATGGAATTGTAGTCCATGAACATCTGGAGCACGATAGGTTGGCCACCCCTGCAATAACTACACATCCCTTCAAAGGTTCCTTTCCTCCAAGCTGGGAACTACTGACTTAAAACGTAGTGGCTTATCTAAGAACTAATCTTCTCAGTCTGTTCCGTCGCCATTTCCCAAAGGCACAAAGGGATTATAGTCTTAATTTTATTAATTTGGGGTTTTTTATGTCTTTCTTCCAAGGAGCTCAGGGTTGTGTAGATAAAAAGTTGAGTAGATCTTCACAACAGCCCTGTAAGGCAGAATAGACAAGAGACAGCAGCAGGCCCAAAGTCACCCAGTGGGTTTTGTAGCGGAATGTGGGATTTAAACCTAGCTCTTCCAGTCCTAGTCTGATTTTCCATACTCCTCTGGTCTTCTCTACTATCTGTGCACTAAGTTCATGGAAAAATGGCATATAAAATTATTGGGTCTACAGTTTTGGAGCTTTCAGAGATTTGCAATACAGTAAATTCCACATAATGTTTCCATTTTTTTTCTTCCCAGCAGAGTACTTATTGAAAAATATCATGAACATTTTTACAGAGAAATGTGTAGGTCACATGAATTTGGAAGGAAATCCAGGAACTGAATCTTAATTCTTTCAGATCTTTTACTCAAAGAACTTTTTTGCCTAACCCACATGCATTTTGCCTACTGGGAGTATTTTTACTATGTGAATTTCTGTGTAGGTCTTATCTGCAAAGAAAGAAAAACAAACCACAGAATCAGTATTGTACATTGCTGCACTGACAGCTTCCAGAGAGTGATCTGTTAATATTTCTTGGCCAGCTCATTAGGTGGTAGCTAATTGATGAGATCAATTAATTTGATCCAGACTGACAAAAACTATTCACTTCTGTATCTGCTTTTTTAGGATGCATGTAAACCAATGAGTGGGGCCCACCATACAGGTATAATTTCCCAGTTTACATATTTATGTCTGGTGGGCAGTTACATGTAATGTTGCCAAGGAGATAGCACTTACTGTCCTTGAATTATATAGTCCAAACTGTACCAAGCTTCATGTCCTTCCATTTCATTGGGAAGTACACCAGAGATTGGGGGGTGGGGTTCTTTATGGTTTGTCGAAGTAGTTTAAAATTCGGCTCTTTTTCCAGTGGCATTTTCACTGAGTAGAAGTTTTACTACCCACTGCATGTAAAATATGCTAGTGGAGAAAAGCCCTCCAATTTGGGTTGCATAACATTATGTGGAGTTTTGGGCTACTAAACCCCCACATTCACTCCAAATAGTTTCTTTTTACAAGGGACAGGAGGCACTCCTGTCCAAGGCACTCAAGCATTCAAATACAAGGCACTCAATTCAAATACAAGGCACTCAAGCATTCCCCATTCTGGTGTGGGTCTCACAAGTACCAAGTATTTAAGGTTTCATTATCCAAATTCTTCTAGCCAGCAAAGGACAAACAAAGGTACATCTCACACCCAGGCTATAATATCACATCAGTGGGGATGCTGAATATGAGATTGTATCGCTTCCCGGAAATAACAGGAGGAGGAGGAGGACTAACCCAAAGGAGCTGGGCCAACAGAGGAAATAAATTCCTTTAAACACAGGGAATGAATTCCATTTTGGCTGATTCCATCTGGGGCTGACTTGTAGCTCTCACACCTAGGCTCCATGTTGATAGCTGTCATTACCTTGTGAAGCTAACAAAGGATAGGCAGCCTGGACAAAGATGCAAAATAATGGGTGACTGAAAGAATGCTGTCACTTTAAAAATAAATAGCCTGACCTAGAATAACAACAGGCAGGGTATGTCAAAAAGAAGAACAGAAGACAGTGTGTACGCAACTTTATTTTGGTTCCCTGCTTCATTCATGGATGTGCAGAGCTTGTGTGTGAATATTTTCTTTTTAATAACCTTCTTACCACTTTCAATATTGGAAGTTCGTTCTTCATAACCACATTAAGCCCCATTTAAGCATATTACTGAAAAGGCTCTGGGACTGGCATGGTCTCGGTCAATACATTGCCAGGTCCGCAGAGGATGCGAGTGCAATAAGCTGTCCCTGTGGTAGCTAATTAGAGTGAATAGACACAGGCACTTGCCTGAATGGGAGAAGCAGGCACAGGAACCTGGAAATAGCAATGCGGAGGGAGTGCTAGGTATTCTGACCCTCTTGGTGGGAGATACTCTAGATTTCCAGGGTGGACTTGGGAGAGAGGTGCACTGCTGGGAAGAGACTGAGTGTCCTTAGCAGTGGCATAGTGGTTAAGAACAGGTGCACTCTAATCTGCAGAACCAGGTTTGATCCCCTGCTCTGCCATTTGAGCTGTGGAAGCTTATCTGGGGAACTAGATTAGCCTGTGCCCTGCAACACACACCAGCTGGGTGACCTTGGGCTAATCACAACTCTACTGAGCTCTCACAGCCCCACCTACCTCACAAGGTGTTTTTTGTGGGGGGGGGGGGAAGGGGAAGGAGGTTGTAAGTCCCTTTGAGTCTCCAACAGGAGAGAAAGGAGGGTATCCTCCTCCTCCTCCTCCTCCTCCTCCTCCTCCTCCTTCTTCTTCTTCTTCTGGGTTAGCAGGGCCATCCTGTGGCAGCACTCACAAGTGGAAGTCAGGCTCAGTTATGGAATTATGCTTTAATTTTATTTATATCCTGTTTTTCAACTCTTAGACTCACACAATAGTTGATGGATTATGATGGCTGCAGAGGAGCCAGCCCTGCCTTGACTCTTTTACATACAGTACAACCTCGGTTTTCGTTGTTGTCATTTTTTGTTGGTTTTGGTTTCCGTTGATTCTTTCCCCGAAAATTTTGTCTCAGTTTTCGTCATTTGCTTCGGTTTTCATTGGATTTTGTCTGTGAGCATGCACTAATTTTGCAACAACAAACAGCGACCCATGCAGTTCCATTGCTTTCCAAGACAAACAGTGCATCCCTATGCAGACTTACTTCATCTACTGAAATCAGTGCGCTTAAACTGTAGTAATTCTATATAGGACCACTTTGCAAGAGTTAAATTTCACTGTTGCCATGACACTTAAACCCAAATGCCAAGGGGGTGGTATTACCCAAAGTGGTGGGGTCTGTCTGTTCCTTTTAGAGATAGGGAATTAGGGAGAGCAGACTTTATATAGCAAGAGGCTGAGTAACTATTACCAGATCTTTTCCACCAGGGTTTATGGAGGTGGTTTCTACAAGAAATCCAAGGAAACAGGAGTAAAGGTTTAACAAATTTTATTAAGAAAAAATAAAATAATAAACATTCAAACACACAAAATGTCAGAGCACACAGAGAAATCACAGCATTCTAGGATATAATTAGAGTTGAGAGTAAAAGTCTGGAATAGGTCAGGATTTTTTTTGGGGGGGGGAAAGGTGATAATTACCTTATCCTGAAGGAGTGATCCAGAAAAGCAGAGTTCTATGCCTGTACTGAGCTCCAAAGAGACGGGTGAAAGCAGATAGCACACTGTACAACTGAACCAGGGGTTAGTCCAGAAAACACTAGGCACTGATTGCAGGGTGGACAGAAAATTTATAGGGAAAATAGGGCCCTCTAGCCATGCTAAGAGACCTGATTTTCCCAAGACAAAGGTGGCTCTTATCCTCCGAAAGGGTAACAAAAGGTGGGCACTTGGCTTCTAAGTCTGGGGAATGACTGGAAATGATTAGATCTTGGGGTGGAACTGATGTCACTAGAGCTCCAGGATAATGCTAATGCAGATGAATGTGGTAATTGGAGAGGTTAGTCAGGAAACTAAGTAGTGCTTAGAAAAGTAGCTGGCAAGAATTCATGATGAAATCATTTAGTATACCCTTTGTTTCACAGGGACAGGTAAACTGTGGTTGAGGTGGGAACTGGCCCAAGCTAGAGACGTTGTCCTTTCTTGTTTGCTTTAGGAAAAAGTGTGGTGATTATTTGCAAGTAAATGTTTGCAAGAGATCTTTGCCCAGACAGGCTTCTGCCTTAATGGTACCTCTGAGCTAATGGAGGGATGGCATCCATCTTGACACTGCACTTCTAAGGTTGGCAGGATTTGTAGAGATACTGGTATCCTAACCTCTTCTACCCACCATGTGTCTTCCTGGTAACAGTGGGGAATGGTATAACAGAAGGCGCTTATATGTTCTGCTTTTCGCTGCCACCAAAAATAAATTTTCTTACTATATATATAGCCCACTCAATACTGATTTTTAACGGCCGCCACCCTTTGCTGGGGAAACACACAGACACAGACAGAAATAATAAACTGGAGCGGTTTATAAAGATGAACAAAACTGAAACGTTTATTGTTGGCTTTACAGAGCTTCTCAGGTAAACTGGAGAGGAAATAAGCGTATTGGTTGCAGAGAGAGTTTGCTTAAGCTTAACGGTTACTGAGGAAGTTTGGTTCTTAAAGCTTAGCGGTTACAGAGTAAGTTTGTTTTAAGCGTAACGGTTTCAGGCACTTTACTTCAGTTACACAATTGACACTCTCAGGTGTCACTTCACTGAAGGTTTTACACTTTAGAACAAGATGTTTCTTAAAGATGTTATTTTGGAGGTTTCACACTCCCACTTAAAAATAAAAACTCAGTCCACTGCTCCTCCTCACAAAAATAAAACACTCAGTCTACGCCCTGTGGGATTCAGGCATACAGCCTCCCTCTCCCACACTCCCCAAAACTTGGCTTCTCTGCCACAGGAGCTGGGCCTCCCAAGACTGATGTTCACTTTGAGGACAGACTCACAGACTGTTAAGAGGTTTCCCTCAAAACACAAAACAAAACACCTGAGGGCGGACACTCTCCTCCAAGACTCAGGGTTTAAGATCACTGAATAGCCTCGTCAGCTATTCCTCCTACAGCAGTGAGAGAGATCTGAGTCAGGATTCTCCTCACTCTGGTCACCAAAAAAAAATGCGCCCGGAGGCAACCAATGAGAAAGCTCAGTCAGAGCCACAAAGTCCGAAGACTCCAAAAAGAAGAACCCCTCAGCACTGGCACTGACAGAATTTATAGTCTGTGCGTTTTTCTCTCTGGCCAATCAGGGCTGGCCAGGGCTTAACTCTTTCAGGGGCGGGTCCACCCTGTAACCTGAATGCAGGCTGAATGCATTCGTCACAAATGGATACTCAGAAATGGGTCCTTTAAGCTTGAGGACTAGATCCTAAGTACCATCAATGGAAGGAATGTGGATCTTTGCAATGTTCTCTCCTCTCCTTCACCAACAGTCCCTTCAAATCCTTGGAAAGTGGATTCTTGGGGTCTCAGGATCACCCTGAACTAACAGTTACATAGATTAGAATCTATGGTACGGAGTGGGAAAGGGAGTGAAATCGTGCTCTCTTCCCTCTTCCATCAGCTCAGCTCTGGTACTCAGTATTTGATCCTTGTTCTTTAACACTTTAATTCCATTTTTAAAAAAAGGAAACTAATGGGGATATGATGGAGAAATTATGGTACATGGAAAGTGAATGGAGAAAAAAATTATTCCCTATCTCAAAATGCCAGAACTCAGAGTCATCTAATGAAACTGATTGCTATTAAATTAAGGGTATGTAACATAAAGTACTTCTTCATACAATACATAATTAACCCCTAGAATTCATTGCCAAAGGGGCTTGTAATGTCCATCAGCAGAGTCAACTAAAAAAATGAATTTCACAAATTCATTGAGTAGAGGTCTATATGCCAATTTGTGATGATAGTTACACATGAAACCTCTAGCACATTTTTATTCTGCTGTTCTTTGAAGGAATTCAGGAATCTACCATGGTGCTTTACTCCATTTTGTCCACACAGTTAACCATGATTTACAGCACAATCCTAGGTAGAGTCATGATTTTCTAAGTGCATAGAGGCAAAGGTAGTTAATAGGACTTAATTCTGTTTAGGACTGCACCATTTGGCAGAGAAAGAGGTGACTTGTGAGCTTTTGAGCAGACAGAGGATTGCAAACCCAGTCTGACATTGTAACCATTTCACTGCACTGACTCTCCATGTTCAGGGGTACTGTACCTCAGATTACCAGATGCTTGGAACAGAAGGACTTAAATCTCAGCTAAGCTTTGTTTATGGACTGTGTTAGGGTATCTATCTACCCTGCCTCTGTGACTGATGGATACAGAATGACAAATTAGATGTCGTAGTAATTCCTAGGACATCAGAATCTGCCAGTTCTTTGTTGTGTTACCCTCCTGTCAGTCACAGGGTGTGCTTTTCCTGGTGCTGGGGAAACCTGGAATTCCCTGAACAGCTCACCGTACCAACTTAAAAGATTTAGCTCTCTGAAGGACTGAGACTGCTGTCAAATATTTATAATCTTATTATAGCCAGTCTTATTACAGAAAAACCCATCACTGTGAAAGTGGCAGTCCTGAAGCCTACAGAGGAAGTCAGTGACAGAACTGAGGACTGGGCAGAGAACACCTGGGAAAGAGATGTGATGGGGCGGGGGGGGGGGGGGGCTGCATGGAGTTTAATCAGCATCTACCTGTGGATCATTGAACACTCAGGGGATTTGTTGCCAGGCTGCGAGCAGCTGTACTAAAAGACAATGCCGCTAAAGGCCCTTGGCCATGAATGAAATCATACTGGCTATATACTGAGGCACTGCAGTGAAAGGAGGCAAAAGAGTGACAAAGAATTACAGATTCTTTATGGTTGCAGAGGAAGGCAAGTGATGTTTCCTAATAGAACGGAGCAAATGAGCAATCCAGCAAGCTAGAACAGATGCTAAATATGGATAAGAAGTAACAGTCTACAAAAACCACACAGAATCCTGAGATGGGGAAATCAAAGGATTATAGCAGGGTGGCTGGCAAGGGAGAGGAGAGATGGCAGCCAGGTATAGCCAGATCACCTCAGATCTTGTAAGCTAAGCAAGATGTGTCCTTGAGTGGGAGACCATTAAAGATGCCTCTGTGTGGGAAGGCAATGGCAGCACACCCTGTCACCTCCTTAGGTCCTCTTGCAGGGCCTTCGGCAGGTGCCTGGCCTGCAATATTGCTCACTTGTCAACAACCAGGGAAAAGGGCATTTTCAGTTATTGCTCTTTCAGGAATCAGCTCTCCAGGGAAGTTGCTGCCCTGCAGAATCTTCCAATAATCCATAGGACATGTAAGGTTGCTTTGGTGAACATTATGAACTAGTGAGCTGGCCCGTTGTTTTTAATTTCTTTGAGGAATTTATTGCTGAATTGATGCTTTAATTGGTTACATTGCTCTATTTATTGCATTTATTTACTTATTTGAATTGTATTTATATTTATTGCTTCAAGCCTCCTTGAGTCTCCTGTGGGGAGAGGGTGCTGGGTATAAATAAAATAACTAAACCACTTCTGCTTCTCACATGCCTTGGAAGCCCCTTGCTAGGTTGCCATAGATTGTTTGTTATATGGTGGAAACACATATATGGATAGCTGGCTGTAGCTGCTATGAAAATGGAGAGGGAGAAGAGAAACAGATACTTTGAGGCTCAACAGGATACAAGACCAGGGTTAGATTTGTTTGTTTAATGTGCAATGACACAAATGTCTAGTTCCAGGTGGGTGGACTGAGGATGTTCAGTTCCGAAAACCTTAAGGCATGTAAAAGTTGTGTTATGTAAGCTGACGTAAAAAGCAACTGATAACAAAGTGAAAAGTAAAGTGAATAGTGCAGAATCCTTTAGAATCCCAGATTGGTATAGCAGTGTACCTGTTTCTTCCATGCTCCTCACAGACTCCAGTGCTATTTTCCACAGCGTGTTCATCAGTATTTCAAAGATGAAGAAATAATCTTTAAACATGGGGACCTCTTTCTGATAACTAATGTGATCAATGTTATGTTATTTATTTAGAGAATTATTAAGCTGTCTCTCCTAAAAATCTGCCCAGTAAGAGTGATGATGCACCCAGTACAAAATTGCGCATCTATGTTCTAGCAACACATGTGAATAATATTCACATAATACTGTGCCATTCCAATTTTTTTATTAAAATGTCTGACCAGATTGAAAAGAAAATACCCATTCATAATCTTTATGATTGTCCATCCATTCTTAATTCTTATACACTGTTCCTATCTTGGGATCTCTGTCCAAAATAAGTAGGCAATAAGTAGGACACTAGTAGGAAAACGATGGATGATTCCCAAGGAGTATAAATTCTAAGAATAACATTCTTAGGATTTAGGGTTTAAAGGATTGCATGCTTTTTACCTGTTCTTTTTATCCTTGCTCAGTCTGCTGATTATGCAGATCATGTGTACTATTTTGTTTAATAAGCTTCCTTATATTTTGAATGCCTGAAGCCTGTCTCTGTATCCACACAATGCCTATTCAGTCCTTCTTTCCACAGAGCTGTAAAGGGAAAGGATAATGGTTAAGCTTACCACCCTTCAGTGTGATAGCCTGAAAGTACATATGTGTGATAGATTTGTCCCCAAGCTAGCTAGTATGGGAGAAGCAGGAGATGCAGCAACTAGATAGTGCCTTTAAAGGACAGCACGGATTCAGAGTACTGAATGTACAGATCTGTCTAGTTGCAGATACTCTTTTGGTTTGTTGGTGGTAGCAGTTACTATCTAGAAAGAAGCTGATAAATCCTAGAAAATAAATAAGGAAAAGTGTTGTCAGGCTGGGGGGAGACCCAGGACAACAATAGGAGCTTTTCTGACCCTTTCGAGCCTGAGGGAATGAGTCTTGTGAGTCCATTTCTTCACACTCAGCAATAAAAAACAAGCCCAGGCAGGCACAAAAACATGTAAAACAAACCATGCAGTAAAAACGATATTGATGAAACCATTCTCAGACTGGGAGCAAACTGTAAAAGAACTAAAAAGATGGAACCCTTCATTTAAATGCCTGATGAAAGAGAACTGTCCTATCCTGGCCACTTCAAGCAGGTTCTCTGGAGAGGTGGCCCAGAAGTTTTTGAAAGGAAGGAAGGTGCTACATAAACTTCAAGGAAAAGGCATTCTAAAGGTGAAGTACGACCACTTAAAATGCTCTGTATCTGTTTGCCACTCATCTCATTTCTGCATGGGGTGGGGGTGGGGGGCGTACAGAGAAGGAAGCCTTGAGAAAGAGGATCTTAAATGGTAGCCATGTTTTGCACATGGTGCCAAGTACAAAAAAATAAACATTTTTCTATTTCCATAATGGCACCTGTTCAGTGGATTTCATATAGTCAGGCCTCGTACTATTAATTATTTATTTATCCTTGGGCTTTTATCTTACATTCGTTTGAGAAAGAGCCTGTTTCTCAGTGATAACATTTGATGACATGAAATAAGAATTTATTACAACATTTGAAAAGGCTATATGACTTATCTTTTTCCTGCTGCAAAATCTTCCATTTAATCCTTGTCAAACTTGTTTTCCACTTTGGTGAAATTGACAAAGTTCCAAAGCAATACCCACCCCACCCCCTTTTATATATATATATAATATATATATATTATAAGGGGGTGGGGTGGGTATTGATATATATATCTATTCCATGGGAATAGGGACATACTGAAAAACAGTTATATGATCTTGCCTGAAGGGTGGTTTATCTGAGCAGAAGGCATTTAAGTTCAGAGAGGGCGTTTGGAGTTCACATACTGAGAACTTGTTCCTTTTCTGTTTTTCAAAATCTGCGCATACTTGACATATCTGAGATTGATGTTTTCTGCTGAAATGAAGGAAACCTGGAGAAGTAGTCTTACATTCCCCTTTCAAAAGAGTGCATCAAAAGTCACCACCTTGGCTCATTGTTTTGACCGTGTCAGCCCCACAGGCACATCATACACAAAAGGCTGGCTGTCATTTTGAAGGCCATTCAGAATGTATCCTTGCGTCACCTGTCAGTTCTCATGTGCCATGAGGCCATCAGCCACACCAATCTTCACCACACATTAGTCAGGTTTTCCAGAAAGCATGTTTGAGTGTCCTTTTGCTGGTTCTAATGCATGGATGAACTTTGCTTTTGACTAAAGCCCCTTTATTGTCTTTCCGTACATCCATAAGAAAACCCTCTCCATTGCACAGATGTTTATGGGGAAGGGTCAGAAAAAGAGGGGGGGGGGAGATGGAGAAAGGGTGGGGGGAGAGAGCAGGGAGATTGTTTGAGAAGGGGTGGGATGGGATGAGATTAAGGTGGATGAGAGAAGATTGCCAGAGAAGGGGTGGGGGGAGAAAGAGAAAGGAGGGAAGACTGACATTGAAAGAGTGAGGGGAGAATGGGGAGAATGAAGGAAGATTGATAAGGGGAGCAGAAAGAATGGGGAGAACTTTGATAGAGAAGTGAGGAGAGGAAAGGACCCAAAGGCAGGGGGATGCCCCCTCCCCACAAGTTCCTTGCAGGTCCCCACTAGTATTTAAAGATATGCTTGTTGTTTGTCTTGATGCTGTCAGCAGTCTACTCTTCAAACTCTCTTTTTTATCCCTAATTATGAATTTAAACTCCTTTTGCTAGATTCTGTGGTCCCTTCAGTTTACTGGGGCAGATCTTGCAGTTTTTAAAAGCAGGCTTTTAGCCTTTTGTGGCTTCCTTGACTCCAGTAGTTGACCACACAGCATTCTTTTAAGCCTGGGCAACCCCCTTTTCTTAATATAGGGAATGCATTCTGTCTGGGCTTCAATTAGTGTGGTTTTAAATAGCTTTCCAGCAATCTCTAGGGCAGAGTTTCTCAATGTGGCACCTGTGGCTACCTGGTGCTCATTAAGTGCATTTATGAAGTGAGTGCGCACAGCTTCTGATTGGTCACTGAAGATCTCATAGATTGTGCAGATTGTTTTTGCAGAAGCCACTAGAGGAGGGGTGTCAAATATGCAGCCTGGGAGCCAGAACTGCCTCCATGAGAGGCATTTGCTGGGGCTGCACCAGCCAAGTCAGCCCCCCCCTCCAGGTTCTGGCCCTACCAAATCACATTTATGTTGTATCCAGCCTTCATAACAAATGAGTTTGACACCCCTGCCCTAGAGAATTGGTCTTATTTTATCTCTTACTCTACTTTTCTGGTATGCTTTTTTTTTATTAAAAAACCTCTTTTTATCCCTTGCACTTAGGGTTCCTCTGTGTGTGTGTGTGTGTGTGTGTGTGTGTGTGTGTGTGTGTGTGTGTGTGTGTGTGTGTGTGTGTGTGTGTGTGTGTGTGTGTGGTTCCGGCTCCCACATTGGTCATTTTGTTGCTGGCTCTGCCTCCTACGAGAGCCATTTTGTGGTTGCACCCACCACTACCTGTTAGAATTCCAAAGGTGCCCTCAGGTTCAAAAAGTTTGGGTACCCCTGTTCTAGGGATTTGACTCTCTTGTGTTTCCCTTTGATCTCCCTTCTAACTAGTCCCCTAATTTTGGTTAAATTTCCTCTTTTGAAATCAAATATTTCATTTATTTTTATTCTGATTTTCTCTCTAATGGGGACCCAAAGCAGAATATACCTTTCTCCTTTTCTCCAACTTGTCCTCACAAGAACCATGTGAAGTAGGTCAGCATTACTTTTACTCTTTGGACTTTTTGACACTAAGTGCCAGCAGTGTGGCTTCCATTTGTCCAAGTGAAGTCCATCTCTTTTGTACAGATTCAGCTTGTCCTAGAACATTCCCCAGTGCTTAACAAATCTAAACCTCTCCTCCCTCTAGTCTACCACTTTCTCATCCATGCATTGAGACCCTTGATCTTTGTCTGTCTAGGGGCCTTGCATATGGAACTGATAACAATTCTGAGAATGCTATCATGGGGGTTCTGACCTTCCACTTGCTGTCTAGGGCAAGTGGTTGGGCACAGGATGCTCAACAAGATGGACCACTGGTCTGATTCATCAGGGGCTTCTTTTGTCCTTATTCAACACACACATTATACACCATTTTGCTAGGTTGGGAGCAATAGCCTTACTGGGAAAGTGCTATTTGTGAAATAGACCTGAGTGAGGTAGAGGGAAGAAATCTGATTAACAAGAACTTTTCTCCAGGATTGAGCATGAAGTTGGATATTGTGAAAAATAATTTAATTTCTTTATAATAATACCACCTGATCAGGTCTGCCACATCAAATCCCGAAATTTCCCACAAAGCTTAAAGCAGCAGAACTTCTTACAAGCAGGTATTGCTTTCTGCATTTTAGAACTTGCATATGTATGATTTGTAGCAGTCACTAGGTGGCATGGTTAGCAGAGGCCTTTACTGTAGACATTTCCTCCATTTTCTTTATGTTCTGCTTGTGATTTTCTAGAGGTTGTGATTTTCTAGCTGGCCACATCTGGAAGTGACATGCTGGATTAGATAGACCTTCAGTGTGATTAGCAGGGCTCTTCTTTTGTGCTTACTATCACACAAGGCTCCTGGGTAGGTATCCTGGGCGGGGATGGGGGGAGAAAGAGCATGTATGCCTTCATCCAAACCCTGAATATTTGTGATTGATACTTTACTTCCAGGCCTGAAAATATGCCAGAGAAAAGAAGCCTCAGTGTGAAATGAGGTTTTGTTCATAAGCATAAATCTTTCCAATAGTGTTGACTTTCTGTATATGTACAGTCTGCTATTCCCTCTGTCCTTTCCCAACACATATGTTTTGCTGACAGATGGGAGATCACAGTGTGTGCAGCCCACAGATAAGTTACTGGAAGTTAGGATCAGCACATCTGAAACCTGGTGGGGAGGAACATATGCCAAGATGACATGCCACAAGTTCTCACCTTTTGATCCTTCTAGCTTTTTATCTATACCTGTCCACACTTGCTCATAACTAACTGCTAGAGGCCACCCTAGAAGTGTCTGCCTGTCAATGTAAGACCACACTGCAAGGAATTCCCTGATGTAAGTCTTAAGCATCAGGAGATGTGACAGTAAATGAGATAACCAGCACACTGTACTTCATAGTATAACTGCCCTATTACTCTAAATCTAGGTCGCCTGCTTCATGTCTGTGGCTGTGTAATTAGGACAGGATAAATGTGTATTAGAATGAAATCTGACATCTTTTGCAAGCAAAATGTAGAGAGGAGAGAGAAAGAGAAGTCATAAAGCAGGGAGCTGATAATGTATTTCATCGTAACTGCTTGATCCATCTTGAAATAATTAGAAACTCAGCAGATTAATGCTTTGCAAGTGAACATTCAAAGAGATCACACATTCCCCTGCTGGCACCTCTGTCCAGCTCAGAAGGGATCAAAGACCCAGAATTAATTAGCCTCAGAAGATGCTTAGCACAGGATGAGCATCCACAGAATGTGCCGAAAACGAAAGTAACATGGGTACCCCCTACTTCTAGGGATGGAAACCAAGAGCAGAGAGGAAGATGGAAGCCAACTCAGGCAGTTGGTGCTATGATATTTTTTGTTAGTGAATGGATCTAAATGTCTAAGAGTGAACATGAGCTATGAAACCCTTGTGCAAATTTTGTACCACCTATGAGCTCACTTAGGCAAATCACACTCTCTCAGCTCCTGCCCCAACCCCTCACCTAAAATGTTAGGATAGTTAAAGTGACCTAGTTTACAGGTAAAGATAGTTAATCTTTACAAATAGTTAATCTTCACAAAGCAAAATTATTGGAACAATCTGAAGAGCCCTTCAGGGATGGGGCGGTATATAAGTTCAAATAAATAAATAAATAAATAAATAATAAAATATTAAGAATATATCCTTATAAAATGCTAGATACTTTATGCTAGAAGTATAGCTCTCTTAACTATGTTATGGCAAGATGCTTATTTCCATCATCTGAGATTTGGATTGCTTGTAAGGGATGTAGATCATGATGGATAGCCATCAGTAGTCTGTCTGTAGCAGTGGAAAGGACCAAAAGTCCAGTAGCACCTTGAAGACTACGAGCAGGGAATGAACTTTCATGAGTCTTTAGGATGCTACTGGACTCTTGCTCTTTTCAACTTATGAAGGATGATTAGTGAAACCATCATACACCTGCACAAAAGATTTTTCCAGTCCTAGTAGATCATGCACACCACAGTGACAAGCTTGGCTTTCCAGTCCTAATGGACTACTCATTCCAAATGATTTGACTGCTATAGTGAGCAGTCATCCCTCTGGCCAGACTTTGACCTTTTCCATATAAGTTGTCTACAATGTATCTTGCCACCAAATGCTACACTTTTCCTTTCATTCCTCACATTTTCCCCTCCATTTGGTTCAAGAAATGTTCTCTGTTGTTTTCCTGAGCACTTTTACCACAATTTTTAATCCCCTTCTGAGCCAGCTTCCTTGAGCATGAGATCATGTTGAAATGGTCTTTATTTTTCCACACTACCAACACCTGACCGTTATCTATGCTACTGTGTAGTCACCCAACCTCCCCATCAACCATTTTCTCTTCCCCCTTCCCTTCCATTTTCAAAAGGAACTTAAAAAAACAAATTCTCTGTCATATCACATTAGCAATATAATGTTAGGGACAGACACATGGCGTCATTGAAGTTGTATCAATGCGGTCCGTTTTCCATCTTGGTAGCCTTGTGCCCATTAATTGAAGATACACTGTGTCTGCAGTTAGGAGCAAGTGAAATTGGCAATGGATTGTAGCTGTAACTATGGTCTGCAGTTAGGAGCAAGTGAAATTGGCAATGGATTGTAGCGGTAACTATGGTATATCACTGCACCTATAACTTGGCCAAAAAGGTGTTTTTTTGTGTGAGGTGGGGTTAAATTTTTCTGTTCCTTTTTGCTCCATTTGCTCCATACTTTTTTTAGAGGGGGTGACTTCCATTTTGTGCAAACTCCTTGCCCTTTCCCTTGCTATGTGAGTTGCCCAACCTGCCCTTCAGCCACATTCCCCTCCTCTTCCTCTTCCAGTTTTAAAAGGATTTTTTAGAAAATTCTTGTTGTCATAACAAACTAGTGATGTAACATTAAGGCAGAGAGTGATTCTGAAGCTGTAGGTGATTGAAAAGACTACTAGGAGTAATTGCTGCATGTAATCGGAGATTGCTTTCAGATAATGACATCAGTTCCAGTTTTTTGGCTTCCATTTTGCATTGGTAGTTCTCAATAGTAAAAATGGAGGCTGAGATATTTTTAAATTGCTTCTTCAAAATGTACCTGTGCAGTAATGCTAGAGCACCTGCATAAAAGAAAAAAAGAGGGAGGTTGTTCTTCTGCCTCATGGAAGACATCCCACCAACATCAAAAATAACTTGTTTTCAACAGTAGAATGTGGAATAATGCAACTGAAGAGACAAGGGAGAAAAATCCCCAGAACTACTGAAGGAAAGGAGGTGGGCAGAATGATTTCACAAAAAATGTTTCCAAGACACAAGGTTTGACCAGTGGAAAAATCTGTGGTACTGTGCATGTGGAAAAAAAAAACTTTAGTTTGTATTCAACTACCAGAGAGATATATATATAGCTGTGGCCATGTCTGATGACTACTGAGAAATTACAAAGCTATAAGGCTGACAATGAAAAAATTAAAATTCTTAAAGATTTTCTATTCCTTGGCTCCATCAGTGATCAAAAGGGAAACTACAACCAAGAAATCATAAATGGGTTGACATTTGGAAGGGCAGCTATAGAGGAACTAAGCGTAAGGAAGTGTCAATGAAGATCAAGATAATTCATACTGTGGTATTCTCCATTATTTTGTATGAGTGTGAAAGTTGGACAATGAGGAAATCTGACAGGAAGAAAATTGATTCATTTAAAATGTAGTGTTGGAAGAGTTTTATGGCTACTGTGGAGCATCAAAAAGACCAATAAATCGGTTATATATCAATTGAAGTTTGAATTATCCCTGGATGATAAAATGACTAAATTGAGACCATCATATTTTGGTCACATTATAAGAAACCAAAAAGTCCTGGAAAAGACAATAATGCTAAGAGAAGTTGAAGACAGGAAGAGAGGAAAACCAAACAGGAGATTAATTGGTTCAGTTTGTCAGACCTGATCAAGACTGTCAATTATCAGACATTTTGGAGGACAGTAATTCAGAGGCTTGCTGTAAATCAGAAGCAAGTTGATAATACACAACACACATAGTCAGGTCTCCACATTTCCTGAGGCAGTTGAGGCATCATGCTCTACCTATCTGTCTCTACAGCCCAAAACCTAAATAATCCAGTCTGCACTTGACATCTAACAAAGAACAAAGCATGCACCATTCTCAAGCTCATAATGAGGATTTTGAGCTTAATCTATTAATCTATTGTAAAGTTCATCTGACATTCCTGGCTGTCAGGGTTATGATGGTGTCAGAATGAAGCTGAGGCTGGGATTTTTTAACCCAGCTTTCTAAGTGCAGCAGACAAAAAGATTTTGCTCTGTTGCTCTGCCAAAGGCAGAACATCTGGTTTCTGATAATTATACTGCCTATCAGATGCAGGAGCTCAATACTTTTGGCTCAACCTTCTGATGCCTGCAACCTTCTGTCTCTAGCTAGTTAACATTTAGTTACTGCTTTTGAGGTTCCAGTTTTATGGCTTAAAACCCCCACAAATGAATTTCTTTTCAGTACAAATCCATATGCTTGTTCACTTGCTTCAATCCCAGCTCTCTCCTCAAAGTATGCTTATTTTGGGTCTGTGGCCAAACAGTATAAATATTTCCTTCAAAAGTAAAGTACACCATCTGAGGGACTGATCATTCCCTTGGAGGTAATTAATTGAATCAATAATGCAGGTTGATATCACAGTCTGCTTAAAATACATACACTTTACTTTAGAAAGGTCAGTGGCAGCATGAGCTACATAGCAGGAAGCAGATTGACTTCAGTTGTACCGTTCAGTTTCTGGTAGTTCAGCATTCCTCTCTGATGTCTGCAGAAGGGACTTGTCCTAAGATTGTGACTTCCATGCAGCTCAGTTCTATCAATTTTTTTTCTCTGAGATGACATTTGAACCAGGGACTTGCTAGTTCACAGCTCATTCTCATAACCACACAAGGGCAAATATATGAGAAACAGTGCCTAGGGCAAGCACTCTCCTCTCCATCACCTGCAGCCTGGCCAGCTTCAGGATTAAATTGCCATCTCTGAAGACCATGTGAACTTCAGAGGTGGAATCAGTGGAGGGATTCAAATAATTTAACAACCGGTTCTGGTGGTGGGATTCAAATAATTTTAACAACTGGTTGTTTACAAGCACCATTTTAACAACTGGTTCTGCTGAAGTGGTGTGAACCTGCTGAATCCCACCACTGTGTGGAATCTACAATTCAATTCTGGATCCAGCCAGGCTGACAGGGATATGGAACTAGGAAAGTGTAGCAAATAAAGCACCGAAGGAAAGGATGAAAAGCAGTCTAAAATGGCCCAAGTATGAGTATAAAGACCAAAGGGGGAAAAAGTATGCATTATTTAAAACTGATAAAAACTTAAAAGGAAAATCCAGAAATCAGAGAGAGAGAGAGAGAGAGAGAGAAAGCACTCTAGGGAAAAATACCAACCATATTTCAGAAGGAAATGTTACATGTTGTCCTTAGGAGTAGCACACAAAAATATAACTGGTAAGAGTTGCACAAAGCTTGTTTCATATATATTGATTATGCTTCTTTCAATAAACAGGAAAATAGTTGCCTTGTGAGCTGGGCTTTCAGAGGACATGGCTGAAGAAATGAAGGCCAAAAAAGAAAAAGATTTGTTGAAATGTTGGAAGGCAGACACAAAACTGAGGATGAACACTATAAAAAAGAGCCATGATCCATCACCTTGAATTGATTGTGGGAACAAGCATAGAGACAGAAACACTAGAGTAATGCCATCTTTGTTTCCAATTTGATTAGTAAGATCTTTACCTGATTGACTGCTTGTAAGTGCTGACCCTGTTCCTGCTCTCCCTAAAGGTGGCATAATATGGTGGCACATTTGGTAAATTGGTAGTGCAGGTGCACTGTTGTGCACTATATATATGTATATATATACGGTATACACACACACACACACACACATATATATATAATGTTTAAATGTTAAATATTTAGAGATTTTTTGCAATACAAGTCATCAAAACAAAAGAATGCAAATATTTTGCAAGCGTATTTCAGTTGTATAGATCAATTTCAAATGCTTAATTTTTAAAAAAAATTGCAAATAAAATACCATTCTACCCCACTAAGGTCATCACATTCTATTGGTGCAATGCATGCCCTCTATTTAATGTATAAATTTGAAAGCTGGTGAGATGTTACAAAAATGAAACAGAACCATACACAAATAGGAAATGCTGCCTTGGGTCTACACTTTCGGTTATTAGCTGTCTTCTCAGCTATAGTTATAGATTTAAAAAGTCATGGATGAATGATTGGATGATTAGTCAGCTATTAATTGCATTGAATGTATGTTTGGGTGATCTATCCAGGTATTTGACTGCAAAAGAATTGGAGTTGGGTATTATACTTTGAATTTAGAATAAGCCCCTTTCATTTTCCCATACACAAAGTCCTCTGTGCATAAAGGAATGGGGAATGGGTGGAAGGTAGAATTGGAGCAGCCTAGACAAACTAGGGATGTGTACAATGGAACTTCTGAGCTGAAAATATTTGCAAAAATCACTGTTTGGAATCATTACTTTGGGTTGCTGGAATGGTATTAAGAATCTGGGATTGTTACTGAAACAGAACCAAACTTCCCAAAAACCTGTGCTATTTTTAGCTCAAGTGGTTACCAAGTCAGTAGGTACCATGTACACGTGCTCTTTGTGTTGTTCTTTTACTTGTTTACCTAAGCAATAGCATCTTTCCTTCCAATCAGATCATAAGAACATAAGAACATGAGAACGAGCCTGCTGGATCAGACCAGAGTCCATCTAGTCCAGCACTCTGCTACTTGCAGTGGCCCACCAGGTGTCTTTGGGATCTCACGTGCAGGATGTGAAAGCAATGGCCTTCTGCTGCTGTTGGTCCCGAGCACCTGGTCTGCTGAGATCTTGGCAAGGGAGGAGCACCAAGCATTTCCACATTTGCAAACAAGCTACAGAGAGAAAATTTCAAGGCAACTTTCTATGTATGCCATTTTCCACTGGCCGTGTTTGCACAGAAATAAGGTATTGGAGGGTGGGGCAGGTAAAATGGAGCTGCTTTGCTACAAGTGGCTGAGATTCAGAAGATCTTGACAAGATAGGCAGAAAGCCATTCCCTGTGATTTTGGTGATATTATGTGCCATGAGATCCTTGAATTCCCTGCGCACTGAGCAGAATGGTGTCTGAACTGCACATGTGCAGAAAATGGTCCTAGAAATCTAGAACAGAAAAACACAGCACCGGTTTTAAACCTGAATTGGTGATATTCTACCCAAAGTGAAGCAATTATGGTAAATTTTTCCCTTTTGAAGCCGGGTCTGAAATTAACCAGATTTTTCTAAGCACATACCTCTATCACAAACCAAATCTCCCCTCTACATGTTGATTCTTCATGGATTAGATTTAGAACATGTGAAAAAGATGTTTTCAATAAGACAGGATTAAATTTGTAACTGAAATGTTTGGGAAGACTAGTACCCTGACTATTTTCTTTGGTAGTTTTGGCACCTCATCCCCTCCATAGTACTATAAATTGCTCACAAATTAGTTGTCTGGATTGCTCCCATAGACCTGTACATAAAACCTCACTCCTAACTATTTAATCCAGTTCATGCTTCAGAGTACTCTTTGTGAAGTGCAAGTTGCATCAGGAAGGTTTGGTATATTTCTTTCACTGGATTAGTACATTTTTCTATTTATTTTGATTTGAAGTAGTATGAAGAGATCTAGCAAACTCCACTGCTCCTCCCTAGTAGGGAAAACAGCAAGTGGCTGTGGGATTAACCAGTGCCTTTGGAACAAATGTTGAAGGTAAGGAAAAACTGGGACTTATCAAAATAGTGTTTGGCATGAATTCCTTTCAGTCAGATCTGGTTTGTCAGTGCCAGTCAAGTGGTATATCAGAAACTGACTGTATTTTAACCATGAAATTTTATTTTAAGCTACCCTGAAGGGTGGGAGGGTCTATAAATCTTATTATGAATAAGTAAAAACTAAATTTGGGCTAGTAATAGGATTATGGAAATGCCTGTTGATCATGAGGAAACTCCTAATTTCATGCTAATTCCTTTGAAATTCCACTTGAATAGTGGCAGACGTACTATGTGAAGAAGGCTGGCCTTGTTTTCTTTTCCTGCTTGTTTAGAATGTCAAAGGCAATTCTCTCTTTTCCTTCTGGCGAGAGTTTCCTCCATGGCAAATGGCAAGGTAGGCTGGGGTGTGTGTTGGCTTGCACAGGAGAGTGTGTATGCACAGTCACATTTTGGCCTCAAAGCATCCGGTTCCTAGTCAGTGTGTGAAGGGAAAGGGAACAACCTAATTAGGCAATAAAAGCGATGGCCTTCTTAGTGCAATCAAAGTCAAGTCATTAGCTGCATCTGCAGATCACTCAGAGCCCAACTACAGCCAAGCTAATTAGGCAATCACTGAAAGACAAAGGCTGTAATTTATTCTGTGGGAAACAAGGGTGGCAGAGACAGGGGTGGAGGGTGAGTGATGCCATGTTCAAGCAAAGTAGCTCATGAGGGGCAATTTTTGTCAGGGGAGGTTTCTGTGCATGAGCTCCATGAGTGTATATTTTGATTGCATGTGCCCTTTGTGTGTGTTTCCTGTGTATGTTTATACAGGTATATGCACTGCACTTGGTTCAACTATCAGCCAAGGATGAGATACAGTCATCCATTTCAGAATGCTGTGGAAAACTGTGTAGAGAACCATACTACTTCAGCCAGTATAATGATTATACTATTACAAAACACATAAAAGTAAAATTTAATACAAATATAATCTTTGCATTTATGGATGTCATGTTTTACATTCAATAGTTATCTTCAGTCAAAACTGGAAGAGGCTTCAAACTGTCAGCTTTTTCATTAAAATGCCTATAACTGATACTAAAAGGGAATGTCTATTGTTTAAAGTTGTCTTCAAACCCATGTACAACCATTCTAGAATGTAGCCTTTTTGTTAGGGAAGTAGGGGTGAGTGAAAATGGTTTGCTTGTGTAAACCCAAGCCATTTTGAATTTGTTTTGTTTAGATCTTAGGGTCCAGGGGATAAAAGTTCACTGAGCATTTGCAGTTTGGTAAGCTTGCTTACTTATTACCAGCTGCACGAGCCCCACCCTTCTCAGTTGATCTGGCCTGCAGTAGGAGAAGGAAGGCCTACAGGTCAATGGAGGGGATTATTTTTTTACAGGTATGTGTTGGGCCCAATAAGAAAGAAAAATATATTCGAATTTTCCCAATGTAATGGAAATATTAGGTTGTTAACTATGTAACCCTCCTGAGTTGTTTTGGCCTGCAGCAGGAGAAGGAAGGCCTACAGCTCAATTGAGGGGATTACTTATTGTTTTTACAGGCCCAAATTGAGGAAAGACCTGCAGCAGCTACATCAGATGCAAGTTGTAGGGGCTGATGGGAATAGTTGTGCATTTCTATCTGGAAGGGTCAGACCCCCGCACTCCCAGAATGGTAATGCAGTACAATTCCTAGCTACCCTTGCGACTTGAAGAATCAAGTGTTGCAGTCACACATGCCCAGTCACATGCTCAGTGCTGATGAGAAGTGTAGTGCATGAGAATCCAGGAGGCGTGGATGTCTGATTCTCCCAGATGCTCATGAACTTCACATCCCATCAGCACCCCTTTTAAAAAGTGAGGAATCTGAAACATTCTGGCCTTTTATGTAGTAGGATGTTTCCCCCATAAACTGTTTGATAGTCTGTGGAGTTGAGTTCCTTTCATGCTGGTTCCTGACCAGAAAATAATCTATACATCTACATTTCCTGCTTTTTTTGTCGTGGAGAAATAGGTGACCAATATAGCCACCTAATTAATGAGGTCACAAAGACACACTAAATCTAAGTTTTGAGTCGTGATCCACCATTTGAAGACTGCTGCCACAGAGAATACTTCCACTAAGCTAGATGGTTGTCGAATGGTGGGTCACAACACAAAACTGGGGCATGCCTTCACTTAAAAAAATGAGTTGGGAGCAAGTGGGCTCCAGGATTGAAAAGCTGAAAGATAATTCTATCTTCTGTCACAGTACCACTGGTTTATATTTATTCATGCCTACATCATTATAATACATTTTGAGTATGTATTTGTTCTGCCTGACTTATTATCTATGCTTGCCCCTATAGTTAACATTTAATAGAAACAAAAAGTTAATGACTAAAGAAAGAAAATTTGGACCAACATTGTTTTCAGTTTATAAGACCTATCCCAGGTGGATATTCCAGAGAATTCCTATCTCCCTGAGGCAAAATATATTCCAGAATGAGGTCAGTATTTCCATTTGGTTTTGAGATGTCTGCATACAAGCTGAGGGACATAATCTGTTTGGGGTCCATTTAAATTAATGTCCTGATTGTGCCAGAGGGAAAGGAGAGCCTTTTTTTCCTGTTAAGAAGTAACCTGACTTTGTGACACAAAATAAACAAACATGCTGAATTGCCACAGGCAGGTCTATGCTCAGAACGACTGCTGCAGAACTGTGGCAAAATTTGAAGAGTGAAGCTCACAATTCTGAGGTGAGTCCCAACAAATATGAATTCCGCGAAGTCAAGAGATGAGCAACAGAGGATACCACAGCCAAATCAAGTTTCAGTCTGAAGTGCACCTAGTTATTGTAAGCACTTAACCATCCTAATGATAATTATGGATGGGGTTGTTCTCCCCTTAATGGCGCAGGTTTGAAACCTGGTGGTGCCACTGGTCCCCAGGCTTCTGTTAGATAAAGAGGTGGTAGCGGTGGCCAGGCAAACCTTTCGGCAGCTTCAGCCAGAGTACTAGCTACAACCCAGGTAATACTTAGATTAGACTACTATAATGCACTTTGAATGGGGTTGCCCTTGAAGAATGTCCAGGAACTGCAGTTGGTAAAGCAAGTTGCTGCCCGAACATTGACGGGAGTTGGCCATAAGGGCTATATTACTTCAGTCTTGTTCCATCTCCACTGACTCCCAATTTACTTCTGGGCCCCATTGAAAGTGCTGGTATTTTACCTTTAAAGCCCTACACAGCTTGGGGCTAGCATACTTTAAGGACTGCCTATTCCCATATGACTGCCATATGACTGCCTATTCCCTGCCTGATCGCACCTGCCATCTTCAGAGGCTCAGCTTTGCGTGCTTTTTCCATCTGAGATTTGATGGATGGCAACCAAAGAAAGGGCCTTCTTACCCATGGTTTGGAACTATGGAATTCCCTATCCAGGGAGATTCATCTGCTACCTCTATCATTGTCTTCTGCCAGCAGATGAGGACTTTTTGTTTTGTTTTGCATTTCCTCACTAACTCTTATTGGCCTTCGTCCCTGTTCATGTGTTGTGAGGTTTTGTTTGTATGTTTTATTTAATAGTTTTGAATATTTCTTAAATGTTGTTTTAATGTTTGAAATGTTCATTGCCTTGGGAATCTTGCGTTGTATAGAAATGCTCAAAATACAAAAAATTAAAGTTACCACTTATCTTTAAGCATACTGCCATACTCAAAGTCATAGTAATTCAAGAGAGTTTTTTTTTCAAACTGGAAGGTTTGTGGACTAAAAATAACTGAAACCTCTCATTCTTTAAATGTATATTCTTGCATTAGAAATAAAAAGGATTTAATTTTTAAAAATGACTTCTTTTTTATTCAATTTATATCCAGAATAAATTCTAAATCTATTTATTTGTTCCATTATATATTTCAAGGAAATATTTGGTTTGTTACAGATATAACATCATCTGCATAACTTTTCATTTTATACTCTTTATTTTTTATTCCAGAGATCCTTTCATCTTGTCTCATTTTTATAGCTTGGATTTCCATTGCCAAAATAAATAATATCAATGATATTAAACATCCCTCTTGCATTTCTTTTGCTATTTCAATTTTCCCATTAAGGATCCATTTATTAAAATTCTTGCTTGTGTTTTGTATAAATACTTTGCATCCAATTTAAGAATTCTGTTCCATAGTTCATATTTTGTAAGACTTTCATTAAAATGATCCAAAATACATTGTCAAAAGTTTTCTCTGTATCCAGCAACGTAAATGCCATTTCCCCCTCTTTTTCCTCTTTGAATATTCAATTGCATTAAATAAATGTATGATATTATCTTTCAGTTATTTTCCTGGGACAAATGATTTTTTAAACATGGGAAATGCCTATTCTTCAAGAGGGACAGTGCGCACAAACTGCCCACTGCTCTATGAGACTGAGGAAGACCTAACACAGTAAATCAAAATTCCTCCTTTCACACTTGTTTAGAATGTTCCATTCTGAGTCTGCACTTCAATGTCTATGGGAAATACATCTACATATATCCCTTTTTGTGTATGGTGTGTGGTTGCTTGTGAATGTACAAGCTTAGTTGCTGACGTAACTTATTCACATGTTTAAAAGTTCCCAGAATATTTCAAGTATTTAGGCAGATACCTTGGGAGTGCTATTAAATGTTGTCCTTGAACAATGTCATGTATTTTTCCTCTGGGCAAAAATAGTTTTGCCTTTGGTTGGGAGTTATAAAGCTAAAAAAACCTATGATACATTATGACACCACAAAACCTTATCAAATCCATCACCTTTAGGTCAAATTTGGTCTGTATTCTCTCATACACAGTTAGACTGACGCCCTTCAAAGCAGGTGGAAAGGTGCAGTGCCCTAACGTAATGCTGAATTAACCCAGTAGCAAAAGTAACATATGCTTCGGGCCTTACATTTTCAAGTGCCCTGCGCTAAATGTTTGCCAGCTGTCTAGTGAAATCAGTATCTTAGTATATTTTCATGATCTGACAATGCTGTTGTTTACATGTCAGGAGAACTGCATGCTGCGTGGTACGTGTTGTGGGTTCTATGTGTGTGCAGATGTGTGCTGGCTCCATGCTGTGTCATGTGCACAGGTGTGGTGTCCTTTGTGCTATCTCCTACGCTCCCAAGTTGCTGCAGCTTGAGTTGTTACACTGCTGGAGAGTACACCTGCACCACCGCAGTGAGCCAGTGACAGAAGCCTTTTTATAACATATGCTACAGGCCCCTTGCTAGCTTAATCTAGTCCTGCCCTAATGTACCCCTGTGCAAAGGAACTGGGGGCAGTACTGCCATGCTTCCCTGCTGTACCTCTCTTGTTGTCTCCCCAAAGGTGACAAATATTGACACATCTTGCTCATTTACCCACAGGACTTCCCTTATCTCAGGGTAGTCATAAATTCTCATTAAGATCTATTGGGAGGGTTTTAAAACACCAGGATGCCCCTTGCTATCGTTGAGTCACAGGTGTTCGATATTGTCAGCCCAATCTGACAGCATAGTCAGAGTCCAGAAAGAGTCTTTCTTTCCCTGGTAGTGTTGTTTTTAAGTTGCAACGTGCCTTATACAGACCTAAGGCAAGTTATAAATAAATTAACAAAATAAAATAATAATAAAAACATCTATCCATCCTCTGGCTAATACTGTTGGAAAAAACCAGGTCATTGGATTCTGTATTGTACTGCAAATAAATGTTACATGTGCTGTGAGGTAAATAAGGATCACATGGGGTTGTTAATGGAGTTTAATGGCTATCATGTAATGAAAAAGCCTTTAGAAACTTTACATTACACGATAGATTCGGATGTTATAAGGAAAGTGCAAGGGTGGAGAACTCACTCATTTTCTATTCATGCTTCCAGCATAACCTCCCAAGAGGACAGATGTCCTTCTATCCTATGGTAGGATGCCTCTTCCTTACCTCTTCGAACATTACATGGCAAGTGGATATATACATTGTGCATTTGTTGTTGCTACTGTTTTTGTAATGTCCAAAGCTTTGAAATAAACCAATGTCTTACTACTTACTGGTTTTAACTTCATTTTACTGAATTTCAATACCCTTTCATTGACTGTGTTTTACTGTTTTGGGAGCTTCTAGTTGAAAGGCAGTATAGAAATAACTGACATAGTTCACATAGCTGTCATTGGTCAACCATTTCAGAAGATTGTGGGTCTAGGTTTCATTCCTTTGTCTTGATTTTAGAACTCAAAACAAAGGATAGGCTCCTGTCTTTAACGCTGCAGAAAGAACATCTGGCTGTGATTTATGGGGTCAACCTCAATGTTGTTTCCCATTTTTTCTTGGATTCTAAAGGCTATGAACATCTTGCCCGCTAGCAAGGAAAAGATTTGCCAACCTACCTGGAGACAAATGTTCTGTGTCTTTAATAGAAGCTTAATGTGCAGAAATGAAAAGCCGGATCTGAAGCTTTTCATGGCATGGCAGTAAATAATATCACATGGTAAATAACATATCATAAAGGCTCGATTGAAGGGACAGGGCATTGTTTCCTCCAGGCAGTTGGCAACCTTAGCATGCAATGACGAAGAGTTTGCATTTATTGCATTTGTACCCTTCTTTTCTTACATCATAGGGTAGACTATATATATAGGATTCCTGGAGATATCCTATTCAAGTTCAGAGCAGACTCTGACTTGCATAGTCTCCGACAGGCTGCTGCATCATCTACCCAAAAAATACATCCAGGGATCAGAGTTTTAACCCCTCAAAATATCTGTTTTTAATGTTAGACATAGGAGGATTTTGGTTACATTGAAGGAGTAAATTGAAGCAGGTCTACTCATAAGTAAGTACCATGTAATTCAGCAGGATTTACTGCCAGAAAAGTGTCCTTAACGATGCAGTCTGAGGTATTAACCTTTTCTCACTAGAGATCATTAGGGATGCTCAAATGTGCAGTGCTTCAGCTCATGTTCTGCTCATTGTTGACAAGCAGGGAGATTTTTCACTGCTCAGCTTTTTCTTTGATCAGTTGCAAGAAGCTCCAGCTTGTTTATTGGGTTTCTTATGAAGGTTGACCAAAGTAGAGTGCAGTACAGTGTATCTGGCAGTATTTCAAGCATACACATTCTCGCTTGGTCCAAAGGGAATCCTACTTTCCCCCTTCCGTCACAGACCTATCACCCCTGCACATGGTCCAGTAGGCAATACTTTAAATACTGAGCAAATCAATCAGTCGGCCAATGATTATAAATAAACATTTTTCAAAAATCTGTTTTATTTTTAATTTGATGTTCATTTAAATCAATGTTATGAAAACTATTTCCTGTGTGCTTATTTTTGCTTATATGGGAGACATATTTCCTCTCTGGCATCATTTAATTTCTTGACCAGTCCATCCATGACCTTGGGGGAGAACTGATCTCACTTGCTGCATAGCTGCAGAAGTGCCTACAAGGCAGAAGGAAAGGAAACTTTGCCACCGCAGTCACTGTGCAGTCAAAAAGCTGTTCAGCAAGGCATGGAGGCTTATGAGTGAATATGACTCCCAAATATGCAATGTTTGCCCACTGAATATGTTTATCACAAAGTGTGCAGCACTTTGCTAATGACAAATTACAAACAAGGACTTTTAAAACTGTAGATTATAACAATGCTGTGAATTCCCCTCCAATTCTGTGGCAAATGAGGTGGAACTTATAATGCTCTTATGATATTAAGATATTATGATGTCCCCAACCTACTTTATCATGACATTATGTATCATGATAAAATAGGCTAGGCAAGAGTTTGTAAGCAGGTGTGGAGTACACCAGCCATAACAGAAACCTATTTTTGGTAATTCAAACAGATTAATGCAGTTATGACCAGTCTTGGAGAAATGAAAACCAGCAGCTCATGAACTTTCAGTAGCAATGATTGCAGGTGTCATACTTGGTTACCTTGGGCCAGATTGTCAGTTATAGTAACTCTCACATAGTCTCAATGGCTTTAGAGCAGCCCAAAATGCTTTGTCTCAGCTAGAGATTAGCTAGGGAAGTGTCTCTGATTGGTTAGAAATTTGTCATGTAGAATATTCCATTGAGTGGTGATCACAATGTCCTTGGAACAGAACTCCAGAAATCAGAGCATTTTTGTCTTCAGTATTTGGTAGGTGTTTTGGCTATTCTAATTGTCTGATAGCAGAATGAGCATAGAAACGAAGAGTAACACAGATCACCAGCAATAGAAAAGATCCCATGAATGAAGATTTCCACACCATTATGGTTGAAGGGTGACAGCCTGCTTTTAAGTGGGTTGTTTCAAATAGCTGATCAACTGATCAGGGGCATAGAGCTGCCTCCCTTGGAGATGTGGTTATTGTCTGATTTTCCTCAATGGAAACTATTAATTAAGAATTCCCCGCCCCTCATGGGCAATGAATCTGCAGGGGTGGAGTCTGATACAAGAGATCCCCGAGGAAATGTAAACATATTTGAATGGTATTTATGTGTGGCCATGATAGAGCAAAGAAAACAGCTGCCCATTTGAATTTGGACACAGAGAGGAGCACTGAGTAGTGGCTAGAGTTTTGGACTAGGATTATGGGAGACTGAAGTATGGATCCCCCACTCTGTTATGGAAGCTCACTGGATGACTCTGGGCCAGTGGCGTAGTGGTTAAGAGCAGGTGCACTCCAATCTGGAGGAACCGGGTTTGATTCCCTGCTCTGGGCCTTTCCCCACTTACCTTCTGCCCCACGCTACTGTAGGCAAGTAGCACGGGGTCCCCCGGCACTCCCCACTACAGGGGTGGCGACAACGCAGCCGCCCCGCCGCTGCCGCTGCCGCACCCCCTCAGCGCGCGTCATTCCAGGTGCTCTACAAACGGCGCCTTTTGATGACCCCGCGGGGTCATGGGGAAGCCCTGGCGCGTGCCAGAAATGACACGCGCTGAGAGCAGTGCAGGGCATATGGGGGTCGTGGCAAGTAGGGAAAGGCCATCTGTCGCCTGAGCTGTGGAGGCTTCTCTGGGTATTTCAGATTAGCCTGTACACTCCAACACATGCCAGCTGGGTAGTCACAGTTCTTCTGAGCTCTCTCAGCCCCACCTCCTTCACAGGGTATTGGTTGTGCGGGGGGAAGGGAAAGGAGTTTGTAAGCCCCTTTGCGTCTCCTTACAGGAGAGAAAGGGGGGATAGAAATCCAACTCTTCTTCTTCTCCTTCTCCTTCTTCAGCCTAACCTACCACACAGTGCTGCTATTGTGAGAATAAAATGGGGGAAGGGAGAATGATGGTGTTGGTGTAAGCCACTTTGTGTCCCCACTGGGCAACAAGTGAGGCATGATTATTTCAAAACTAGCACTGAGGCCCCTTCCACACATGCAGAATAATGCGTTTTCAAACCACTTTCACAACTGTTTGCAAGTGGATTTTGCTATTCTGCACAGCTTCAAAGAGCATTGAAAGCAGTTTGAAAGTGTATTATTCTGCATGTGCGAAAGGAGCCTGAGAGAAGCAAAGACAGAGAAGGGGAGGAATCTATTTCACTGGAAAGGAGACTGCTTGGCCATTGTAGGGATCCATGCTTCTACTTCAGAGAATCTAACAGAGAAAATCAGTGGTCTTCTTGTTGCCCCCTTTAGTAGTCTGCTTGCTTCCAAGAGTCTCTGCTAGTATATTTTAAAATAAAATATTGTTAGTTTCCTATGCTATCTCTCAGTCAATGAAAACAAAACCCTTTAGTGCTGTATTGGACTTCTCACCATTTGGGGAAGTGGAGAGTGCTTAACAGTTCCTTGGTTTTTAGTATATCACAGAAATTGTACATATTATGCAACTCTTTAAATGATTTGATGCAAGAGTAAAAAGGCTACTAAGATTCCTTAAAGAACTTTCAGCATATACATCAACAGCCCTATGTCTGTTTCTAAAATAAAATTTAGATTTTCAGAGATCTGAGAGTCACACTAGTTCTCCCCACAAAAGACAAACCCTATGACCAAGGCAGAGTATTGAGCACCTGATACATTTGTCTTCTTGGTCAAGCTTTTTGCATGTTTGACTTGCTCTCAGCTGCGTATCTTAAGCCAGGGTTCCTAGATGCTAGCACGTAGCTGGGAGTAACAATTCTCAGGTCAGGAGTGTAGATGAGAAACAGGAGGAGGAAGCTGGGTAAAGCATTATACCACTTTGGTTCTGTTATGGGTGGAATTGGTCAAATAAACCTCTGAGAAGTATCAGACAAAGCTGAATTTGACTCTTTTGAGTGGGCTTCCAGTCAGCCTACATCCATCTTCTAGATCTTATACACATTTGTGAACCTTCTGAAACCATTTTAATGAATCTTCCCAGTTGGAACTTCTTGGCTTCTCAGACCTGTGCATGTAATTTCCTTTTGGGAGCACCATATCTATGGATGAGGGTGCCTTTGAGCCCATATTGTATAGGGTTTTTTTGCAGCCCCCCTCCTCCAATTATTTTGAAATCATTGCTAGGAAACCATACAGGCAATCGCCTCCTATTTCTGATTCAGAACTTAATGAATGTGCGGTGCGGAGGGTTGGGTACAGGTTGCTACGGCAACCCTAATAGTCCTTGACAGCTTAACCCACTCTGAAATCACATTGTTCTATTAGTTGTTGGCAAAGGACGTTCATGCTTGCAGGGAAAGGAAAACATGTTCCAAAGCTCATCTCTGCTTCTGAAAAAGCCAGACCTTGGAGGCTCCTTCCTTCTTTCAGCAATATCATTTGGGCTTTAGAAGAACTGCTTAAGCTCTCAAGGACAGCCAATCTGCTTTAGAATTTGCATATTTAAAACTGGGATGGTGATTGTCTCCACCACCAGGTTGCTTCTCACGCAGTGTCTTCTCTGAAGGTTCCCAAGAAACAAATACAAATCTTAGATAGAGAAACAGAGATACTTTTGGCTGAAGTCATCTGCACACTCTGGATACATAGTTCCTAAGGGACAGTAGGCTCTTAAACGTTTAGGGGTTGTAGAGCATTCTGTGACGACTGTTGCTGAGAAGTCTTCAAAGAGGTAGAACAGTTGGCTTTGAGGAGATGCAAAAGGGTGTTGATGTTGGGACTAACACCACTTATTGGTTCAGTTTATACAATCATAGGTGGGGTGGGAGCATCAAGGGAGTCTGATGTCAGATTAGGATTTATTTCTCACTGAGATAGTAAATGTGTCAGAATGCAAGTGATGGCTATAGTCAGACTTAACAAGACTCCTAAATGTAACTTGAAGCTGCCAGATATTTTCCACACAAGACTTCTCTGGATTTGGAAACGCAGTTACAAAGAACACACATTGTTCAGGATTAACTTATTTCTCTATAGACATTTTTGGAGTAATAATGTCAATGGCACCAAATTAAGCAGAACCTTATGAACAGAAGTCAGAGAACAGGAAGAAGAGGAGAACCT